>NC_092377.1:95919861-96247361 GCF_030028105.1 Mobula birostris
CGTTGACCATTTATTCCTCTCCATAGACGCTGCCTCTTGAGTTCCTCCAGCATCTTGTGTGTGTTTCTTTGTCCATCAGTTTTGATAGGGTCCGACTGATTTTCAGTAGCTCATAGTTTGGTGCATTCCCGCGAGTGTCAGGAGAGCTCTGAGCCTTCATTTTCCCCTTTGGCTAGAAGCAGTGGCTGGATTTCCCTCTCGCCCCTTGCTTTGCTAACACACCAGTCTTGGAGTGGTAACAACTGTCGCTTTTATTCCAGCTGACTGTGCCAATGTTGAAAACCCTGGCAAGCCTGGGAGCTTCAGAGCTGTAGGATTACGTGGTTCCACGGTGCTCTCACAAAGGGTCTGTGCATGGTGTTTCAAGAGAGAGGGACGATGAAGGAACAGAAATCCCAAGATAGAGTTGGTGCATGATGAAGAGAGGAGCCTGTTGATATTTATGAGTCATTAATAAATCCTGTCAGGAGAATTACTTGAGGAAAATTATGGGGTTACTTTACGACCTCAACGTTAAAGTTCCATCAGTGTAGTGATTATTAGATGTTTGAATTTTACGTTTAATCTAACAGAGAAAATGAATAGGATCTTAAGTGGCCTTGTCAGGGTTCATGGGGAGAAGCTATAATGGGGGGTGGGGGTCACATGAGGGGTTCTGCATTTAAAATAAGGGAAATCTGTCCCCCCTGAGGACCATGAATCTTTGTGACTCTCTTCCTAAAGGGGTGATGGAAACAAATGTTTTGGTTATATTTAAGGTAGGGGGAAAGAAAGGTTACCGTGGGTAATCAGAAATACAGAGTTAGGGTTACAGCTGGACCAGCCGTGATCTTATCAAATGGCAGAGTGGCCTTCTGCCAGGAGTGCCTAGTTCTGTTCCTTATTCATATACTTGTGTGTAATTTATAATTAAAACTTTAAAGACCATTAGAAATGGCAGGACAAGAGACCACACCATCAGTCAATAGGATCACGAATGATCTGACCTTGGGCTCACACTATTTTCCTGCTCTATCTATAAGTATCTATAAGTCTCCACGTTGAATATATTCAATGAATCTGTCTCCACAAGTCCCTATGCTTGCAAATTTCAAAGACTCACTTCCCTTGGAGGACGGAACAGCCTCACCTTCCACTTAAAAGCCCCTTATTCTGAAACTTCACCTCTAGGTCTAGAAGCACAACTAGGAGAAACATCCTCTCAGTAGCCATCCTCTCAGTCTCCCTCTGAGTTGTCTACGTTCCAATATGGCTGACAATCGAGAATGCAGTTGTTTGAGCAAATTCACATCATTGACTATAGTTGTGGATAGGATATCCAACTTTTGTTTTATTACTGGTGGTGTGAAGAGCATGTTTATCAAAATAGAGCAGTGTAAAGAGAGGAGTTTATGGATTAAATGTTAAATTCCCCCGATGGCTATACATGCCCTGTTCTCAGTTAGCCAATAGCAAAGCAAAAGTAACTAGACAAGACTAGATTAGCTTACAATGTTAGTATAAAGCAGGCCTTTAATTAAGGATGACATTTGATGATAGCCATTTATAGTTTAACATAGTTATAGGCCTTAGGCCTCGGATGGATGCCTCACTGAACCAAAGAACTATTACCTACCTATTACGACACAAGAAGTCGCCATTCAGCTTATCACATCCATGCTAGCTTCCAAGGGAGCAATACTCTGTCTCCTATTCCTCTTTTCCTTTACCCTTACAACTTACTCTCTCTGACATGCCCAGCAACTCGTCCCTCCATTCTTTTGTGCCTTAACCTGTGCTAAGTTAGCATAGTTTACCAGCGTGCCTCTGGGGGAAATCTGGAGCACCAGGAGCAAACTGATGTGGTCACAGCAAAAACGCGACGTCGACATCGTTAGAGGTCAGATCAAATCAGGACCTCTGGTGCTATGGTGCAGAAGCATTAATTGCTAGACAACATACCACCCTCATACCCGCTGGGAAAATACAGCATAAACAGAAACACAGTGCCCGCTCGTCTGTTTTGTTTAGGAAAATGAAGGGGTGGACTTCTTCTGCCAAAGAATTTGAGTGCTGAGAGCCAAGGGGCTCTCAATTATTAGACCGTCTAGACTGAAGAAAGCGTGTGAGGGATTCAGCCAAGTACTGAAGATGCAGAGAAGACAGATCTAGCCTGCAGTCCAGGCACACAGCGTTCTGGATTTCCCCAGACAGCTTTGTTCCCTTCCTGCTCAGTAAACAAGGCAATTTGTGAGTTTCCCAATCCTCTCACTCTCACTCAAGCAGTCTCATTCGTGCTGTCGCACACTTTGGGTAAAGCAGAGAGATCTGGAACACTGGTTTGGTTTCACCATTCAGTAAGATGGTGGTTGTGCTGTTTTTGCCCACTCACATGTCTTTGCTCCAATATATCCTCACTTAAAATACATCAGTGGTTGCTCCTGCACCTCCTTCCTCACCACAGCTCGGGGTCCAAAGCAGCCCTTCCAGGTGAGAAAACACTTCACCTGTAAGTCTGTCAGCTCATCTCCTCTATCCAGTGCGGCCTCCCCTACATTGGTAAGACCCAATGCAGTTTGGTTGATTGCTTCGCTGAGTACCTTGGCTCTGTCTGCTGCAAAAGGTGGGATCTCCCAGTGGCCATCTACTTCAGCTTGACTTCAGGTTCCCATTCCAACTACGTATGTTGGTCCGTGGCCTCCTCTACTGCCATGATGGGGTCAAACTCAGGTTGGCGGAGCAACACGTATTCTGTGTGAGTAGCCTCCACCCTGACAGCATGAACATTAATTTCTCTAACGTACAGTAATTTCTTCCCCGTCCGCTTTCTCTCATTTTCCATTCTCCCTTCTGGTTCCTCTCTTAACCCTTCTCTTTTCCTCACTGGCCCTTCACCTCCCTCTGGTGCCCTCCTCCTTCCCTTTCTCCCACTCTCCTCTTCTATCAGATTCCTTCTTCTTCAGCCCTTGACCTTTTCCACCAATCACTCGCCAGCTTCTCACTTCATTCCCCCCCCATCCCTCCTCACCTGGTCTCACCTATCACTGTCGGCTTGTACGCCTCCCCCTCCACTTCTATCTTACTCTGGGTTCTGCTCCCTCCTCCCCCTTCTGTTCCAGTCCTGTAGAAGGGTCTCGGCCCGGAACATCGACTGCTTATTCCCCTCCGTAGATGCTGCATTTTGTGTGTAATCATTCTGGATTTCCAGCATCTGCAGAATCTCGTGTGTTTATGATTTGAAATTAGGTCCAATATATCTGTATAAATACCATAATAAAATAAAATATAATCGAGAATTTTATAAAACCCTAATCTGAAAACATCTCTAAATAAAAATCTTCTACTTCCAAACCCCTTGTCAGGTAAAGTGGTTTCCCTGCATTGACCTTATTACATCCTCTAACATCCTAAGTCCCTCAGTTAGCTAACTCTGCAAACTACTGCACTGAATGGACTGCAAGTCCAATATGCACCCTCTGACGTTAAATACTTCTTCCTCATACTGTTGTAGGTTCCTTGATGTTGTTATAGCCGGGGTAGGTAGGGGCTAAGCTCCCACTGCCTATTAAATGCTCCCAATGGCGTGCGCCTCAAATAGCCTCTGACGACCAAGTCCAGCTCCTGGCCTTCACGTGTGGCTTAGCTACTAAGCCTGGTAAAACCGTTTCTACTGACAGGAGAAAGGGTGAAGGCGGGTTATTGGCACCTTAAAACCAGTCGCTTCGGGCAGTTGAGGCTCGTCAGCTGTAATTGGCAGCTCATCTAGGAGAAGGAAAACTCTGATCTCAAATTTCCACTGCCTCGCAGCTATACCTGCTCACGGGGAAGTCCTCGGGAGTAAACCCCGAGGGAAAAGTCCGGAGCTGGAGTCCCTAAGGCAGTCCCACGTTGAGTTCAACGCTGACTGGCAACTCCTGCGATGCTGCTGGTGCCAAACTGTATCGGTCTGTGCCGTTCCTTTGGGTTCATCAGATGCGTGCAGAGGGGGAATTGCTCAGCAGGCACCAGCTTGCTCTCCATGTCGTACTGCCCTGGCTTGTGTATCTGGACAGCTAGGACACAACATCTGTGGTCGAGCCTGACCAACAAAATCTGAGAGCAGGAAGATCAGAAACACAGAGAAGGGTCTGAGGTGAAGAAACAATGAAATAAGAGATGCAGGAACATAAGAAACAGAAAAATGGGAGGCAAAGCAGAGTTTTAAACATTTTTTTTGTACACGTCCGCTGTTTATTGGCCTTTGTAAGGTAGTCGTAAGGAGTGTGTTGAAATAAATAAGTAGATCAGATATTCCAGATGTTGGACCCAAAGTGGAGGAGAGATCAACGATACATTATTAAGTAGGATGGTGTGTGCCCTGGGGGTGATGTAAAGGAGAGCTGGCAACACAGAGGTTCACCTCTGATTAGTATTCAGCAGCTTGATTTACTAATCCCACCATAGAACCAGAGAGAGCTACATCACAGAAACAGGCCCTTCGGCTCAGTTAGTCCATGCCAAATCATTTAAACCGCCTAGTCCCATTGGACTACACCAGGACCATACCACTCCCATCCAGGTACGTATACAATCTTCTCTTAAACCTCACAATCGAACCTGCATCCACACTTCTGCCAGCAGCTCCTTCCACACTGAGTGAAGAAGATCCCCCTCAGGTTCCTCTTAAGCATTTCACCTTTCACCCTTAACCTGTGACCTCTGGTTCTAGTCTCACCCAACCTGAGTGGAAAAAGTCTGCTTGTATTTACCCTGTCTACACCCCTCATAATTTTATATACCTCTATCAAATCTCCTCTCATTCTCCTGAGCTCCAGGGAGTAAAGTCCTAACATATTCAGCCTTTCCCTATAACTCAGGTCCTCAAATCCCGGCAACATCCTTGTGAATTTTCTCTGCACTCTTACAATCTTATTTACATCTTTCCTGTAGGTAAGTGACCAGAACTGCACAATTCTCCTAATTAGGCTTCACCAATGTCTCATACAACTTCAACGTAAGATCCCAACTCCTGTACTCAGTACTTACTTATTTATTTGGTGATACAGGGCAGAGTAAGTCCTTTCGGCCCTTCAAGCTATGCTACCCCAGCAACCCCACAATCCCGATTAACCCTAACCTAATCATGGGACGATTTACAGTGACCATTTAGCCTACCCGGTGCACCTTTGGACTGTGGAAGGAGGAACGAGAGACACCAGGGAAAACACATGCATTCCACAGGGAAAACGTACAGATACACCTTAAAAACAGCTGTGGAAATTGAACTCTGAGCTCTGGCACACCCCGCGCTGTAACAGCATCGTCAGTGTGGCCAAAGTTCTGCTTACAACTATCCTCCCAACGGGCTGGGAAGAAATCCTCCAAGTTCCATGTTCTTACCCAACTTCTGCAGCTGTTCAGTCTCTCTTGGAGCTCGTTTTAGGCTGGATGTAATGATGCCAGCTGAAGAAAGCAGGGAGACCCTCTGTCACACTAGATATTTGCAAACGTTAATACCTTTGTTTGTTATAGTTTGTGGGTTCACCCGTTGGGGAAAGCACAAAAAACAAGCCCAGCATGGCAGCCAATAAGCACTAATCATACATTAACCCTTTTGTTATCGTTTCCACCTTCTCACATCTATCCCCAGGTTCTGCCACTCAATGACACATCTACAGTGACCAATTACCCTACCATCCCACAGATTTAACCAGAATATTGGGCATAATTGCCAACCTGTCAGCCACTTTACAAACCCCAGTGATCTACAAAGCCACCTGCTCCTGGCTTTACCAGATTCAGAAAGTGATCACCGCGGAGCAGGCATTTTCACTCCCAGAGTTATCCTCAGGAACAGACCTCCTTTGAACCCCGGCATTCAGAGGAGGTTCACGAGAGTCATTCCAGGAATGAAAGGATTATCATGTGAGGGGCGTTTGATGGCTCTTGGCCTTCACTTGCTGGAATTCAGAAAAATGAAGGGGATCTCATTGAAGCCTATCCAATGGTGAAAGGCCTTGATACAGTGAATGTGGAGAGGATGTTGCCTGTGGTGGGGGAGTCTAGGGCCAGAAGGCACAAACTCAGAGTAGAGGGGTGTCCTTTCAGAAGGGAGATGAGGAGGAATTTCTTCAGCCAGAGAATGGTGAAACTGTGGAATTCATTGCCGCAGGCAGCTGTGGAGGACAAGTTGTTGGTAGTATTTAAGGTGGAAGTTGATCATTTCTTGGTTAGTAAGGGTGTCAAAGGGTTATGGGGAGAAAGCAGGAGAATGGGGTTGAGAGGGAAGTGGATCAGTGCTATGATGAGAATGGCCTAATTCTGCTCCTATGTCTTATGGTCTTTATACTGCCCCTATCTTGGAGCAATCTAATTAATTCCACTCCTTCATGATCACTGGAGGCCTTGAGGCAGCCTGTCAGGAGTTGGAGGCCTGTGTGTGTCAGGGGATGAGGGAGTGGGAGAGGGGCTTGTTTTGCTCTTGTTGTCTTGTTCTGCTGTTGTTGTTGCTGTATTGTGGTGTTCTGTGTGCTGTGTATTGTATTGTGTTGTTCTGTGTATCGTAGTGTGTTGTGTTCTGTGTGCTGTGTATTGTATTGTGTTGTTCTGTGTGTTCTACAGTGTGTTGTGTTCTGTGTGCTGTGTATTGTATTGTGTTGTTCTGTGTGTTCTACAGTGTGTTGTGTTCTGTGTGCTGTGTATTGTATTGTGTTGTTCTGTGTATCATAGTGTGTTGTGTTCTGTGTGCTGTGTATTGTATTGTGTTGTTCTGTGTATCGTAGTGTGTTGTGTTCTGTGTGCTGTGTATTGTATTGTGTTGTTCTGTGTGTTCTACAGTGTGTTGTGTTCTGTGTGCTGTGTATTGTATTGTGTTGTTCTGTGTATCATAGTGTGTTGTGTTCTGTGTGCTGTGTATTGTATTGTGTTGTTCTGTGTATCGTAGTGTGTTGTGTTCTGTGTGCTGTGTATTGTATTGTGTTGTTCTGTGTGTTCTACAGTGTGTTGTGTTCTGTGTGCTGTGTATTGTATTGTGTTGTTCTGTGTATCGTAGTGTGTTGTGTTCTGTGTGCTGTGTATTGTATTGTGTTGTTCTGTGTGTTCTACAGTGTGTTGTGTTCTGTGTGCTGTGTATTGTATTGTGTTGTTCTGTGTGTTCTACAGTGTGTTGTGTTCTGTGTGCTGTGTATTGTATTGTGTTGTTCTGTGTGTTGTACAGTGTGCTGTGTATTGTATTGTGTTGCTCTGTGTGTTGTACAGTGTGTTGTGTTCTGTGTGCTGTGTATTGTATTGTGTTGCTCTGTGTGTTGTGTTCTGTGTGCTGTGTATTGTATTCTGTTGCTCTGTGCGTCGTACAGTGTGTTGTGTTCTGTGTGCTGTGTATTGTATTGTGTTGCTCTGTGTGTCGTACAGTGTGTTGTGGTCTGCGCTGTGTATTGTATTGTGTTGTACGGTGTGCTGTGTAGTGTATTGTGTTGTACAGTGTGCTGTGTATTGTATTGTGTTGTACGGTGTGCTGTGTATTGTATTGTGTTGCTCTGTGTGTCATACAGTGTGTTGTGTTCTGTGCTGTGTATTGTATTGTGTTGTACGGTGTGCTGTGTATTGTATTGTGTTGTACGGTGTGCTGTGTATTGTATTGTGTTGTATGGTGTGCTGTGTATTGTATTGTGTTGTACGGTGTGCTGTGTATTGTATTGTGTTGTACGGTGTGCTGTGTATTGGATTGTGTTGTACGGTGTGCTGTGTATTGGATTGTGTTGTACGGTGTGCTGTGTATTGTATTGTGTTGTACGGTGTGCTGTGTATTGGATTGTGTTGTACGGTGTGCTGTGTATTGGATTGTGTTGTATGGTGTGCTGTGTATTGGATTGTGTTGTACGGTGTGCTGTGTATTGGATTGTGTTGTACGGTGTGCTGTGTATTGGATTGTGTTGAACACAGCAGCCATGCTATGTTGACACTGGAATATTTGGTGATAATTGTGGGTTGCTGCTTGTGCATTCTTGTAAGTGTCAGTTATTGAAACAAACAACACATTTCGCTGTATTTATCACAATGTACGTGTGACAATCCGAATCTGAATTGTGTAAATCTGTGCACAATTTGTATTATTCTAACTGAAATGTTTCTGCAAAACACGTCACTGTTCTTTAATGGAAATATCCTGCTTAACCCTGAAGGACTGGTTGAGTAACTTAACATTTTCCATCCACAGCCGTCAGCAATGCTGTTGCCACAGCATCACAGCTTAGAGTATCACATGATTTATCTCTTTAAATTTGGCCCTGACTGCATAGAGTTGCATCACATATTTCTACCTAAGGGAAGGCCTTTTGTATACTGACAAGCACTAAAGGGAGAATATTAATTAAGTGCCAGCAGAAAGGACCAGTGCTCAGAAAACAGACCAACGTGGAAAAAATAATCATCTGCCTCGAGTAAGTTATACGTTTGTGTGCCCAGGGAGAATGTCAGTTGAAATGCTAGCATGGAGACATAGCAGATGCAACTTAATACAGCCAAGTGTGAGGTGTCCTATTTTGGGAGACCCAAAGTTAAGGGACCGTACATTGTTAACAAGAGCCTCAGCAGTGCTGATGTACCATGATCTTAGGTCATGGGTCCCTGAAAGCAATTGCACCCGTTGGCAGGGTGGTAAAGAAGATGTATGCCATGCTTCCCTTTATCAGTCGAAGCACTGAGTTCAGGATCTAGGAAGTTATGTTGCAGCTTTATAAAACTCTCGCTCGGTTACATCTGGAGAAAGTGCATGGTGTGTTGGCTTTCATTAGTTGGGCGGCTGAGTTCAAGAGCCACGAGGTAATGTTATGGAGAGAGTGGAGAAGAGGTTTACCAGGATGCTGCCCGGATTTGACGGCACGTGCTATAAGGAGAAGTTGGACAACCTTGGGCTGTTTCTCTGGAGCAGTGGAGTCCTGACAGAGGTTTGTAAAATGACGAGGGGCGCAGGTGGACTAGGCAGTTGGTGTTTTGTTTTCCCAGCGCATAAATGCCTAATACTAAAGGGCGAACTTTACGGTTACAGGGGTAAATTCAAAGATGCGTGGGGCAAATGAGGGTCTGCAGTGCACTGCCAGGGGTGGTATTGGATGTGATCAATGTATTTAAAAGGCTCTTAGGGAGGTACACAAATGTACAGAGATTGGAGAGATGTAGACTTTGCACTGGCAGAAGGAATTAATTCAGTTAGGTATTTAATTACTAGTTTAGCACAACATTGTTGTGGGCTGAAGGGCCTGTTCCTGTTCTTTGTTCTAAATCCAGTGAAGTGAGATTAGTCCTCTAAAATTTACTTACTGGTGTGCATTGAATCCAATGCCTGGATCAATGAGCACAGTTAAACTTCCTTGTGGAGCGGTGGGGGGGGGGGGTGCGGAATTTGGGAGATGCTGTGTGTGGATTCCAACGGGAAGACAGGCAGTGGGTGACATTTTTACATTTGCTCACACTTCACTCCCTTCCTAATGAAAATAAAAACACAAGGTGCCCAGCTCCTGCATTGATCGTAGACCATAGAACACTGCAGCGTAGTACAGGCCCTTCGGCATCACCTCATGGCTCTTGAACTCAATCCCCATCCACATGCCTCTTAATAACCCTACCAACTTGCACAGCAACTTCGAAGGATCTGAGGACATGGACACCAGGATCCCTCTGTCTCTCCACACTGGCAATCACCACAAGCAAGGTCAGGTCTTAACACATTCACAGCAAAGAATATACTTTTTACCAAAAAGATAGGCAGGAAGGCATTGGCAGTGATGTGCCTCTGTTGGTAAGAGAAGCAATTACAACTTTAGAAAGCAGTGACATAGGGTTGGAAAATATTGAATCTTTGTGGCTGGAGTTAAGAAACTGCACAGTTAAAAAACCATTATGAGAATCATATATAGGCCTCCAATTAGAAGCCAAGATGTGGGGTTGAGATTGCAAGGGGAGCTGGAAAAAGCATGTATTAAGGGTAATGACACAATTTTAATGGGGGGCTTAATAATCAAAGGGATTGGAAAAATCAGGTTGGTATCGAATTGCAAGAGAGGGAATTTGTTGAATGCCTACAAGATGGCGTTTTAGAGCAGCTTGTGCTTGTGCCTACTCAGGGAAAGGCTGTCTTAGATAGGGTGTTGTATCATAACCCAGATCTTATTAGGGAGCTTAACATAAAGGAACCCTTAGGAGGCAGTGATCATAACATGATGGAATTCATACTGCAATTTGAGGGGGAGAAGCCAAAGTCACATGTATCAGTATCATAATGGAATAAAGGGAATTACAGAGGCATGAGAGAGGAGCCTGCCCAGGTGGATTGGAGGAGGACACTGTCGGGGATGACAGCGGAGCAGAGGTGGCTGAAGTTTCAGAGAATAGTTCACAAGGCACATGATAGATATGTCCCACAGAAGAAGAAATTCTCAAATGGTGGGGGTAGACAAATGTGGCTGACAGTGGAAGTTAAGGACTGCGTAAAAGCCAAGGAAAGGGCATATAAAGTAGCAAAAGTGAGTGGGACATTGGATGATTAGGAGGCTTTTAAAATCCAACAAAAGGCAACTGAAAAAGCTATAAGAAGGGAAAAGATGAAATATGAGGGAAAACTAGCCAATAATATAAAGCAGGATACTCAAAGTTTTTTCAGTTATATAAAGAGTAGAAGGGAGGTGAGAATTGATATTGGACCACTGTAAAATGATGCTGGTGAGGTAGTAATGGGGGACAAAGAAATGGCAGAAGAATATAATGGGTACTTTGCATTTGCCTTCACTGTGGAAGACACTAGCAGTGTGCCAGAGGTTCGTGAGTGTCAGAGAGCAGGAGTGAGTTCCATTGCTATTACAAAGGAAAAAAGTCCTAGGCAGATTCAAAAGTCTTAATGTGAGTAAGTCACCTGGACCAGATGGACTACAAGCCAGAGTCCTGAGAGAAGTTGCTGAAGAGATAACAGATTCATTGGTCATGATCTTTCAAGAATCACTTGATTCTGCCACGGTCCCAGAGGACTGGAAGTTTGCAAATGTCACTCCACTCTTTAAGAAGGGAAAAAGGCAAAAGAAAGGAAATTATAGGCCTGTTAACTGAACCTCCATGGTTGAGAAAATGTTGGAGTTTATTATTAAGGAGGAGGTTTTGGGGTACTTGGAGGCTAATGATAAAGTAAGTCAAAGTCAGCATTGTTTCTGTAAAGAGAAATCTTGCCTGACAAATCTGTTAAAGTTCTTCAAGGAAGTAACAAGCAGGGTGGACAAAGGAGAGGCAGTGGATGTCATTTACTTGGATTTTCAGAAGGCATTTGATAAAGTGCCACATATGAGGCTGCTCAACAGGATTAAATCCTATGGAGTTACAGGAAAGATATTGGCATGGATAGTGGAATGGCTGACAGGCAGGAGGCAGCCAGTGGGAATAAAAGGGGGTCTTTTCTGGTTGGCTGCCAGTGACCATTGGTGCTCCTGAAGGGTCAGTATTGGAACTGCTACTTTTCACATTGTTTGTCAATAAGTTAGATAATGGAATTGATGGCTTTGTGACCAAGTTTGGGGATGATACGAAGATAGGTGGAGGGGTAGGTAATGCTGAGGAAGCAATGCAATTGCAGCAAGACTTAGACAAATTGGAAGAATGGGCAGATAAGTGGTAGATGGAGTACAGTGTTGGGAAATGTATGATAATGCATTTTGGTAAAAGGAACAGCAGTGTGAACTATTATCTAAATGGGGAGAAGGTTCAAACATCAGAGGTGCAGAGGGACTTAGGAGTCCTCGTGCAAGACTCCCAGAAGGTTAATTTACAGCTCAAGTCTGTGATAAAGAAGGCAAGTGCAATGTTGGGATTTATTTCAAGGGGAATTAAATATAAAAACAGGGAGATAATGTTCAGGCTTTACAAGACACTAGTCAGGCTGCACTTGGAGTATTGTCAACAGTTTGGGGCTCCATATCTCAGAAATGATGTGTTGTCATTTGGAGAGAGTCCAGAGGAGATTCATGAGGATGATTCTGGGAATGAAGGGGTTAACATATGAGGAGCATTTGACAGCTTTAGGCCTGTACTCACTGGAATTTAGAAGAACGCGTGGGGATCACATTGAGACCGACAGAATGTTGAAAGGACGAGATAGGGTGGGTGTGAAGAGGATGTTTCCTCTGGTGGGGGTATCCAGAACTAGAGGGCACAGACTCAGAACTGAGAGGTGACCTTTTAGTATGGAGCTAAGGAGGAATTATTTTAGCCAGAAAGTACCGAATCTGTGGAATGCTCTGTACAGACTGCGGTGGAGGCCAAGTCTGCGAGTATATTTAAGGTGGAAGTTGATTGTTTCCTGATCGGTCAGGGCATCAAAGGATATGGCGAGAAGGCGGGTGTATGGGGGTTGAGTGGGATCCGGGATCAGCCATGATGGAATGGCAGTGCAAACTCGATGGGCTGAATGGCCTAATTCTGCTCCTACGTCTTATGGTCTGTTGGTGTTATGACACCTCTATTTTTTCTTTAACTCTGGCTCATTTTGTAGAATCAGTCAACTGGAATACAACATCTAAAAGGCTTAGAAAAATATTTGCTCGTGTGGAGTTTTTGCATCTTTCCCAAATCTGGTGATGAGTGAAAGGCTGTTATCAGTTCTTGTTTTTCTCCCTCTGGATCTCTTACTACTTTCCAAGTCTCTGCTTGGTGAAGGAGTTGGATCTGACAGGCTGAGAGTACTGGAGTTTGGAAGGCGGCTCAGACAAGAGAAATCATTCCAAATGAGTGTACAGCGAGCTAATACGCTGCAGGGAGAACCGTTCAATGTGATTACATGAAGAAAGCTCTTGTGTGACTTGCAGGTGAGAAGCTAATTTCATGCCCACCTAAAGTACATCACATATAAAAGTCTGGCCTATTCTTTCTTTTGGGTCACTGTTCAAAACTGATGCAATTCAATTCAGTAAAGGTGCTTGGACAGTAACAGGTCAGGAAATATTTTTTATTCATTTTATTGACTTAGAGATACAGCACGGCAATGGGGTCCTCAGGCCCAAGGAGTCCGCATCTCCCGTGTGATCAATTAATGACTAACCCATATGCCTTTGTAGTGTGGGAGGAAATCAGTGTTCCCAGAGGAAACCCACATCGTCTTGATGAGAACGTGCAAACACCTTACAGACAGTGGCGGGAACTGAACTTGCGTCACTGGTGCGGAATAGCATTATGCCAGTCACTAAGGGGATATCATTTGCCGGTGGAAATACTGATATTTTACTCTCCTCTCCTATCAGATTGCTTCCTGTCCAGGCCTTTATCTTTCCCACACACCTAGCTTCACCTATCACCCTCTGGCTATCCTCCTTCCCCTCCCCCCAGCTTTTAATTCTTCCCCCTTCCTTTTCAGTCCTGATGAAGGGTCTCAGCCCAAAACGTCAATGGTTCATTCATTTCCATAGGTGCTGCCTGACCTGCTGAGTTCCTCCAGCACTTCGTGTGTGTGTTACTCTGGATTTCCAGCACCTGCAAAATCTCTTGTGTTTCAGATATTTCGGCACTGCTCTAAGGGAGAGCAGTCTTGTTGCACACACTAACTTTCAGATAAAATCTCGTTCTTCATCTCCCAGCTGATCTCACAATCAATTCCATGGTACTAGTATTAAGAAAAGGAGAATCATATCTGGTGACTATGGAAATATTCACCCCGCTATCAACATGACAAAGAACATCATCTGGACCATTGCTAAATTGGTGTTTATGAAAGCTTGCTCAAGAGTTCATTTATTATCAAGGTCTACAACTCTGAAGTTCTTCTTCTCCAGATAGCCACAAAACCAGGAAAGAAAAGAATGGCTACATGATAATCAATCCCCAAATCCCCCTCTCCCCGTAAAAAAACGAACAAACACATCAACCCCCAAATCCCACCTCCTCCCTATACTCAATTAATGAGAAAGTTCGGGTGAAAAACACTGAATATAAAATAACTATAAGACTGAGTAAAGGACTATAGTCCGAGCCCATAGCCAAAATGAAGAAAACCTGCGTAATGTTCTCCAGGCACAGTGGCAGGCCCTTCTCTCTCCGGCAGCACAGCGATCCTACCATCGATCAAAAGTCTGTCTCCCCCCTCCAACAAACCCGTCTCTCTGCAAATTTGCTGCTATTTCTCTTCCATTGCAAAAGTATGGCATAAAAAAATGAATTGACAGCACTCCTTGTGTACAGTCAAGAGTTTCACTAACCGAGCTAGAGCTAACTCCTAGTTTGGATTTAGGGCGATATCTTGAGATGCTACATGACGTGCTTTACAGTCTTAACAGCTCCTCCTGAAGGATCAGCACTTCTGAATGCTGTAGCTGAAGGAAGAACAAATGTTTTGCTCCTTGTGAAGACTTGCATCTCTTCCTGTTCCTTCTCAATCTGGGGTTCCCAACCTGGGTCCACAGACCCCTTGCTTAATGGTTGTAGCATTAAAAATGTAGGCGTCTCCAGTTCTAAATGGTGTGTTGAAGAGCTGCTTAAACGGCTTGTTGAAGAGCCGTTTTCCTGCCACCATGCAAACATCTTGCCTCTCAGGTGAGTGAGGTCTGTAAAACATTCGGGAACATATTGATGCTTTTCCTCTGCACATGCAGCTGAGGAGATGAGAGCTGTTTTGAGACCGCATTAGAAGTCCCAGAGGGTACAAACATCATAATGATGGTAATAAAGATCTTCCTATTTACAACATGCAAAGAAAACAATCCAAACACAAGGTTTGATTGGTTGATATATAAGGCCACAATAAATATTATTAGGCTATGCATAATGCATTCCAATAAGGTACATGCAAGTCTTTTAAAGCATGCCTGTGTGTATATACATATAATGCACACAACTGAAGGCAGACTGCAGATTGACTCTATATATTGTATGCATATTTTAATATTATGTACATACATTCAGTGTCCACTTTATTAGATACACCTGTACACCTGCTCGTTAGTGCAAATATCTAATCAGCCAATCATATGGCATCGACTCAATGCGTAAAAGCATGCCGACATGGTCAAGAGGTTCAGTTGTTGTTCAGACCAAACATCAGAATGGGGAAGAAATGTGATCTAAGTGGCTTTGACCATGGAATGATTGTTGGTGCCAGACCGGGTGGTTTGAGTATCTCAGAATCTGCTGATCTTCTGAGATTTTCACACACAACAGTCTCTAGAGTTTACAGAGAATGGTGCAAAAGACAAAAAAAAATTCAGTGAGCAGCAGCTCTGTGGGTGGAAAACACCTTATTATTAAGAGAGGTCAGAGGAGAATGGCCAGACTGGTTCAAGCGGACAGGAAGGCGACAGTAACTCAAATAATCAGATGTTAGAACAGAAGTGTGCAGAAGAGCATCTCTGAATGCACAACACATTAAACCTTGAAGTGGATGGGCTACAGCAGCTGAAGATCACAAACATACGCTCAGTGGCCACTTTATTAAGTACAGAAACTGACTAATGAAGTGTCACTGAGTGTACAGTATATCTGTGCATTAATGCATTTGTTCATAGAAACATAGAAAAATAGAAAACCTACAGCACAATACAGGCCCTTCAGCCCACAAAGCTGTGCTGAACAAGTCCCTACCTTAGAACTACCTAGGCTTTACCCATAACCCTCTATTTTCCTAATCCCTATGTAGCCATCCAGGAGTCTCTTAAAAGATCCTATCATTTCCACCTCCACCACCATCGCCGGCAGCCTATTCCACGCACTCACCACTCTGTGTAAAAAAACTTACTCCTGACATCTCCTCTGTACCTCCTTCCAAGCACTTTAAGACTATGCCCTCTCGTGCTAGCTATTTCAGCCCTGGGGAAAAGCCTCTGACTATCCAAGCAATCAATGCCTCTCATTATCTTATACACCTCTATCAAGTCACCTCTATCCTCTGTCACTCCAAGGAGAAAAGGCTGAGTTCACTCAACCTATTCTCATAAGGCATGCTCCCCAATCCAAGGCAACCCTGTAAATCTCCTCTGCACCCTTTCTATGGTTTCCACATCCTTCCTGTAGTGAGGCGACCAGAATTGAGCACAGTACTCCAAGTGGGGTCTGACCAGGGTCCTATATAGCTGCAACATTACCTCTCAGCTCTTAAACTCAATCCCATGATTGATGAAGGCCAATGTACCGTATGCCTTCTTAACCACAGAATCAACCTGCATAGCAGCTTTGAGTGTCCTGTGGACTTGGACCCCAAGATCCCTCTGATCCTCCACACTGCCAAGAGTCTTACCATTAATACTATATTCTGCCATCATATTTGACCTACCAAAATGAACCACCTCACACTTATCTGGGTTGAACTCCATCTGCCACTTCTCAGCCCAGTTTTGCATCCTATCATTGTCCCGTTGTAACCTCTGACAGCTCTCCACACTATCCACAACACCCCCAACCTTTGTGTCATCAGCAAATTTACTAACCCATCCCTCCAATTCCTCATCCAGGTCATTTATACAAATCAAAAAGAGTAGGGGTCCCAGAACAGATCCCTGAGGCACACCACTGGTCACCAGCCTCCATGCAGAATATGACCCGTCTATAACCACTCTTTGCCTTCTGTGGGCAAGCCAGTTCTGGATCCACCAATCAATGTCCCCTTGGATCCCATGCCTCCTTACTTTCTCAATAAGCCTTGCATGAGGTACCTTATCAAATGCCTTGCTGAAATCCATATACACTACATCTACAGCTCTACCTTCATCAATGTGCTTAGTCACATCCTCAAAAAATTTAATCAGGCTCGTAAGGCACGACCTACCTTTGACAAAGCCATGCTGACTGTTCCTAATCATATTATACCTCTCCAAATGTTCATAAATCCTGCCTCTCAGGATCTTCTCCATCAACTTACCAACCACTGAAGTAAGGCTCACTGGCTTATAATTTCCTGGGCTATCTCTACTCCATTTCTTGAATTAGGGAACAACAGCTGCAACCCTCCAATCCTCAGAAACCTATCCCGTCCTCATCAATGACGCAAAGATCATTGCCAGAGACTCAGCAGTCTCCTCCCTTGCTTCCCACAGTAGCCTGTAGTACATCCCGTCCAGTCCCGGTGACTTATCCAGCTTGATGCTTTCCAAAATCTCCAGCACATCCTCTTTCTTAATATCTATATTCTCAAGCTTTTCAGTCCACTGTAAGTCATCCCAACAATCGCCAAGATCCTTTTCTGTAGTGAATACTGAAGCAAAGTATTCAGTAAGTACGTCTGCTATCTCCTCCGGTTCCATACACACTTTTCCACTATCACACTCGATTAGTCCTATTCTCTCACGTCTTATCCTCTTGCTCCTCACATACTTGAAGAATGCCTTGGGGTTTTCCTTAATCCTGTCCACCAAGGACTTCTCATGGCCCCTTCTGGCTCTCCTGATTTCATTCTTAAGCTCCTTCCTGCTAGCCTTATAATCTTCTAGATTTATATCATTACCTAGTTTTTTGAACCTTTTGTAAGCTCTTCCTTTCTTCTTGACTACATTTACAACAGCCTTTGTACACCACAGATCTTGTACTGTACCATCCTTTCCCTGTCTCATTGGAACGTACCTACTCAGAACCCCATGCAAATATCCCCTGAACATTAGCCACATTTCTTCCATATGTTTCCCTGAGAACATCTGTTTCCAATTTATGCTTCCAAGTTCCTGCCTGACAGCCTCATATTTCCCCATAATCCAATTAAACATTTCCCTAATCTGTCTGTTCCTATCCCTCTCCAATGTTATGGTAAAGGAGATAGAATTGTGATCACTATCTCCAAAATGCTCTCCCACTGAGAGACCTGACATCTGACCAGGTTCATTTCCCAATACCAGATCAAGTACAGCCTCTCCTCTTGCAGGCCTATCTACATATTGTGTCAAGAAACCTTCCTGTACACACCTAACAAACTCTACCCCATCTAAACTCTTCACTCTTGGGAGATGCCAATCAATATTTGGGAAATTAAAATCTCCCACCACTACAACCCTGTTATTATTATTTCTTTCTAGAATCTGTCTTCCTGTCTGCTCCTCGATGTCCCTGTTATTATCGGGTGGTCTATAAAAAACACCCAGTAGAGTTATTGACCCCTTCCTATTTCTAACTTCCACCCACAGAGACTCAGTAGACAATCCCTCCATGACTTCTTCCTTTTCTGCAACCGTGACACTATCTCTGATCAACAGTGCCGCGCCCCCACCTCTTTTGCCTCCCTCCCTGTCCTTTCTGAAACATCTAAAGCCTGGCACTTGAAGTAGCCATTCCTGCCCCTGCACCATCCAAGTCTCTGTAATGGCCACAACATCATAGCTCCAAGTGCTGATCCACGCTCTAAGCTCATTCGCTTTATTCATGATACTCCTTGCATTAAAATAAACACATCTCAAACCATTGGTCTGAGCATGTCCCTTCTCTATCACCTGCCTATCCTCCCTTTCACACTGTCTCCAAGCTTTCATTATTTGTGAGCCAACCTCCCTTTCCTCCGTCACTTCAGTTCGGTTCCCACCCCCCAGCAATTCTAGTTTAAAATCTCTCCAATAGCTGTAGCAAGCCTCCCCGCCAGGATATTGGTCCCCCTGGGATTCAAGTACAACCTGTCCTTTTTGTACAGGTCACACCTGTCCCAAAAGAGGTCCCAATGATCCAGAAATCTGAATCCCTGCCCTCTGCTCCAATCCCTCAGCCACGCATTTATCCTCCACCTCATTCTATTTCTATACTCACTGTCACGTGGCACAGGCAGTAATCCTGAAATTACTATCTTTGTGGTCCTGCTTCTCAACTTCCTTCCTAACTCCCTGCAGTCTGTTTTCAGAACCTCATCTCTTTTCCTACCTATGTCGTTGGTACCAATATGTACCACGACCTCTGGCTGTTCTCCGTCCCACTGCAGGATATCATAGATGCGATCAGAAACATCCCAGACCCTGGCACCTGGGAGGCAAACTACCATCTCTGTTTCTTTCCTGCATCCACAGAATCACCTGTCTGACCCCCTACCTATAGAGTTCCCTATCACTGCTGCCTTCTTCCTTTCCCTACCCTTCTGAGCCACAGGGCCACTGTTGTTTCCCCCAGGTAGGTTGTTCCCCACCCAACAGTACTCAAACAGGAGCACTTATTGTTTGGGGGACAGCCGCAGGGGTACACTCTAGTAGCTGACCCTTCCCCTTCCCTCTCCTGACTGTTACCCACTTCTTAGTCTCCTGTGGTCCCGGAGTGACTACCTGCCTATAGTTGCTCTCTATCACCTCCTCACTCTCCCTGACCAGATGAAGATCATTGAGCTGCATCTCCCGTTCCCTAACGTGGTCCCTAAGGAGCTGCAGCTCGACGCACCTGGTGCAGATGTGGTCATCCGGGAGGCTGGGAGTCTCCAGGATCTTCCACATCTGACACCGAGCACAGAAGACTGGCCTCGCACACATACTCTCTGTTCATTAAAGAATATGTGAAAATGTAAAAGTTGTCTGAGGGGACAAGGTACTTACAAAGTGTTAAAGATAGAAATCAGCCATCAATCTCAAGATAAACACGAGAAAATCTGCAGATGCTGGAAATTCAAGCAACACACGCAAAATGCTGGTGAATGCAGCAGGCCAGGCAGCATCTATAGGAAGAGGTACAGTCGATGTTTTGGGCTGAGACCCTTCGTCAGGACTAACAGAAAGAAGAGATAGTAAGAGATTTGAAAGTAGGAGGGGGAGGGAGAGATCCTAAATGATAGGAGAAGACAGGAGGGGGAGGGAAGAAGTTAAGAACTGGACAGGTGATTGGCAAAAGGGATACAAGGCTGGAGAAGGGAGAGGATGATGGGACAGGAGAGAGAAAAAAGAAAAAAAAAGTGGGGGGAAATAAACATAAACGGACAGAGCATAGGTGTTCAGCGAAACGGTCTCCCAGTCTGCATCAGGTCTCTGCAGAAGGCCGCACCGGGAGCACCGGACACAGTATATCACCCCAGCTGACCCACCTACACTCTGTCTGCCAGAGAAAGCAAGAACTCCCAATGGCCACACATTTTAATTCCACGTTCCATTCCCATTCTGATATTTCAATCCATGGCCTCCTCTACTGTCAAGATGAGGCCACACTCAGGTTGGAGGAACAACACCTTATATTCCATCTGGGTAGCCTCCAACCTGATGGTATGAACATTGATTTCCCTAACTTCTGTTAATGCCCCTCCTCCCCCTCGTATCCCATCCGTTATTTATTTTTATTCCCCCCCCCCTTTTTTCCTTTTTCTCTCTCTGTCCCTCTCACAATCACTCCTTGCCTGCTCTCCATCTTCCTCTGGGCTCCCCTCCCCCTTTCTTTCTCCCTAGGCCTCCCATCCAATGATCCTCCACCTTCTCCAACTCTGTATCCCTTTTGCCAATCAACTTTGCAGCTCTTGGCTCCATCCCTCCCCCTCCTGTCTTCTCCTATCATTGCGGATCTCCACCTCCCCCTCCCACTTTCAAATCTCTTACTATCTCTTCTTTCAGTTAGTCCTGACGAAGGGTCTTGGCCCAAAATGTCGACTGTTCCCCTTCCTAGAGATGCTGCCTAGCCTGCTACATTCCACCAGTCTCAAGATAGTATGTGGTAGCAAATACATACTGTCACAACCACGGATTCGGCAGCGCAGTAGATTCGGCAAATGCACTTGTGAATTTGCACGTGTCAGCTGATTATTATTTAATTGTGATAGTATTTAACTCCATACTTGTCGTCGTAGTGCTTGTCGAGACTTGGACAGAGCACAGCAACACTTCCCTGTCTGTTTGCTTTCCGCTTTCCCTGAGAAATTGGACTTCCGAGTCAACTGACTCTGAAGACTAGCGGTATTCGTTTAGATTTTCTTTGCAGCCGCCGTGTAGGCTTCATTTTCCATTTGAGAGTTTTAGTTAACGGCCCTGTTTGGCCTAGCGTTTATTGTTTATTTTCCCTTTAACACTGTTCACACTAAAGTCTGTGAACTATCGACCTGCTTCAGTGTCTCTCACTCCACACTTGGGCCATATCCAAACCAAGTAACACATACTTTGATACTAAATTTTACTTTGATCCGAAAATAAGGTTAACAGACCCATGGGCCAAATTGTCCACTCGTTCCTATGTTCATATATATATGGTTGTGTGGGTACCCAAGATTTATTAAGCAGTTACACATTGCTGATTTGTTTCCCAGTGGGTATTTTTACACTGTCTTATATTGGGCTGAATTTGGTAACAGCGTAGAATCTATTAAAATATAGGCTGGGCCCTCAGCCACCCTTTTGTTGCAGTGGAGACACTTGAAATAGACTGTACTCTCCCCACTCCCATCCTAAATATAGACAAACATTTTTCAGATATCCTGAAATAGCTGAAGTAGTTGCCATGGACACGTCAGTAGATGCAGATTCAGATTTATTTATTCAAGATTGAAGATTGTTATAATGCTATTTCCAGTATACAAGTGTAAAAGTGAACAAAGTAATTGTTACTCTGGATACGATGCAGCACAAAAATAAACACAGTGAGATAAAGAACACAATAATAATTTTCAAAACACAATAAATATACACATACAAGATAGCTTATCTACTATGTAGATAGATTGTATGTCCATAAAGTGAAGTGGGGCACAGGAATGTCTGTACATAAAGTGACTGACAGGAAGTGATAAGTAGTGGTGGTTGTGGGTCGGTTAGTGGCTGGAGGTGCTGATCACCCTTACTGCTTATGGAAAGTAACCGTTTTGAGTCTGGTGGTTCTAGCGTGGATGCCATAGGGGTGCCATACATTACACTGAAGCATAACATTGAAATGTGTCGTTTGTATTAACAACCAGCTCACCCGAGGATGTGCTGAGGGCAGCCTGTAAATGTCGCCAACATAGTATACCAACAATGTTCAGCATAGCAATACAGGCAGCAACAGCAGTGAAATAAGCCCCATCCACACCCCACCCACAGAAAGGCCTCCAACCCTAGGGCATGCTGCCTCTGCACCTCCAGTCTTGTCTCTGGAGTCTCAGACTTCAACCTCAGTCTGAAATGGCCCCCAGCTTCAGACTTCACTCCAGTATTGGATAACCACAGGTAAGACCATTGGACCTCGACTTCCAGAGACCTCAGACCCTGGTGACCTGGGTCCTCGTGTCACGAGGCCTTTGCGCCTCATGATTCTTTGGGCCTTTACCTTCAATCTTCGACCTCTGGCTTTGCCGTGCTCTGGACTTCAGTCTTTGGCTTTGCCCTCCAAATGTCGCTGGGTCTGATAATTGACCCTTGACCTTTAGATTCACATGAACTGCAAATTCTGGAATTGCATGGACCTCTGACTCTGGTGACATGGGGTGGTGGGGAGTGGTAGCAGGTGGGAGGGTTCACCAGCCCTCACAACTGAGGTCCTTACCTGGGACTTGCTGCCATGTCTGGATTTCCAACCTAAGACCTGTCTCTGACCTGGAGATCGCTGATCTCCTTGGCGCCTGCTGACTCGACCTCCAGGGTGGCTGATGTTCCACCGCACAGCTCTTCAGCCTGGGTTCGAGCACCAGACCAGCCCCTTCAACGATTACCCCTGATCTCTAACTCCCTCACATCCCTGACCCCAAACCTTAAACTGACCTCTAACTCCCCCACATCCCTGACCCCGAACCATAAACTGACCTCTAACTCCCCCACATCCCTGACCCCAAACCTTAAACTGACCTCTAACTCCTCACATCCCTGACCCCAAACCCTCAGCTGATCTCTAACACCCCCACATCCCTGTCCCTAAGCCCTAAGCTGACCTCTAACTCCCCCACATCCCTCACCCCAAACCCTCAGCTGATCTCTAACACCCCCACATCCCTGTCCCTAAGCCCTAAGCTGACCTCTAACTCCCTCACATCCCTGACCTCAAACCATAAACTGACCTCTAACTCCCCCACATCCCTGACCCCAAACCTTAAACTGACCTCTAACTCCCCCACATCCCTGACCCCAAACCTTAAACTGACCTCTAACTCCTCACATCCCTGACCCCAAACCCTCAGCTGATCTCTAACACCCCCACATCCCTGTCCCTAAGCCCTAAGCTGACCTCTAACTCCCTCACATCCCTGACCCCAAACCATAAACTGACCTCTAACTCCCCCACATCCCTGACCCCAAACCTTAAACTGACCTCTAACTCCCCCACATCCCTGACTCCAAACCTTAAACTGACCTCTAACTCCCCCACATCCCTGACCCCAAACCTTAAACTGACCTCTAACTCCCCCACATCCCTCACCCCAAACCCTCAGCTGATCTCTAACACCCCCACATCCCTGTCCCTAAGCCCTAAGCTGACCTCTAACTCCCTCACATCCCTGACCCCAAACCATAAACTGACCTCTAACTCCCCCACATCCCTGACCCCAAACCTTAAACTGACCTCTAACTCCCCCACATCCCTGACCCCAAACCTTAAACTGACCTCTAACTCCTCACATCCCTGACCCCAAACCCTCAGCTGATCTCTAACACCCCCACATCCCTGTCCCTAAGCCCTAAGCTGACCTCTAACTCCCTCACATCCCTGACCCCAAACCATAAACTGACCTCTAACTCCCCCACATCCCTGACCCCAAATCTTAAACTGACCTCTAACTCCCCCACATCCCTGACCCCAAACCTTAAACTGACCTCTAACTCCCCCACATCCCTGACCCCAAACCCTCAGCTGATCTCTAACACCCCCACATCCCTGTCCCTAAGCCCTAAGCTGACCTCTAACTCCCCCACATCCCTGACCCCAAACCTTAAACTGACCTCTAACTCCCTCACATCCCTGACCGCAAACCATAAACTGACCTCTAACTCCCCCACATCCCTGACCCCAAACCCTAAGATGACTTCTAACTCCTCATATTGTCCCCAAAACCATTCCTATGAACCTAAAAAAAATAGCAACTAACAACCAAGGTGTGCAGTTAATCAGAAGGGGAAACATCCTGATGTAGCTCCCCAATGCACCGCTGATGGAAAACACAGATTGCTGGCTTGTTAGTGTGAGAAATATGGCAAATCATGGAAAGGGTTTGAAGCAGCATGTGGAAGAGGATTTTCCCATCTCTATTTACTGTAATTATAATTGGTCTGGACAGAGATTTGGACAAACACGCACATGAACGCCTGACTTACGTACAGCCTGTATTGATGATCGAGTGTTTGGGAGACGGGCAAGATGAATTTGCTGGGGTTGCAGAGATCTTCTGCACTACACCTCTATGCTTCTTTTCTACTACCTAAATGCACTGATGTGCTTAAACGATCTGTATCGATAACAAGCAAAAACAAAGTTATTCACTGTAGCTCGGCACATCTGATGATTTAAAAAAAAGTATTTTACCAATTTACCAATTCTCCATAACACACCCACTCTGACCTATCTCTGCTTTTCTAGCAAGGCCCATTGTATGCCGAAGGAGCACCTCGGTCTCTGCCCAGATACGTCACAGTTTCCAGAACTCAATACTGAATTCAACAACTTCAAGTAACTTGCATTCTCTGTATAAGATCAAAAGACCATGACATAGCCCAGAATTAGGCCATTCGGTCCATCGAGTCTGCTCTGGCATTTCATCACGGCTGATTTTCTATCCCTCTCAACCCCAATTCTCCTACCTTATCCTAGTAACCTTTGATGTCCTTACTAACAAGAACCTATCAACCTCTGCTTTAGGTATACCCCATAACTTGGCTTTCAGATCTATCTGAATTCCACAGATTCATCACCCTCTGGCTAAAGAAATTCCTCCTCATCTCTATTTAAAAAGGATATGCTTCTCTTCTGAAGCTGTGCCCTCTGCCCCTAGACTCCCCAACTATGAAGTATCCTCTCCACATTAACTCTTTCTAGGCCTTTCAATATTCAATCTCCAGGAGTACAGCCACCAAATGCTCTCCATATGCATTGTACTGTATATATCCGTTCTGCTGCAGGTAACACAATATTATTACAGCACCAGCGATTGGAGTTCATTTCCTATTGCTGCCTGAAAGGAGTTTGTACGTTCTCCCCGTGACCATGTGGGTTTCCTCCGGATGCTCCAGTTTCCTCCCACAGTCCAAAGACATACCAGGTTAATTAGATACATTGGTGTAATTGGGTGGAGCAAGGTCGTTGGCCTGAAAGAAACTGTTACTATGTTACCATCTAAACAAATAAAATAAAATGAATTTGTAACTCAGCATTTCTATTTCCACAGCCACTGCCTGATCTGATGAACATTCCAACCTTCTCCTTTCGGTTTCAATTCTTTGCAACAGCTCTGATCTGCATTTCCCTGCTTTAAAATATTTATTTTCTCTATCTCAACTCAGAGCTGTATCAAACAGATAGCTCACTAAACACTGTATTAACATGGAAACCCAGGCCTCACCCTACCAGATATATTCTGTTTGTTTCACCCCACCCTTTTGCAAGTTCACACTTGTTTTTCCACTTACACAAGAAAGACCTGAGGTGCTGATAGTTACTCCTTCCTCAAGTGCTGCCCGACCTGCTGGGTGTTTCCAGCGTTTTCAGCATGAAGCTGGTGTTTTTATACACTGGGTTCTGGTTAATTGGGCCATTGGTTAATCAGGGCAGCCATTTACTTGGGACACCATGCCACTTAATTGGAGCAGGAGGCTGTTGCTGAAGTTTCTAACTAGCGTCAGTTGCGTGCTCTTGCATGGTCATTAGACACTGCACTGTGCTTAGTGTGAACAGGTTTTAAATAGGATCGGCTGCATGACTTTGTATTCAAAAAGCAGCGATTTTTGTCACTGACAGTTGGCAAGAAATAAGCAGTAGGACAATTCCGAATGGTTTCGTTCACTGCAGTTTCAAGCACTCGGGCATGGAGGTGTCAGAACTGGCCTGGAGTGCAAATGAAACTATTTCACTACTTCACCGAGATAAGGACTATGAAGAATTTGGAGGTATCAACAATCATCTTGAAGGTTACAATGAAAACGAAGATTTGGAGGATACAATCAGCGCAAGCACACTGTTTGAAGGCGGTTCACAGCAGTCTATGGTGATTTTGTTCATTGCGTACACTGGATGAAGTCCTATTAGGAACTAATATGTAGTTTTACAGTCCTGTTGTAGTATTAATAGTGTTCTAATTCGTTCTGTACTTCATTTACACACATAATTTGTTTCGGTTAATTGGAACAGCAGCATAATTGGGTCAAAATGTACTGATCCCAATGTGTCCTAATTAGCTAGAATCTACTGGATTTGATGAATCCACTGTACAGTGGATTTGATGAGTAAAATGATGGTGCAAAGTTCAAAGTAGATTTATTATCAAAATACACATATTTTTCACCATATACTACTCAGAGGTTCGTTTTTTGCAGGCATTCACCACAGAACAGAGAAATAGAATGGAATCACTGGCAAAACTGAACATAGACAAAGAAGCCAGACAAATCGACAGATACAGAGAACATGAGTTGTAGAGTCCTTCGAAGTGAGCCCATGGATTATGGAATCAGTTCAGAGTTGGGGTGAGTGAAGTTACCCACACTAGCTCAGGAGCCTGATGCTTGAAGGGCAGTAACTGCTCCTGAACCTTGTAGTGTGGGACCCAAGCCTCCTGTGCCTCCTTCCTGATGGAGCAGCAAGATGAGAGCCTGGCCTGGATGGTGGGGACCATTGATGCTGGATGCTGCTTTCCTGTGACGGTGCTTTCTGTTGGTGCACTCAATGGTGCAGAGGTCTTTTCCTGTGGTGGACTGGGCTGTTTTCAACTGTTTTTGTTGACTTTTCTGTTCTTTCTCCAAAATGGCATTCGAATGGAAGAGAACGAAGCAGAAAATTCGAGCTTCTCACAACCAGGATAGACGTTTTTGAAGTGCAGTGACTGCTACATTGCATCTGTCAATTTGTGCACAGAAAGTTTTCACAGGCCGCTGAAGTATAGTCACCAGGTCAGTTATTTAGTGACAGTGATTGATGGGTGATAACCAGTCATTGCAATGGGGAGAACTGCCCAGCTCCTTGGAATAGTTCCATAGGGATATGTGAGGTACAACGATAAGGTGTTGGACTCATGTCAGGAAATATGAATGAGGCTCAACCCAAACACAGTGTAGTCTGGGTGATTTAGCGGTGAACAGTAACTTTGACAACAAACTGTAAAGTAGCAAGCCACAAAACAAGAGAGAACAGATACTTAACGCAGCAAGGTAACTGGAGGCTAGGAGAAACTAGTCGAGGCTGGCTGGTTCGCTGGGTGAACAAGGATTGTAGATGAGAGCTGGGTTTAAACAGGCTGCAGATGATGAGGTGGAAATTAGTGGAAGGTGATTCTTGTTAACTGGGTGGAAATTGGGAGGCCTGATAGGAAACCCTCCTGTGGCTGGCCCCCACCAGCCCAGATCAATCCGGGTCCGTCCGGTGCAACTCCTTGATGAACAATGGATCCAGGATGAAACTGGACGCACCCAAGACCTCTCTGTTGTGTATTTAATATTTCAGTAATATTTGAATAACGTTGTAAATACATTGTTGGGTAAGCATTCTTTATTTGTTTAAATAATTAATTGCGGGTTATATGTAAAACTACATGAACTGTGTATGTCATCACGTTACCACATGCACGCACCTCGCTTAAAGTAAACATGAAGTTAGAATCACATTTCAGACTCCAGTGTCTTCCTTTGAAATGGTTTAATGTTTTGATGTTACAAAACATAACAGTGGCGATGAGGTGTTTTTAAAATGAACCCAATACAACTACCGACCTGTAGATGCAGAGCGAGGAATGGTGAGGGAAAAAAGCAGTGTCTTGAGGGTCCTTGGAGAAGATAAGGATTTCATCAAGGTAGATGAACACATACCATCTCGTCAATGAAAGTTCATGGGAACCAGTGGGTGTGATGAATGACGTCTTCCACTCACCTCCCTAGCAGATGCGGATCATGTTGTAGGCGCTCCGTGGATCCAATTTGGTGAAGATCTGGGCCCTACGGAGTGTTTCAAATGCACCATCCATCAAGGGGAGGGGTAGCAGTTCCTAATGGTGATTTTGTTGGTCCACGGTAGGCAATACAGGGACAGAGATCCCCCCCCCCCATCTTTCTTTTTGACTGAAACGGGCTGGGGACTGTGACAGTCAAATGAAGCCGTGCTGTACTGGTTTGGTGATGTGGTCATTCACGTCCTGGTCTCAGGAGGGGGAGAAGATGAATAGGCAACATCGAGGAGGGGTGGTGCTGGGGAGGAGGTTGACCACGTGTGGTCTGCCCGGCAGCAGGGTGCTGGGTTTCCTTTTACCAAGGGGATAGCTACATCGTGGTATTCCTGTGGGAGTCTGGTGAGGTGGAGAGTTTCCTTCGTCTCCACGGCTTTATGGAGTGAGGTCAGCTGAAGTTGTAGGCAGGTCGTCCAACAGGTGGACCCCCAACTCAGCAGTGAACCGGATGACCAGGTGAAGGGGGGGGTCATGAGTGAAGAGCCAGAGGTAACCCAAGATGAGAGGAGTGTTGGGTGAGTCATTAAGGAGGCACTGGGCGGACTTGCAGTCCTCTCCGACACACAGGCGGTGTGCACACTCTGATCATCCCAAACCCTTAGGGACGCCTGTCAATGACCATGATGCAGAAAAGAAATATTTTGAAGGGTCATTTGTGATCTCTCCTTTAGGTAAGAGATATGTTTTACTTTCTGTCAAAAAGTTTGGGCAAATTTTTAAGGATTTTGAAGAAAATTGTTGATATGTGTTAAGAGGTACAGATGAAGACAAGTAAATTTTTTATACCAATAATTGTGAATATTATCACTGCCAGTACCTTACCAGTTGAGGGTATTTTTGTAACCACTTTTAGCATATCCAGTGTAACTTCAGGTCTTCAGTAGTGTGGGTGAATTTGTTTCCTCGCTAGTCCAGCTTGCTTCCCGATTCGGCATCGCCCTGTTTGACCAAATATTGGACCAAAAGTTCCTTATCCTCTGCGTTTGTTGGTAATTCTGTGGTAGGGTTTGTGTCCGACTTAGTTTTAACATCTTGTGTAAACATTTTACATTGTTTCTGAGCTGATAATTTTGTTTTCTTTCTCTGGAACATTTCACATATCTATTTAGTCTGGCTTTGTGTACACCATGTACTTGTTTGAGTGTATCTATAAACTCTACAGGGCTTTTGTTAGGCTAATCATATCTTGTGAGGGCCTTATTATTATTATTTTATTAGTTATTAAAAACTATTATTTGTATTTCCACACTTTTGCATGTTAGTTGTTTGTGTGTAGTTTTTTCACCAATTCTGTTGTATTTGTACTACTGCCAATGTCTGGAAGAAAATGAATCACAGGATTGTATGTGATGACACATACACACTTTGACAATAAATTTACTTTGAACTTTGAACTATTGAACTCCCTGAACTGAAGATCATTAGCAGATCTTGAGGTACGTTAAGGCCAGACCATGTAAGAGAGAAGGTCTTCTTCCCTGGAGGACGTGAGCTAGATAGTTTTTTTTACAACAACCACTAACTTCGTGATTATTAGCTTTTTACTAAAACTAGCTTTTGTGATTAAATCATTCTGGAATTGAAACCTGTACTGAAATCCACCAGCTACTCTTACGAGGATAGGTGGAGCGCTCGGGTTTGTTGCTTTGGAGAGAAAGAGGATGAGGGGTGATTTGATTGAGGTGTATAAGATGATGAGAGACATAGACCGAGAGAACAGCCTGAGACTCTTTCCCAGGGTGGGACAGGTCATAATTGTAAGGTTGGAGGAAGGTATGGGGGGGGATGTCAGGGATTCTTTACACAGAGAGTGGGAGGGTGGTGCATGGAACACACTGCTAGGGTGGGGGTAGTGGCAGATACTTTAGGGACATTTAAGAGTCTCTTAAATAGGAACATGGATGAAATAAAAGTAGAGGGCTATGTGGGAGGGATGGGTTACATTGATCTGGGAGTGGGTTACAGGGTCAGCATAATTTTATGGGCCGAAAGGCCTGTGCACTCAGACCCTGCTTAATGCTCAGGATATGTTCCTTGGAGGTGGAGCACGATGTAAACCAGCGCCACGCGGGGTCATTATCCTTACGCAAGTGGGCAGGTGTGCCTGATTAAAACAATCTAACCCAAGATATATGACATATTATTTTATGTATACGCTGTAATTTGCAGAGTAACGGACAGGCAAATAGGCCTGACCTGTACATCAGCGGAGCAGCAATACATCGCAGCAGCGGCGGAGGGAGCGGGCAGTGGTCACGTCTTCGAGGAGGGGCCAGGCCGTGGGCCCTCCTCCAACTTTGGCTTCTTCAAGTGGGCGTCGAGATTTGACTGCCTTTTCTTAAGTTTCCTCTCATGAAGCATTTCTCGGCAGCAGGATATCATGTCGAGAACACCTCCCTTTGCCTTACTGCTTTGCTCCCAGTCAGGGTCACTATCGATGAACTGGTCCCTGATCTGTGTGATTGTGGTGATGCTGGTGCCGAGGGATTTTGTGCTGAGATTTCTTGCTGGAGTTTCCTCTTCTCCATCCATGTATCAGATTCACCCAGGATGCATTGCTCCGCCGCTCTTCGTTATTGAGGCTCTCACCACGGGAATGCGGTAACTCTTCAACATCACCAGCATTTACATCCTCACGCCATACCGCTTGCAGCTTCACCTCCATGCTAATGCTTTTCCTTGACATCTTAGATGTACTACCCTCACTGGAAGTTGCAGGCCATTTTCCAGACATTGTGGGTGAAATAAAAAATGGAATAAATTGGTGAGGGAGCAAGAACATTGACACATGGGGGAGGCAGAGCGTGGACTAATACGTGATTGGCTGTGAGTGGCTCAGAGCGTATGTAAAGCAATCTCATCGGCTGATTGAATGTTTACTGTAACGGCAGCCACTCTTGAGAAGTCTTAAGCATTGTTTAGCATGAATTTTAGTCATTTTTAAAAATTTCAATAAAGAATTGAATAACCGCGTTTAATGAATCAGTGGCAGGCGAGATCTGAGTGTATAGTTCTTTGTTCTATATTGCACTATGATTGGTCCAATTAATGTCTCTGAGTCAGTAGTCCATAACGCTTGGCTGCTAGTCCAGTAACGATTGTATTAGCATTCAATTTCTCCATTTGTAATGTTGGCTCGCCAAGACCAGGCCGGTGATGTTACAGGTGTGTTGTGTTTGAGCTAGAACAAATTGACAACAAATGGGGCCTGCTATTTGACCAGAGTCTTTCACTGACCCAGTTATTAATAAAACTTTGCCTACCACTCCTCCAAACAAGCCTTCACCTCCTCTCACAACCAGCATCTTCACTCATCTAGTCAGCACCCTATTGTAAAGAAATCCCTTTGTGCTCTCTGCTTCCCCCCTTCTTTCCACCTTCAAATGTGCTTGCCTTCCAACGTCTTCTGCATCAAGGTCATCAACCCGAAATGTTTGCTCTTTCTCCTCCACAGAAGCTTCCTGATCTACAGAGTATTTCCAACATTTTCTTCTTTTATTTCAGATTCACAGCATCGGTATCTTTAAAAATTCCTCAGTTCCACGTGATTTTGTAAATTAGGCAATTGCATGCTGAGCTTTCCATGCACCTGATTTGCAAAATAGTTATCTTCCAGAAAGTCAGGTGCCGTGACTCAGTTTCCTCTCTACTAGACAGAAACTTTGAACCTGTCCTTGTCACCAGTAATGTCAGTCCTTCAGCATAGAAACAGGCAAGTTACCATGTCCAAATGACCAATCAGATGGCACGTGGCAGGAAAGCTGCTTAGTCATGGGGAAACATGGAAACTCCATACATGCACACCGTAGGTCAGGACTGAACCCGACATGCTGGAAGTGTAAGATAGCAGGTCTACCAGCTTCAAAGCTGTGCACCTGTGGGTGCCTTTGAGTAAGTATCACCACGAAGCATTTATGCTCTTAGACATGGAGCGTCGAGTAAATACGATCTTCATCTGTGGCAATTGGCTTTATGCGTTCTGAGCTGCGTCTTAAGGTAGCTGCGACCCACAACTCTTAAGGGAGCATGTTCCCTTGCACGTAAGAGACACACATCACAAACAGCAGGGGCAATCACATGGACAATAGGAAAAGCATTGCAGTAAGGAACACCCGTGAAGGGCTGCTTGAGCAGATACTTAACCCGAGACATCAGAATGACACTTCAGAGGAGGAGAAAATGGTGGCGCGACGACAGCGTGCGCGGCCTCTCCGGTGATGAATATCTGTTATCTGTCAAGTAGGGGACCGTGCACAATCCTGATTTGATGGAGATAGACGTGAGAGTATGGAGGAACATCTGACTACTGAAATGCCTGCTTCACTACTGCTGCTACTGTGTGGTAACCGGAATCTCCGGAGCAGAAGGCCCCGAAATCCTCGGCTTTGCTTGTTTCAGTGGCCGGGGCAAGGTCGAAGGCGCTCGGCAGAGGATGGCGCTCGGGAGACTGTATCGGAGGGGCTGGTCGGAGGCTCGAAGTTTTTGGACAGATGGACTCAGTATCAGCTGTGGTCGGCTGCTTCCAAGGTATCGGCAAGTTGATGGTGCCTGGAGGTTTATGGCAGGGAGTTTCTCCCTTTTGACGCCTGCTATCGGGGACTCAGGAGTCGATCGACTCGGGGACTTTTGAGATTTTATTTACCGTGCCCATGGTTTGTTCTTCATCAAATTATGGTATTGCTTTGCACTGCTGTAACTATATGTTATAAGTATGTGGTTCTGTCAGTGTTAGTCTTTGGTTTGTCCTGTTTTCTGTGATATCACTGGAGAAACATTGTATCATTTCTTAATGTATGTATGCATTTCTAAATGACAATAAAAGAGGACTGAGTTCTCATAATCTAAAAAAAGGAACCTTTGTAATGTTCAGCGTATAACTACATGGGGGTAGAAACTGAACTGCTACTTTTGATAACGGGTCCATACATGATAGGGGGGGATACGGTAGCGCAGTGGTTAGCACCCTCCTTTACGGTATCAGCGACCCGGGTTCAACTCCCATAGCTGCCTGTCAGGAGCTCGTACGTTCACCCTGTGACTGTGTGGGTTTTCTCCGGGTGCTCTGGTTTCCTCCAAAGCTGGTAGGTTAATGGGTCGTTGCAAATTGTCCTGTGGTTAGGCTAGGGTTAAGTTGGATGTTGCTGGGTGGTGCCGCTCAGAGGGCTGGGAGGGCCTATCCAACACTGTATCTCAATAAAAAAAATAAAGAGTCACGTAGTTTAAGATTTTACATCAGATTGGAAGGCCAACAAAGGCTGGTTGACAGATGTGAGATAAGTTGAGTTATGACTAGAGTTAGATCAAGACTGGAAAGAATAGCAATTATGACTAATTTTCAAAGCACTCATTACAGTGTTTAGCATATAGCATTTAACGTGGCCAGAATCCAAAAATTCTCATTAGCAGCCTGGACCATTCATCACTTCTGCCCCTGTTGTGTGGTGGTGTTCAAGGCAACACTTTCATCCGGGACAATAACTCATGGGCTTAGACCTGCCACTCCTGAAACAATGAGGTATCCCCTCACTTTCTAACATTCTGCACATGGGATGAACAGTCTAACTAAAAGCATAACTTGAAATCTGAAACAAGGAGACACTCATCGCTGAGCTCATAGATGGCAGAAATTTACCACAATGAAGGAAGTTCTTAATGTCAGAAGGTTGGAACTGTCTAGAAGACATACATTCCCATAACAGGCCAGGCAGCATCTATGGAATTTGTCCCCGATCTCGGCCTGAAACATCGACTGTTTATCCCTCTCCATAGATGCTGCCTGACCTGCGGAGTTCCTCCAGCATTTTGTGTGTGAGTTACTCTGGGTTTCCAGCATCTGCAGAATCTCTTTGTGTTTACATTCACCTAAACCTGGTGAACTTGAAACCCAAGATTCTTGGATATGCTGAGCAACAATTTAACAAGAGTCAAACTTTACATCTTAAAAATTAGAATGTCATCTCTTGGGCTTTGGTCTGACTGCACTTGGAGTACTGTGAGCGGTTTTGGGCCACTTTACTAAGGAAGTTTGTGCTGGTATTGGAGAGGGTCCAGAGAAGGTTCAGGAGAATGATCCTGGAAATGTAAGGATTAATGTATGAGGAGCACTTAATAGCTCTGTGCTTGCACTCACTGGAGTTTAGAAGAACTTGGGGTTGGGGGAGGGACCTCATTGAAGACTATAGAACATTGAAAGGCTGAGAGAGAGTGGACGTGGATAGTATGCTTCCTGTAATGACGGAATTTGGGACCAGAGGGCACAGGTTTCCGAATCGAAGAATGTCCCTTTAGAACTGAGATGAGGAGGAATTCTTTAGCCAGAGGGAGGTTAGTCTGGGAATTCATTGCCTCAGATGGTTGTGGCGGTCAAGTCATTGGGTGTATTTAATGTGGAGGTTAATAGGTTCCGGATTAGTAAGGGCATCAAAGGTTATTGGGAGAAGGCAGGAGAATGAGGTGAGGGGGATAATAAATCAGCCGTGATCAAATGGTGGAGAAGACTTAGAAACATAGGAACATAGAAAACTTACAGTACAATACATGCCCTTTGGCCCACAAAGCTGTGCTGAGTATATCCTTACCTTAGAAATTACCTAGGGTTACCCATAGCCCTCTATTTTTCTGAGATCCATGTACCTGTCCAGGAGTCTCTTAAAAGATCCTATCGTTTCCGCTTCCACCACCATCGCTGGCAGCCCACTCCACGCATTCATCACTCTCTGCAGAAAAAAACTTACTCCTGACATCTCCTCTGTACCTACTTCCAAGCACCTTGAAACTGTGTCCTCTCATGCTAGCCATTTCGGCTCTGGGAAAAAGCCTCTGACTATCCACATGATCAGTGCCTATCATCTTATACACCTCTATCAGGTCACCTCTCATCCTGCGTCGCTCCAAGGAGAAAAGGCCGAGTTCACTCAACCTATCCTCATAAGGCATGCTCCCCAATCCAGGCAACATCCTCGTAAATCTCCTCTGCACCCTTTCTACAATTTCCACATCCTTCCTGTAGTGAGGCAACCAGAACTAAGCATAGTACTCCAAGTGGGGTCTGACCAGGGTCCTATATAGCTGCAACATTACCTCTCGGCTCCTAAACTCAATTCCACGATTGATGAAGGCCAGTACACTGCCTGCTTTCTTAACCACAGAGTCAACCTGTGCAGCAGCTTTGAGTGTCCTATAGACTCGGACCCCAAGATCCCTCTGATCCTCCACACTGCCAAGAGTCTTACCATTAATACTATATTCTGCCATCATATTTGACCTACCAAAATGAACCACCTCACACTTATCTGGGTCGAACTCCATCTGCCACTTCTCAGCCCAGTTTTGCATCCTATTGATGTCCCGCTGTAACCTCTGACAGCCCTCCACACTATCTACAACACCCCCAACCTTTGTGTCATCAGCAAATTTACTAACCCATCCCTCCACTTCCTCATTCAGGTCATTTATAAAAATCACAGAGAAGGGGTCCCAGAACAGATCCCTGAGGCACACGACTGGTCACCGATCTCCATGCAGAATATGACCCATATACAACCACTCTTTGCCTTCTGTGGGCAAGCCAGTTCTGGATCCACAAAGCAATGTCCCCTTGGGTCCCATGCCTCCTTACTTTCTCAATAAGCCTTGCATGGGGTACCTTGTCAAATTCCTTGCTGAAATCCATATACACTGCATCTACTGCTCTATCTTTATCAATGGGTTTAGTCACATCCTCAAAAAATTCAATCAGGCTCGTAAGGCACAACCTGCCTTTGACAAAGCCATGCTGACTATTCTTAATCATATTATGACTCTCCAAATGTTCATAAATCCTGCCTCTCAGGATCTTCTCCATCAACTTACCAACCACTGAAGTAAGACTCAGGGATCTATAATTTCCTGGGCTAACTCTACTCCCTTTCTTGAATAATGGAACAACATCTGCAACTCTCCAATCCTCCAGAACCTCTCCCGTCCCCATTGATGATGCAAAGATCATTGCCAGAGGCTCAGCAATCTCCTCCCTCGCTTCCCACAATAGCCTGGGATACATCCTGTCTAGTCCCGGTGACTTATCCAACTTGATGCTTTCCAAAAGCTCCAGCACATCCTCTTTCTTAATATCTACATGCTCAAGCTTTTCAGTCCGCTGTGTCATCCCTACAATCACCAAGATCCTTTTCCATAGAGAAAACTGAAGCAAAGTACTCATTAAGAATCTCTGCTATCTCCTCTGGTTCCATACACACTTTTCCACTCTCACACTTGATTGGTCCTATCCTCTCACATCTTATCCTCTTGCTCTTCACGTACTTGTAGAATACCTTGCGGTTTTCCTTAATCCTGTCCACCAAGGCCTTCTCATGGCCCCTTCTGGCTCTCCTAATTTCTTTCTTAAGCTCCTTCCTGCTAGCCTTATAATCTTCTGGATCTCTATCATTACCTAGTTTTTTGAACCTTTCGTAAGCTCTTCTTTTCTTCTTGACTAGATTGACAACAGCCTTTGTACATCACTGTTCCTGTACCCTACCATCCTTTCCCTGTCTCATTGGAATGTACCTATGCAGAACTCCACACAAATATCCCATGAACATTTGCCACATTTCTTCCGTACGTTTCTCCAAGAACATCTGTTCCCAATTTATGCTTCCAAGTTCTTGCCTGTAACCTCACATTTTCCCTTACTCCAGTTAAACGCTTTCCTAACCTGTCTGTTCCTACCCCTCTCCAATGCTATGGTAAAGGTGATAGAATGGTGATCACTGTCTCCAAAATGCTCTCCCACTGAGAGACCTGGCACCTGACCAGGTTCATTTCCCAATACCAGATCAAGTATAGCATTTCCTCTTGTAGGCTTCGCTACATGTTGTGTCAAGAAACCTTCTTGAACACACCTAACAAACTCCACCCCATCTAAACCCCTAGCTCTAGGGACATGCCAATCGATATTTGGGAAATTAAAATCTCCCACCACAACAACCCTGTTATTATTACACCTTTTGAGAATCTGTCTCCCCACCTGCTCCTTGATGTCCGTTACTATTGGGTGGTCTATAAAAAACACCCAGTAGAGTTTTTGACCCCTTCCTGTTCCTAACTTCCACCCACAGAGACTCTGTAGATTACCCCTCCATGACTTCCTCCTTTTCTGCAGCCGTGAGACTATCTCTGATCAACAGTGCCATGACCCCACCTCTTTTGCCTCCCTCCCTGTCCTTCCTGAAACATCTAAAGCCTGGCACTTGAAGTAAATAATCCTGCCCCTATCCAAGTCTCCATAATGGCCACAACATCATAGCTTCAAGTACTGATCCATGCTCCAAGCTCATCCACTTTGTTCATAATACTTCTTGCATTAAAATAGACACATCTCAAACTATCGGTCTGAGCGAGTCTCTCCTCTATCACTTGCCTATCCTCCTCTCGCACTGTCTCCAAGCTTTCTCCATTTGTGAGCCAACCTCCTCTTCCACCATCTCTTCAGTTTGATTCCCACACCCCACCCCCCAGCAATTCTCGTTTAAACTCTCCCCAGTAGCCTTAGCAAACCTCCCTGCCAGGATATTGGTGCCCTGGGATTCAAGTGCAACCCGTCCTTTTTGTACAGGTCACACCTCCCCCAAAAGAGGTCCCAATGATCCAGAAATCTGAATCCTTGCCCTCTGCTCCAATCCCTCAGCCACGCATTTATCCTCCACCTCATTCTATTCCTATACTCACTGTCGCGTGGCACAGGCGGTAATCCCGAGATTACTACCTTTGTGGTCCTGCTTCTCAACTTGATGGGCCAAATGGCCTAATTCTGCTCCTATGTCTTTTGTTCTTATGGTCTTATCAGAGAAAGGTAATATGGTTGTAGATCACTGGCATGTTAAGGCTCAGTATTTGTCCCAGTGTATCTAAATGCCCCAGTGGAATCACTCATATTTGAATACATAGATGGCTCCACTCTGTCCATGCAAATCAATCCTACACTCTAGCAGCAATTTGTAGAGACCTAATAAAGGCTGGTGGTGTAGTGGCATCAGCGCTGGACTCCAAGGCAGATGGTCCTGAGTTCAAACCCAGCTGGGTCCCAACCTGGGCAACTTCAGTATCTTGCCATGAAAACGCTATGGACCCTATGGTCCATGAGGTCACGTAGTGTTGGACTCGACTTGATGACTGAACAACAATAAATAAGGTCCTAAGTATTATGGAGGACTATTTCTGATAGTGGGCTCCAGCTAACATCCCTCAAAATAGAATAATCAAGTTCAAACAGAGACTTCCAGAACTTGTACTCATTGCTCGATCCACAAATAACATTTCCATTCCTCAAACCTGTCTGTAAACTCAATATTTTGTCATTTGGAAATGAGAAATTTAATGCAAAATCATATTGTAAAATTTACAGCCATAGCAGTGGTCGGGTGCAGACTTGTGAAGACTGGGGAAGGTTCAGCAGAGGTGATAGGAGTTGTTACCAGCAGGAGACAGTGGCAGAATGTTTGTCTGAATGCAGCCCAGGTGGTGTGATGGGGGGGAGGGGCGGGGGGGGGGCCGATCTGTTGACCATTGAGGAAACTATTGTCAGATTCATAAAAGGAAGTGTGGACTAATGAGAGGTGGTTCAGGTATCGCAATGATTGATTTTAGCAGGAGAGTTTTGGGAAGGCATTTTTCTCCTGGTGATCCCTGCATTGGTTCCTGGGGAACAGATTTCCAAAATAACTTGAGAGCAGAGGACGAGACAGTTTACATAATGTCAGATTTTCGTATATCAGATTTTCACCAACCCTGAGATCCCCTCTGCTGCAACCTATGAGACTCCTGGTGGAATAACCTGGTTAAGACGTCTAAATAGAAAATTTGAATCTCTCTGATAATAATCTCAACTATGAAGGCAGAAGAAATCAATACACCTATTTCCTCACTTTCTCTAAGGAGAAAGTCTTTCCCACTTCCCATCAAAGTTCATGGGTACCCCTCTCAACTAAGTGGAAAGAAATTGTATTTCTAGCAGTTTCTTGGCACCTTTCAGAGTGCTATACAACTACTAAAGTAGTTTTGAAGAGCAGACATTCTTGCAATTTGAAAACCAGAACACCACGGCTTTCATAAACAATACAGTGACAATAACCTAACAATCTGTTCTTATTAATATTTACTGAGGGATAAACAAATGTCTCTAAACTGAAGTAAAATCTATCTCTCAGAAACAGTGTGTGACATTCCTATGACCATGACAGAAATCTTGTCAACCAAAAGGCATTGCATGAAACCATAAGACACAGCAGCAAAATTAGGCCACTCGGCCCATTAAGTCTTCTCCACCATTCCATCATGTCTGCTTTGTTACCCCTCTCAACCCCATTCTCCTGTCTACTCCTCATAATCACCTTATTAATCAAGAATTTATCAACCTCCATTTAGATACACTCAGTGACTTGGCCTCTACAGCCGTCTGTGGCAATGAATTCCACAGATTCACCACCATCTGGCTAAAGAATTCCTCCTCGTCTCTGTCCTAAAGCAGCATCTTTGTATTCTGAGGCTGGGCCCTCTTTTTTGGACTCTCCTACTATAGGAAATATCTTTGGCCTTTCAACATTCAATAAGTTTCAATGAGAATCCCCTCATGTTCTAATCTCCAGTGAGTACAGGCCCAGAGCCATTTCCTTTGTAATTTCCTGTGGGATCAATAAAGTTTCCAACTATCAAATGCTTTTCATGCATTAACCATTTTATTCCCCGGGATCATTTTTGTGAACATCCTCTGGACCCTCTCCAATGTCAGCACATCATTTCTTAACTGTTCACAATACTTGAACACGTCTGACCAATGCACGTTTTCTGATCACTGTTCTAAGAGGGGTTGGCTGGATTATATACATAATACGTGCCTTTGGAATGGAGGGTACCTACGCACGTTGTACTGACAAGGAAGAAAGCATATGAACTGTGTCAGAGATGATTGCTAAATCTCCCACAAGTTACTTTATTGGATTGAACCACAATTGAAATATATGCATCATTGTATAAACAATGGTAAGTGCTAGAAACCGCAAACATTGGCATTAAATCATTGAACTGAAATGCAAGGATACACATATTAGCATAATATAGAGATTTGCTTGCTGCTCTTGTACAGAGAATTTCACCAGCTTGGATTTTCTCTGCTTAATCATTACTTTCTCTTCAGTTTGAATACATTCTAGATTTCTATGTGGGCACGTGGCCAAATGGTTAAAGCATTCGACTAGCAATCTGAAGGTCGTGAGTTTGAGCCCCAGCCGAGGCAGCGTGTTGTGTCCCTGAGCAAGGGACTTAACCACACAGTGCTCTGCGACGACACCAGTGCCAAGCTGTATCGGCCCTTGCCCTTCCCTTGGACAACATCAGTGGCGTGGAGAGGGGAGACTTGCAGCTTGGGCAACTGCCGGTCTTCCATACAACCTTGCCCAGGCCTGCGCCCTGGAGAGTGAAGACTTTCCAGGCACAGATCCATGATCTCGCAAGACTAACGGATACCTTTAATGATTTCTATAGAATTGAAATTGCTACATTTGATGGTACGTACAAAATTGAAATAATTATCAATTTGTTTTAAGAATGCAACACAATTTTGGAGTTAATTCATGAGAATGAATCCAGGAATGACAGGGTTAATGTATAAGAAGCATGTGGTGGCTCTGGGTCCATAATCACTAGAGCTTAGAGAGGAATGAATATTGAAAGGATCGATAGAGTGGACATGGAGAGGCTGCTTCCTTTAGTGGGTGAGTCTAGGACCAGGGGGTACAGCTTCAAAACAGAAGGACATTCCTTTAGAACAGAGACAAGGAGATAATTCCTTTAGTCAGAGAGTGGTGAATCTGTGGAATTCATTGCCACAGACAGCCGTGGAGGCCAAGTCATTGAGTGTAGCTGAAGCTGCTCTTGATTAGTAAGGGTGTCAAAGGTTACGGGGAGAAGGCAGGAGAACGGGGTTGAGAGGGACAATGAATCAGGCATAAGAATGATGGCGTAAACTCGATGGGCTAAACGGTCCATTTCTGCTCTGATGTCTTATGATCTTACGGTCTGAAGATTCTACAAGGTGAGTTCATGACTAAGAGACCGAGAAACAGTGTGGATTTTGGAAAAGGTTCTCATCACTGGATATTTTGAATGAAAACAGGACTAAGAGGTTGCTTCAGTGCAATGAGCTTTCTCTCAAAGCTCATCTTTGTCTCAACTCCAGTCACCCAGCTTTACACCACACTCACTGACTTCTGTGCTTTGAAACCGGTCACCCAGTACAGCTTGGAAGCTCTATTCATATGGGTGTCCAGACTCTCTGGGGGGACGAATTTGGTCATCCATGTTCCGAGGCTAGCAACAGCATGGACAAAGGACATCTGCGGATGGATGTTGGACCAGCGGCAAACAGTGTGGACGAATACCAGCGGGGAGAAGGACGAAGGCTGGACACTCCTTCCCCGCCCCCTACCCACCGAGTTCCCCTTGGGATCGGTGGTGTCAGAAGTCTGTGCAGGCAGGAGGCATGAGGGCAAGTGAGCCGCCAGGTATACAAGTCGCTGAGCCCGGGGTTTGAGGATCCATCATCGGTGAGACTCGGGGTCATCCAAGCCCAAAGGTCGATCGGAAATCCGTAAGTGGAGGCCCGAGGGCAGAAGCCCTGAGTCTGTGAGTCTACTGGGGAAGTCAGAGACCGGAGTCTGTGAGTCCAGTGGATGCTGGCGGCCCGGCCTGTCCTGGGATTGGAGGACCACCTATTTGTGTGAGTGGGTGGCTGGGTGGATGGGAGGGAGGAAAGAGGCTTGTTTTGCTGCTGTTGTTCAGCTGAGCATCGGTGGCAAGCTACGTTGGTCCCCAGCTCATCCTTAGGTTGTAAAAGCACAGTCTGCCTCGATGTGTTGTGATAAATAAATGAATCTGAATCAGAGATCTTTACAACCTTCCAGATCTTCTATCAGAATAGCTGTTCTCTTCCTCTGGACTCTTCCGTCAAAGGAAACAAATTCTATTAGCTCTCTCTTTATCTTAAACACCACAATCAAATCACCATAGAGTCTTCCAACTTCAAGAGATCACCAACACACATCAAAGTTGCTGGTGAACGCAGCAGGCCAGGCAGCATCTCTAGGAAGAGGTACAGTCGACGTTTCAGGCCGAGACCCTTCGTCAGGACTAACTGAAGGAAGAGCTAGTAAGAGATTTGAAAGTTGGAGGGGGAGGGGGAGATCCAAAATGATAGGAGAAGACAGGAGGGGGAGGGATGGAGCCAAGAGCTGGACAGGTGATTGGCAAAAGGGGATATGAGAGGATCATGGGACAGGAGGCCCAGGGAGAACGACGGGGGGCGGGGAACCCAGAGGATGGGCAAGGGGTATAGTCAGAGGGAGAAAAAGGAGAGAGAGAAAGAATGTGTGTATAAAAATAAATAACGGATGGGGTACGAGGGGGAGGTGGGGCATTAACAGAAGTTAGAGAAGTCAATGTTCATGCCATCAGGTTGGAGGCTACCCAGACAGAATATAAGGTGTTGTTCCTCCAACCTGAGTGTGGCTTCATCTTTACAGTAGAGGAGGCCGTGGATCACCAGTCAGATTTATGCAAGCCGTCCCCATAAGTGCTGCTCTGTGCTTCCATTCCTCCTTCCCCCCCACCAACACTGCCACTCTCTCAATTCTGTTGTGATCCAGCCTCTGTCAACAGTCTGAAGCCAACCACTAACTGATTCAAGCTCTTCTGTTTTTCTCCATACTCTGCAGTAACTTGGACTCAAAGCATGGCCCAGAGACTGTAATAATCCAGCTGGTTGCTGTCATATCCAAAGAAACTCGTTGAGTATTCTCTGCCTGTGCCATGTTAGTTTGCACTTCATGCGGCAGAAGGAACTTTGGAAGCTGGAGAGTTATCGTCCACCACAAATCAGACACGTTTGATTTAATTGGTAGTGCTTAAACACTAAGTTAATGCCACAAGCGTTGCGAACATTAAACTCACAGATATGTCTCTTTATGCAAGTCACTGCACTTCAGTGTCAGGGCTGCCATCTTTCAGGAGTGTGTGAGGATGGTTTAAACAAGAACGTTCAAAAGATCTGGTGGTTCTCTTCAGCATCCTGGCTGCTGGTATCTTTCAGTCAACACCTCCAAAGGAAATGGTTTACCTCATAGCTGTTTGACAAAAGTTGTTTTACACAAATTAGCACTCATGTTTTCTCAATAACGACTAGACTTCAGAAATATTTTATTGACCAGTAACCAACAGATTTTGATGGACAGATGTTAGATTTTTAGATATTTTACGAGAATTAAAAATATGGGGCTGATGGAGAAGAGTGATGCTTCCATTTCTCATGAAAACATTCCGAGACATCTTGAGACATTAAAGAATGTTATATAAATGCTGTTCTTCCTTTGCTGTCCTGTCTCATTAGGCCTCAGGCTTCGGCGTTTTTGTTGGATCAGAAACAATTACTGGCTCTCACTAGATTCATCTGCGCATCCCTATTCTGCGCCGTTATTTGAGAAGGCCAGCAAAGAACAAGCCAGGGAACGACAGGTTGGTGAGTTTGACATCTGTGGTGGGTAGGTTACTGGAGAGGATGCTGAGTTCCAGCATTTATCAACGTTTGGACAGACAAGGCCAAATTAAGGATAGCATGGCTTTGTGTATGGAGAATCGTTTCTAATGAGTCTCTCCCAAGAGAAAACATGCAGATGCCAGAAGTCCAAGCAACACACACAAATAGTGATGAATCTCTAGTGTTTTTGAAAGTGGAATTGATGAGGGTGAGACGGTGGATGTTGTCTATATGGACTTTAGAAAGGCCTTTGACAAAGTCTCGCATGGCAGATTGGTCTGTAATGTTAGATTGCATGGGATCCAGAAAGAGTTAGGCAACTGGATTGATAGTAGAAAGCAGAGAGGTTCTTTCTTAGACTGGGGGCCTGTGATGTGGTGTACCACAGGGGTCAGCGATGGGACCTTCATTGTTCATTATTTATATAAGCAATCTGGATATACAAAGTAGGGTTAGTAAGTTTGTGGACGATACTAAAATTGGCAGTATCCTAGACAGTTAAGTAGGTTAGGAAGAATTCGAGAGGGATCTTGATCAATGATGTAAATGAGCCTTTGATCCAAGGATCCAAATATCGTACACAATTTTTAGATGTGCAGAGTGTAGCATTTTGGGAAGTCAAACCAGGGTAGGATTGTAGAGCGAATGGTCAGGCCCTGGAGAGTACTGTGGAACAGAGGGACGTAGCAGAATAAGAACATAGTTCACTGAGTGTCACAGGAGGACAGGGTGGAAGAAGAATGATTCAGCATGCTGGCCTTCATCAGTCAGGACATTGAATTGGGATGTGATACTGCAAACGTGTTGGGCATTGGTGAGGCCGCACTTGGGCGAGAGCTTTGGTTGTCCTGTTATAGGGAAGACATCATTCAACTGGAAAGAGTGGAGAGAAGATAGACAGGAACGCTGCCAGGACTCAGGGGGCTGAGAGAAGGAGGAGGTCGGAGAGGCTAGGGCTTCATTCCTTGGAGTATGGGAGTTTGAGGGGTGACGTTACAGAGGTGTCTAAGATCACGAGGGGCAGGGGTAGGATGAATGCACAGACTTTTTGTCCCAGAATGGGGGAATTAAAAACAGGGCGATGGGTTTAAAGTGAATGAGGCAACACGGAATATTGAATGAGTAGTCGGAGAAAGCAGCTGCATAACAAAATTCAAAACACATTTGGACAAGAGCATGGATGGGAGGGGTTTAAAAGGATCTGATCCAAACTCAAGCAGATGGGAATAGCTTGGTGGAGATGGTTAGGATAGACACATCGGGCTGACGTGCCCCTGGTGTGTAACTCCCTGATACTGAAACACTGCATACATTCAATAAACATTAATAGACGTAATTAATTATGGGGGCTGGAGGGAGCGTCACGTTGGAAAAGGTCCAGAGGAGGATAACCAACTAACGACCTGGTGCCTTTGTGATCTCCTAGGAGATTTAGCAAGCTAGACTCTCAAAAGTTCAGGTACGGCTGGGCTGGCCATCGCTGGGGGTGGATGCTGTGTTGAGGCCGGATGGCAGAAGACAAACTTGTAATTGGCTCCACTACCCCATGCCGATTAAAGCGTTGGGCAAGATTAAAATTGTCAAGGCTGAGAGTGGAAAGCGAAAATGTGTTTGGCGCCATCTGCCTGCGTTTGACCATCTCGTTATTACCATCGGGTGGGAGATACAGGGGTTCCGGGTCTGTGTTCCATGTGTTATTTGTCTAACTTTTTTTATACTATTTGAGTGACTTGATCAAGGTATCAAGGCCGAGAGAAAGGGATGAACCGGTGCTTAGCTCTCTACTCCACAAGGCTTACTCACTTCAGCGCTGAACTGACTCTGCAGCCATCAGCAAGCAGCTCAGCACTGAACTGGCTCCGTGGCTGTGGCCTCACTTTCAGGGACTCTGTGGTTCAAGTTCTGGATGTTAGTTGTTTACTTTGTTACTGTTTGCACGATTTGCTCTTTTCTCACACACTGGATGTTTGACGGTCTTTGTTGCATGAGTTTTTTTAACGGTTCTATTGTGTTTCTTTGTTGATGGCTGCCTGCAAAAAGTTGAATCTCAGGGTTGTACACAGTATGCATACTTTGATAATAAATGTACTTTGAACTTTGAGGTTCATGAGACTGATACCGGGGATGACAAGGTTAACATATGAGGAGCATTTGATGGTTCTGGGTCTGTAGTCACCAGAGTTTAAAAAAATAGGGGGGGAACCCCATTGAAACCTGTTGAATATTGAAAGGTCTGGACAGAATGGATGTTCTCCAATAGTGGGGGAGTCTAGGACCAGAGGGTACAGCCTCAGAATAGAAGGACATCCATTTAGATCAGTAAAGAGGAGGAATTTCTTTAGCCAGACGATTGTGAATCTGTGGAATTCATTGCCACAGATGGCCGAGGAGGCCAAGTCATTGGGTATATTTAAAGCGGAGGTTGATAGGTTCTTAATTAGTAAGTATCTCAAAGGTTACAGGGAGAAGGCAGGAGAATGGGGTTGAGAGGGATAATAAATCAGCCATGATGGAATGGCAGAGTAGAGTCGATGGGCCAAACGGTATAATTCTGCTCCCATGTCTTATAAAGTCCTTCAATTTCATATCTTCGCTGAGATCTATGTTGTTTTCAGTACATCCAGCCAAAACTCACTAAATTCTGTTTTTGTTACATATTTGCCTTTCGCATTTTAATACTTGGACCAAGTCCCCTTTTCAATCTACTGTTTCTGAAATGAGAACAATTTCACCTTTTATTGTGAAAACAACATTGGATGCCAATAAAAACTTCAATAACTCCTTAAGTACCAGTTGAGCCTGACCCGGGCAAATCAGGGCACTGGCAGGAAATATTAGCCAGAGGAATATAAGGTACATTTCAATACTCATCCTTGGGAGGCCAAGATGGGCCCATCAAGAAACTCAGGGTTATTTTAGCCATGGGCTCCACTCACACCTCAATACTCTTCTCCCACTCTTCCCTAAGAATCCCCACAATCCATCAGTGTACTCAGTCCAAACTGACCGCCATTTACGTTAAACCCATTTTAAAGATTCTCCCCCACATTCCCACCAAACTCCATCATCTAATTATGCATGAGGTGGCAATCTGTGCTGGCAGTCACCCTGCCCTCCTCCCATCTCCCTACTAACCACGTCCCTGCTACTTTTGCAGAAGAGTAAATGGAGCACAGGATTTGGGACGTCATGTTACAGCCGTGCGGGACATCGGCGATACCACACTTGGCAGTGGTGTGTGCAGTTCTGGTCGCCCTGCTCTAGGAAGGTTGTCATCGAGTTGGAAATGGTGCATTGAAGTTTCACGAGGATGTTGCCAGTTCTGGAGGGTTTGTGTTATCAGGTGAGATTAGATAGGCTGGGACTAGGAGGCCTGAAGGAAGACCGGAGTTCTTAACCCGGGATCCATGGATCCCTCAGAGGCTCCCTGAGCTTGGATGGGAAAACATTTACATCTTTATTTATTTATAAAGCACTGGTGAGGCCTCACTTGGAGTATTGTGAGCAGGTTTGGGCCCCTCATCTTAGAAAGGATGAGCTGAAACTGGAAAGGGTTCAAAGGAGGTTCACAAAAATGATTCCAGGATTGAACGGCTTGTCATATGAGAAGCGTTTGATGGCTAATGGCCTGTATTCACTAGAATTCAGAGGAATGAGGGGTGACCCAATTGAAACTTATTGAATGGTGAAAGGCTTTGATGGACTGGATGTGGAGAGGATGCTTCCTTTGGTGGGAGAGTCTAAGACCAGAGGACACAGCCTCAGAATAGAGAGGCGTCCTTTTAGAACAGAGGTGAGGAGGAATTCCTTTAGCCAGAGAGCAGTGAATCTGTGGAATCTGTTGCCACAGGCAGCTGTGGAGGCCAAGTCTTTCTGTATATTTGAGACAGAGGTTGATAGATTCTTGATTTGTCAGGGCATGAAGGGATACGGGGGAGAAGGCAGCAGGCTGGGGCTGAGAGGGAAAATTGGATCAGCCATGATGAAATGGTGGAGCAGACTCGATGGGCCAAATGACCTAATTCTGTTACTTTGTGTTATGGTCTTGTGGTCTTATATATAGTTTTGTTGTTTAGTGCATTAATAAAGAAGCACGTATATCACTATATCACAAATTAGTTTTTTAATATTTTGATAACTGTATTTAAATACTACTGTATTAGTTTCTTTTGCAATGCTCTATATTTTATTTGATATATTTAAATACATTATTCTGAGAAGGTTTCATAGGCTTCACTGGCATAAAAAGGGTTATGGGCCCCTCTTGCAGAGGCATGTCAGTTCACAAAGGGCATAGATAAGGTGAAAAGTTACTATCTATTCCCTGAGGATAGGGGAGTTTCAACCAGAGGGAGTTAAGGTAAGAGGAGAGAGACTTAAAGGAGACTCAGGAACAAGCCTTTCTACCAAAGTGTGGTGGAAATATGGCAGAGGAAGTGGTAGAGACAGCTACAATTGCAATATTTGGAAGACATTTGGACAGGCACATAAATAGGACTGGTTTAGTGGGAGATGGGCCAAGTTCAGACAAGAAGCATAGCTCAAGTAGGCAGCTTGGTGAGCATGGACAAATTGGGCCAATGGGCCTCCTTTCCTTGCTACTTAACTCCATGGCACGCCTAACACTCTAACCTTGGCAAATGAAACTTCTTGAACTCCGAAGTAGAAAGTCCCTCGCCGGCACGTTTTAAATTACACTACACTTACAATGACTTGTTTCACCCACAGACCAAAGTGACAGGGCGAAGATGTTGGAAAGAAGGGAGGGCTCAAACCACAAGTGTCCGATGGCAGGCCTCATGGGTTTTGTCGAGAGCCTGCGCTTCTCTCCAAGTTCCACAACCTGTCAACCTTTGTCTGAGGGTGAAAGAAGCCTTTGAAAATGTGTTATTAAAAGAAGATGTTATATAACGCTCTCCCCTTGTCGTCCTGCCTCACTGTTCCTCGCTCTGTCACGCAGCCCGCGGGCTGGCTGAGTAAAATTCAATTTTCACTTCAAAGACTGTCTACTTCACAAAACAAGTTCCAGGTGTTGGAAATGTACTCAAACAGCATCAAAAGCACTCTGCTCAGCTGAGGTCATTTCCTGCCACCTTCCATCTGCTCAGCCCGTCTCCAGCGCTCCCTTGCCGCCTTTGGGTCGCAATGAGCCAGCAAGGACTCATGATTGGCCAGCACCAATTCCGTGGTAGCCAATCTGGAGGCCGGGCTGGCACGCTCCAACTCTGATTGGCTATTTGGCCCTTTCATGCCTGAAAACTGCGTACGCCTGCGGTTTGGTGGCGGCCACAGCGTGGTGCTCCTGGAGGTTGTTGGTCACGTGGAGGGGCGTTTGCTGCTGATACTTGCACTGTCTTCCAAGTGAGAATTTAAAGCATAATGCATGTTAGTTGTGTTAGAGTCAAAGAGTCATAGAAAAGCACAGCACAGAAACAGGCCTTTCTGCCCATCTAGTTCATGCTGAACCATTTAAACTGCCTAATCCCATTGACTTGCACCCAGACCTCCACGTACCCATCCAAACTTTGCTTAAATGTTGAAATCGAACTTGCATGCACCACTTGGCCTGGCAGCTCGTTCCACACTTTCATAACCCTCTGAGTGAAGGTTTCCCCTCATGTTCCCCATAGACTTTTCACCTTTCACCCTTAACCCATGACCTCTACTTGTAGTCACAGGAAAGAGCCTATCTAAACCCTGCACAATTTTGTATACTTCTATCAAATCTCCCCTCAACTTCTACATTCCAAGGAATAAAATCCTAACCTGTTCAATCTTTCCTTATAACTCAGGTCCTCCAGTTCCACCAACATCCTTGTAAATTTCCTCTGTACTCTTTCAAACTTATTTACATCTTTCCTTTAGACAGGTGACCAAAACTACAGACAATACTCCAGATTAGGCCTCACCAACATCTTATGCAACTTCAACATAACATCCCATCCCCTGTACTCAATACATTGATTTAAGTAGGCCAATGTGCCAAGAGCTTTCTTTATGACCCTATCTACCTGTGACACCACTTTCAATTAATTATGGACCTGTATTCTCAGATCCCTTGTCCTGTGACATCCCTTGCCCTACCACTCACTGCATAAGACCTACTCTTGTTGGTCCTACCAAAGTGCAAAACCTCTCACCTGTCTGTATTAATTTCCATTTGCCATTTTTCCAGCTGGTCCAGATCCCAACGCAAGCTCTGATAGTCTTCCTCACTGTCCGCTACACCCCAATCTTGATGTCATCCACAAATTTGCTGATAAGTAAATAAGTGAATAAATAATGCTGAGAACATGAGTTGTCACGTCCCTGAAAGTGAGTCCATAGGTTGTGCAATCAGTTCAAAGTTGAGGTGAGTGAAGTTATCCATGCTTCTTCCCCTCCACCATCAGATTTCGAAGCTCAAAGTAAATTTATTATCAAAGTACATACAATATATGTCAACATATACAACCCGGAGATTTGTTTTCTTATGGGGATAGTCAATAAATCCAATAACCAGAATAGAATTAATGAAAGACCACACCAGCAGGTAGACAACCTACGTGCAAGTACAAAAAGAAAGATAAAAAAGAAATAATAATACATAAATAATCAATATATATCGAGAACATGGAATGAAAGTCCTTGAAAGTGAGTCCATAGGTTGTGGGAACAGTTAATTGAGGGGTTGTGGGCAGTTATCCCCTCTGGTTCAAGAGGGATAATAACTATTCCTGGTGGTGTGAGACCTACGGCTCCTGTATCTTCATCCTGATGGCAGCAGGGAGGGATGTTGGGGGTTCTTGACGATGTTTACTGCTTTCTTGTAGCAGCGCTTTCTGTAGATGCGCTCAATGGTGGGGAGGGCTTTACCTGTGATGGACTGAGCTGTATCCATATATTTCGTAGACTTTTCCGTACGAGGGCATTGGTGTTCCCATTCTAGGCCGTAATGCAACCAGTCAGGATGCTCTCCACTGTGCATCCATAGGAGTTTGTCAAAGTTTGAGATGACATACCGAATCTGCGCGAACTTCGAAGAAAGTGGAGGTCTTTGGACACCACATGAATTAAAAAAAAACAAAGATACGTCTGGGAGAAAGCTTTTGAAGAGCAGAATAATACAAAACAGTTTAAAAACTGGATGAGTGAAAGCTCTTTACCCAAGATTTGTGTCCTATGGTAATTTCTGTCAAAAAAAGTCAGCTTATTTATTCCCCACAAATTCTTCTTTTTGTTCCTTTAAAATAATGCATGAACCTAAAGAAGGAGATTCAATTATTTTTCAAGGATCCTGCCACAGGAACACTTTGCTAATGTACTGTACATTACTAGATAGGCATACTCTTGTCCCATACGCACAGTAGTACAATTTTATTTCTTTTTTACTCTGTCCATTATTACTTCTTAGTGTGTAACACAACAAAGAGAAGTCAATGAGTATTTCCTTTCCTCAGCAGTCTCTTACATATCTTGTACACAGCCTGAATACACAACGTTAACCTTTTTCCAATCAAGAAAAAAATTTCCAGAACTTGGAATGCAATCAAGTAAGACGATCCAAATAATTTTACCATTTGTTTGACCTTTTAATGGCACTAATTCTTCATGAAGTATTTCTGCTTTGCAGAAATAAACAGAAGTATAATTCTGAGATGTCAAGTGTATGGTGCTATGCAAAAACACAAATAACTGCAGTTAACTGTTGTCAGCCTCCTTTTCCAATTTCTCCCATCCTTTTTGTTGTGGGAATGAAGTCACTGGAGAAAAGAACTGTTAGAATCAAAGCAGCTTCAACAAAACAAGGTACAGCAGGCATCATATGAACGGAGATGCTTTCGGTGGAAAGGTCTGCTGGCCTAATATGGAGCTCGATATTTTATGTGCCAAACATCAAAGGACAATTCTATATTTACAATGTATGGACAATGCTTTCTTTGAAACTACATACAACCTTCACACCTCCTGATTCACATCCACACCACAGACATCCAAATGAATTTTAATCAGCATTGTCTGGTCTGGGATTCACAGCTTTTAGGAACCCATTGTTCAGAACTGTACTCCAAATTAAATCCACAATACATTTTCAGGTAGCCAAAATCAATTGTTAAATGTATGTGTCCTAAACCCAAAAATCGCTCTAGCACTTTTCATTATGGTTGCATCGGACAGCTGTGCCCTTGCATCTGCGTTAGGACCAACCACATCTTTTTTACTGAAAGCAGCATGCACGATTTTCACAGTAGCCAGAACATTTCTTCAACGGTCTGTCAGCAAATGTCTTTCTGTGTCATGATAAAAATCCATGCAATCTTGAAAGCTAGCTCTGTCAAATTCTTCACAATGAACCCGTCTGTATTTTGCTGGCTTAGTGAAGCATCAAATTGTTCAATTTTACATCACCCGAGGATACTTCCAAATGGGTAACGTTCACCGAAATACAAACTACTACACCTAAAAGTATGCTGGGAAATTAATGAAATCGGATTCATAGATGTTTCACATCTCCACTTTTCTCTAAACTGTCAAAGTCACCACTTGTCCTTTCTGAAAAGGATTAACAGACCAGACAGCATCTGTGCAAATAAAAACAGATTTAACATTTCAGGTCGAACACAGAAAATGCTGGAAAAACTATGTCAGTCAGTCATCTTTGGAAAGAGAAACAGTCAACGTAGACCCACAACATTTTCTGTTTTATTTCAGGTTTCCAATAGTGTTTATTTTAGGCTATAACCTGCCTTTCCATGGTCACTACGGCTTCCAACCTCCTACTCAAACAACTCAATGGTGACACGTGCAGTTGGAAATTTCATGGCGGTTGCAACATCTAGTGATCACAATGCCATCAGTTTCAGAGTGAGTATGATCTGGTCCGCGGGTTGAGATTCTAAATTGGAGGAAGGCCAATTTTGATGGTGTCAGAAATGATCTGGCAAGTGTGGACTGGGTCAGGCTGTTTTCTGACAAAGGTGTACTTGGTAAGTGGGAGGCCTTCAAAAGTTAAATTTTGAGAGTACGAAGCTTGTATGTGCCTGTCAGAGTAAAAGTATTAGTTACCGATTCTTTTATTAGTAGTAGTATTTTTGTATTTGCAGTTTGTCCTTTGCACATTGATTGCTTGTCGGTGTGTGTGTGTGTGTGTGTGTGTGTGTGTGTGTGTGTATGTATGTTATCATTGAATCGATTGTATCTCTTTACAATATTATATCATTATACTTTTCCTGTGAATACCCACAGGAAAATGAAGCTCAGGGTGGTATATAGTGACGTGCATGACAATAAATTCACTTTGAACTTTGAATATTTTCATAATCTCTTGCTTTACTGTACAAGCACATTTCAAATACAGCTTTCACTGTATGAAATTACATCAGTAAGGTGCAGCGAGCATTGGGTGAGTTTAGTGGTTAGCATGAGTACCACACGGAGAGCTTGTTTGCAGCACTCGAAAAATGATGAAGATCATAGCTTTAAACTGAAGCTCCCATTTGTGGAGGATTATTAATTATTATCTATTGTTCAACATCAGGCCGATGCTGGAAACGCTAGCACTTTTTTCCAGCAAAATAAACTTTATTCATAATTTTAAAAATTATTTACAAGAGTAAACTATACATTTCATTTTTTACATTGATAGTCAATGCTTTCTGTACTGTTCCATTGCATTCATACACATTGATAGTATTGCTGCCACTCAGTTGCACACACCCCACCCAGGGTGGTCTGCTAATACAGCAATTGAAGGTCTTCCTCCCCAAACCGGGCTCCTCCCTCCCCAGCAGGGCGAATACCCCACACCGTGCTCTTTCTGTGCTAAGCCCTTGCAGTGGCTATATTTCATTTGGAGCTTGAGGAGAGTTGGTCTGTCACCAAAGACTCTCGTAAACTTCTACAGATGTACCATGGAGCCGCATTCTGACTGGTCGCATCACTGTCTGGTATGGAGGGGTCACCGCACAGGATCAGAAAAAGCTGCAGGAAGTTGTAAACTCAGCCAGGTCTATCATGGGCACTCACCTCCCCAGCATCCAGGACACCTTCAAAAGGTGATGCCTTAAGGAGGCATCATCCATCATTATTGACCCCCATCACCCTGGACATGTCATCTTCTCATTGCTACCATCAGGAGGTGTTGCACAGCTGCTCGTGATGAACCTTGGCGTAGGCCCCTGCACCTTTCTCCACGCACTCTCCGTAAACCCACAGTCCGCAAAGAGGCGAGCTACTGCCCGCCGTGGGCGTACGCAGGAAGGATCTGACTAGGCTGGCGTTCATTCTCCATTCCTTTATTCCTCTTTAGAAGGTGACCTGAAGAATATTCTTGAACTTTCAGTCTTTCGGGTGAAGAAACGTCCACATTGCAGCTGAGGAGGGACAATGGGGAGTGGCAATATACTTCCGAGACGAGGTGATGGTGATTCAGGGGAAAGCCTGCAGGAGGTCTTGTTGCACCTGCATCTGCTGACACTTTGCTAGTGAGGTGCCTTCTTCAGACACTATGGGGGGGGGGGGGACCTGGGGAAGCAGTGTATCAGGTGGACAGCTGAAAACATGGCTTTGTTGGTTTTAGTGCCAAATTATTAGTGTGACAAACCTAAAATCTTTTACATCCCACTGCTGTTGGCACCTGAAATCTCAGTGAAAGAGGGGCGTTAAAATAATGTGAATCTCTTACCACTCAGATAAGCTGGAGGGGGGGTGGGGGTGGGGGTGGGGGAGGTATTTCTAGTGTTTCAGCCAAGGTTTGTGCTGAGTTGGATAACTTTAGAAGAGGTGGCCAATTGGCGTTCACTTTGGGTTAGTGAAAGATGATTCTGAGGGGGCGTCATGGCAACAGAGGACTGAGATTCTTTTGTTAATGGGTTAATACTCATGAAGTGTGAGCTGTTAATCTAGAAAATGTGAGGCACCACGATGGTGCAGCAGTTAGCTCCACACCATTACAGCTTGGCACGTCGGAGTTCAGAGTTCAATTCCGGTGCCATCTGCTTGTGCGTTCTCCCCATGACCACGTGGGTTTCCTCCAGGTGCTCCAATTTCCTCCCACAGTCCAAAGTCGCACAGCTTAGTAGGTCATTGTAGATTGTCTTGTGATCAGGCTAGGGTTAAGTAGGTCGTTTGCTTGGTGGTACAGCTCATTGGGTTGGAATGCGTCAAACGTCTAAATAATAAACCATTAAAAAATGAATAATCGGCAAGTTTTCATTTTCAAAAGACCAGGATTGTTGCAGTCACAATCCTTAGACAAGATGCTAGACTTCTAAAGATTGCAATGGCCAAAACGGAAGTCTCAAACAAGAGGGAATCTGCAGATGCTGTAGAGTCCTGCCAAAGGGTCTCAGCCTGAAACGTTGACTGTACTCCTTTCCATAGATGCTGCCCAGCTTGCTGAGCTCCCCTAGCGTTTTGTGTGTGTTGTATCAGACTTAGTCTCCAGTTTTCCAGAACGTGGCCATTCGGCGGAGAAGCTGAGGCTGGCATTTGTGGTCCTTCATGGAGCATGGGAGCAGATACTCCACTGCATAATGGTGTTGGTTAAACTCAGCATGCTAATTGAACTGGAGGGAACGCTGGCTAACAGCAAAGATGTGCTAGGTTCCTGTGCTCTGGCTAACTGTGTAGCTCTGCTTTGTGCTTTGTGGTGAAGTGCCTGCAGGATACCAAGGTTATACCTGACCTGCTTCAGAGTTCTCAAGAGCCACATTTGACCTTCTCTGTCTGACACTGTTGGCTGATCTAATCTTCTACCATTCTGGCACATTGAAGAACTGAATGAGAAATGCCGAGGAGACCCCGGCCAGCCGACTAGAGTCAGATCTCGTGTACAGCTTTTATCATCTACAAATTTCTGACATGAATGGAATGCAGACTGCAGTTATCCATACCACCGCTCCGGTGGTGGAATATGATAGATGGTCGCTCCAGTATTTGGAGAGCTGATTTCGACCTGATAAAAGAAACAGTTACTCAAAACCTTCCAGTGTTACCTTGCAGAGGAAGCCTATGACCACGTGGGCTCTCTTCAGATGAATGGTTTCCTCCTACGTTCCAAAGACTTAATGGGTCAGTAGGTTAATTGGTCCCATAGATGTAACTGAGCGGGACAGGCTCCTTGGGCTGGAAGGGCCAGTTACCTTTGCTGTGTCTCCCAATTAAAAAAATAAAATCTTCACCGTAATCTGACTTTAATTCTATTATGTGTGTGTTCTGGGCATTCTTAAAGAGCTGCCCAGCTAAAGAATTGTATTTACCATTGTAATGTTAATATGCACTAAATATCTGTCCAACGAGGGAAGGTGGTACATGAGCCTTAGATCCCAATAGGGTTCAAGAACAGATATGACCCCTCAAACATCAGGCTCCTGAACCAGTGTGGATAACTTCACTCACCTCATCACTGAACTGATTCCACAACCTATGGACTCACGTCCAAGGTCTCTACAATGCACATTCTCAGTATTATTTATTATTTGTTTTTATTTGCACTGTTTGTTTCCTTTTGCACGTTGGTTGTTTCTCCATCTTTCTTTGTGTTTGGCTTTTCATTAATTCTATTATATTTCTTTGTTCTACTGTGAATGTCCGCAAGAAAATGAATCTCAGGGTTGTATATGGTGACATATATGTACTTTGATAATAAATTTACTTCGAACTTTTGAGCTTTGAACAATAAGGAGCAACTCTGCTGATGCAACGACCCCATAGTCCAGCAAAGATCTTCAATGTTCTGAAGCCATCGGCAACCTTTACTCTCCCATGAGTAACACTAAGGAGTAAAGTAAAGGCTGATTTATACTTGTGCGTACTAGCTTACGCTGTAGCCTATGCAAGTGGTCTACGCCGTTGTGAGCATTTATACTTGTGTGTTGGTGTGTCTGCGTCGCTCTGCAATTCACTGCCAAAATGCTAGTTGGTGGCTGGGTTTCTATGCCACTGTGTTGAGTTTCTTTGTGTTGAAACTCAACACGAGGAAACTCAAACTTCAAACAATGGCGACTGAAACTAAAGGGGGGTGAATTTTCTGTGTTTGTCCAGCCACTGAGAGACATGGACGAGGAAATGCATTTCAAATATTTTCGGATGTCGGCTGGTAGATTTGACGATTTGGTTCATCGTCTCCAACCATTTATTTCTCATCAGTGTACACACAGTATACTCAGACGGGCAATCACTAATCGAGTTTTAGCTTCAGGTGGAAGTCAACAGGCTGTAGCAGCTCGCTACAAACTGGCATCAAGCACAGGGTCCTCCATAATTTCGGAGGTCTGTAAGGCTTTATGGAAAGCATTGCAGCCAGAGTTCCTTCCCTGCCCTTCAGTCGCCCAATGGCAAGCTATTGCAGCGTAGGAGGAAATGCGATGCTACCAAGCGGACCAATCACAGTTGTTGTGGTCTGTGTCATCGCAATGCATAGTTACATTTTGGAAAAAGTGCGTGTTAGGCTACGGCGTAGGGTTCGGTGTAGAGTACAGCGTACGGTACACGGCTACACTGTAACTACAGCGTAGATTTGACGCACAAGTATAAATCAGCCTTTAGGAGCAAGTCAAGGGAACACATACCAGTTCTCATAGAGGGAGTAGAAGTGGAGAGAGTGAACAATCTCAAGCTGCTGGGTGTCAATATCTCTGAAGATCTAACCTGGACCCAACATATCAATGCAGCTACAACAAAGCACAGCACCAGTTATATTTCATTAGGAGTTTGAGGAGATTTGGTATGTCACCAAAGGCACTAACAAATTCCTACAGAGGTACAGTAATATAGAGAGCATTCTACCTGGCTGCATCACTGTCTGGTATTTGGGGGCGGGGGGGGGGGGTGCTACTGCACAGAATCGAAGTAAGCAGCAGAGAGTTGTAAACTCAGTCAGCTCCATCATGGGCTCTGGCCTCCATAGTATCCAGGACATCTTCAAGGAGAAATGCCTCAAAAAGGTGGCATCCATCATTAAGGACCTCCCATCACCCAGGCCATGCCCTCTTCTCATTGCCACCATCAGGTAGGAGGTACAGAAGCCTGAAGGCACACGCTCAGCGATTCAGGAACAGCTTCTTCCCCTCTGCCATCCGATTCCTGAATGGACATCGAACCCATGAACACTAAATCACTACTTTTTTTATTTCTATTTTTGCACTAATTATTTTAGTTATATATAAAATGCCGAAAAGACAACAAATTTCATGACGTATGCTGGAGATATTAAACCGGATTCTGAGTTTGAAAATGTATTCAAAAGTCATCAGTAATCAGGTAAGTCTGGCTCCGCGGCTGTGCAGTTGAACTATTGATCTTAAATCCTGGAGTAAATCAGAATGCAGAAAAATCTTTACTGAAATACATCATGAAAGCTTGGTCCGTTCACTTCAGTTTAGTCAAATAGGTTCCTGTTGCTTGTAGCAACACACAAAATGCCAGAGGAACTCAACAAGTCATGGATGGAGGGAAATGGCCAATCAGATTTAGACCTTCGTTCAGGACCGGAAGGAGGGGGAAGATAGCCAGTGTAAAAGGTGAGGGGAAGGGGTGAAGAAAGAACTGCTGGGTGATAGGATCCAAGTGAGAATGAAGTAAGAAGCTGGGAGGTGATAGGTATAAATTATGAAGGGTTGTAGAAGATGGAGTCTGATAGGAGAAGACAGTGGACCATGGTATAAAGGGAAGGAGTGGAACTGGAGGGAGAAATATGTGGATGATGCTCAAATTTAGAGGGCAAGGGAGGGGAATGAGATGGGGTGATGGAGGGCTGGAGGATGGGGTAAAAAAAAAGGGACGGAGAAGAGAAGTTACTGGAAGTTAGATAAGCTGATACTCATGCTGTCCGGTTGGAGGACATCAAGGCAGAATATGAGGTACTGTTCCTCTAACCTGTACCCAGCATCAACCCGGCAGTAGAGGAGGCCATTGTCAGACCTGCCGGTGGGGGAATGGGGAGAAGAATTATAGTGGGTTGGCCACCGGGAGATCTTGTCTGTTATGACAGGCAGTTCGAAGGTGCTCAAAGATGCTGAGAAGACTACACCGCATGCAGTAAGTGACACCGGTCTATCACTACTACCTGATGTCAGATGTCATGCCAAAGCCGACACACTGTAACCTGCGGCATATCGGCCTCTGCCTGGAGTTAGACAGAGGGTGACCAACAGAACTCTGGCACCCAATTCTACTTCTGGTTGCACATTTGCCCTGGGGAGCCCAGCTCCAATCACAAGGCCGAGCATGGCAATGGTTTCTTGTAACCTAGCCACAGGCCACAGCGGCAACAAGAAACTTCTAGCCAGCAGCCAAGGAAGCCTTGCCATAACTTGCCCATCTTCTATTCTGTGATATGTCACCACTTCAGCTTCATGGTCAATAATTCATTAAATCCCTTCAAAATGAATCAACTGTCAGCTCTACTTCTAAAGGCTAGATCCCAAAGGGGGAAAAAAAGGAGGATTATAATCACTGTGTTTAATAAGAAGCAAAGAGCAAAATAGTGTTTAACTTACCTAAGACCAGCATATGCTTCGGAATCCCTTCAGTCTCAGGAGAGCTGAATTATCAAGTCAAGTCAAGTCACTTTTTATTGTCATTTCAACCACAACTGCTGGTACAGAACACAGTAAAAATGAGGCAATGTTTTTCAGGACCATGGTGCTACATGAAACAATACAAAAACTACACTGAACTACGTAAGAAAAAACACAAAAACTACGCTAGACTACAGACCCGCCCAGGACTGCATAAAGTGCACAAAACAGTGCAGGCATTACAATAAATAATAAACAAGACAATAGGCACAGTAGAGGGCAGTAGGTTGGTGTCAGTCCAGGCTCTGGGTATTGAGGAGTCTGATGGCTTGGGGGAAGAAACTATTACATAGTCTGGTCGTGAGAGCCCGAATGTTTCGGTGCCTTTTGCCAGATGGCAGGAGGGAGAAGAGTTTGTATGAGGGGTGTGTGGGGTCCTTCATAATGCTGTTTGCTTTGCGGATGCAGCGTGTGGTGTAAATGTCTGTAATGGCGAGAAGAGAGACCCCGATGATCTTCTCAGCTGACCTCACTATCCGCTGCAGGGTCTTGCGATCCAAGACGGTGCAATTTCTGAACCAGGCAGTGGTGCAACTGCTCAGGATGCTCTCAATACAACCTCTGTAGAATGTGCTGAGGATGGGGGGTGGGAAATGGACTTTTCTCAGCCTTCGCAGAAAGTAGAGACGCTGCTGGGCTTTCTTTGTTATGGAGCTGGTGTTGAGGGACCAGGTGAGATTCTCCGCCAGGTGAACACCATTATCAGAGGAGCTTCTCATTGTGCCTAGCAATCTGGTTATATGGAGATTATTGAGGAAGTTAATCACATCTCTACTTTGAGATGTAACTGTGTCAGCAGCTGGACGTTTTGTTTCAGTCAGTAAGAAGTTTATTCGCTTGGCTCTAAACAACTGAAAGCAGAGGATGGCTGGGCCACACTTCATATCATCAGCATTGCGAGCTTTGCCTCCAACCATGTCAGCCACCGGTTCTGCTCCGTACACACAAACACAGACCCTTCACCACCAAACACACCCACCATCCCAGAGTCCCTGGTTATTTGGAAGCAGCAGTTCTGTTTACACTAGAACCTGTATGCCCTACTACTGTATGTTTATTCAGTCCTGCACCTTCCGTTTCGTAAGGGTATTATACTTGATGCTTTTGAATTCGGGGCTGTTTTTCCTGACGGAATTAAATGTGCACAAGAAGCCAGCCCAACCCCCTTCATCAGCTTCAGGTATATTGTCTCTAGAGTTTTGCTGCTTGCAGTCTCCGTTCTGTCTCCAAGGCAACAAGGGACACATGGGTAGCTATTCTGTGTCTCCAGAATCAGAACCCGTCTTACCCAGATTCCATGTTGTGGTGGTCGACAATCAGCTTTCCAAGTTAACAAATGTCTCCTGTTAAAATCAAAAATTATTAGAGGCAACCTCACTCTCTGGCCTGAGCCTTAGACCACGCTGACCTCAATTCATGGTCATCATAGCCAGGGAACCTCCCAAAATCTCAAAAGCTTTTGCTTTGGTCTCTTTCTCATCTAAATGCTGATAACTGTCAACACCCAATTCTAATCCCTCTCACCCCTCCACTGTCTGAGGTTTTAATGATGCTTGCTCTCATCATACAGTGCTGGATGAGCAGAAATCTTATTAGATTAAGAGTTGGGAAAACCTATCCTCTTATCTCCAATTTCCATTTCAGCCAAGATAGCACCGAAGTGGGGGTCTATTGAGATCATGGGTTAGACTAAGTTGTTCCTTAAGTTGGTAGGGTTGATTTTGGGGACAGGGAGGGGAGCAGGGGGTCAGTTTAGAGTTTAGGGGCAGGAATGTGGAGGAGTTAGGAGTTAAGCCTCTGTTCCACTCTCGAAGGCCAGTGATATGGACAGGTGATGAAGGACATCCATAGTCTAGGCCGTTGTTCCGTGCTTAAAGGCCAGCGACGTGGACGGGTGGTGAATGCCATGCGTGGATGTCCGGCTGTCCCAGGTCAGTGGGTCGTAGGAAACTCAAGGGCCAGTGAGTCAATACGCCTGGTGTTCAGGGTCCCATCATGAGCAAGCCTGGGGATTGGTATTGAAGATCAAAGCCCGAAAATCGATCGGAAGTCTGGAATCGGAAATTCAATGGCCAAACGGAGACCCTGAGGCCCGAAGGTGTGTCCAGGAGTGGGGGAACTGTCCATGTGAGTCGCTGGGAGGGAGGAACTGCGGCTTGTTTTGTTGCCTGTTGTGATCATTCTGTTTTTGTATTTTGTGTTGTTTGGCCGAGCGTTGTGGGCATCTGTGTTGGCGCCAGGATGTGTGGCGACACTTGGGGGCTGCCTCCTGCACACCCGCCAGCTGTGTTGGTTGTTAACACAAACACCGCATTTCACAGTGTGTTCTGATGTACAGCTGGTAGGTAAGTGAATCTGAACCTGAGCCTTCCCTTGTCATTAATTCCACCCATCCCCCGGTCAGGGGAATCCGTCTTCGAGTTATTCATTCTGTGATGAGAATCACACTCTCATCATATTCCAATCAGCTGAAGCCCTCCGGCCTATTCTGTTCCAAGTTCAAACCAGCTCCCCTTCGTATGGTGATAGATGCAATTGCATGTTTAATATTTCAGTAGTATTTGAGTAAGCTTGTTTGATTCACGTAAATAATTCATTACGGGTTATACGTAAAAATACGTCAATTGTGTACATCATCACTCTACCATGTGATACGTGCTCTCCTGGCTTGAAGTACGCACGAAGTTAGACTCACATTTCAGACTCTCCGCCTCTTCCTTTTAATTTGTTTAATGCTTTGAAGACGCAAAACAAAACAGTAACTCTCCTCAGTTCAGCATCTCCTTGATTTAAAAAGGCTTCCTGGATTTTCTCCTCCGTGACCGCTTCCATTTCTACAATCCCTCACCTCAACTGGCCATTCATCTCACTTTGGTCTTGTGCCTGCCAAACTTCCTCTGCAAAATCTTTGACCATGTGTGACTTCAGAAACATCTGGATCCAGAGTCTGCAATTCCTTCTCTTAATCTCTTTGCTTCCCTTCTTCCTCTTAAAAACCCTTGGTATATCCTGCCTCTTTGACAAAGCTTTAAGGTACCCTTTATTAAAGCACACTTTTTTTTATCATTACAGTCCGGTGAAGTGCTTTGGGACGCTTTTTAACATTAATCTATTAGATCCAAGCAGTGGAACTTCAGCTGAGCGCAAACGTATGAAGAGTGGAGGATGGGAACCAGCCAGAAGTGAAATATTCAAGTCCTGTTTCAGATGAATGAATTTTTCTCATTCCTGCCATTTCTTAGTTCTTCGGAGAGTCAACTGAGCACTCAGTCAGAATTAAATCCTCAATTTAAAAAAAAGCTGCAATCATAACTTCCTTTGGATTGTAAGTGAACTTGTCTTTGGAACCTAGCAGAGTGTTATAGTGAACTTTGCAAACCCAGGTTCAAAATAGAATAGGGTTCAATGCTTGTAAACAGCGACTGGGCTGGTTTTCATTTGGCTTATACCAAATATGGATGCTGGTACAAAGTTTTGATCTGCAAGAGTTGTTTACATATTACTCTGACAAGCAATTAGCATTGTACTGGATATGAGTCACAGTTGCCTTTACACAAACTGAAGGAAATTGTCCTTCCCTTGCATTTAAGTGAAAATGATTTTAAGATATTTTTAAAATAACACTGAAAGGATATTGTAAAGACCTTACATCATTGGACTATGCTGACACAGACTATACCATCCATACAAAACCCAAACACTGGCAACTTTGTGCCAATCATCAGGGTATTGTGTCAAAGCCATTCAGGTGAGGCCAAGGCTGCAATCTACACCAAGGAGGCAGATTAAACCAAGATGCTCAATTCAGTCGCAAAAAGTCAGCGATGTATTGAAGCTGTTTTGGCGTGGCACACCAGGGGCAGCATCTTGCTCCTAGGTACTGGTGTTCCTCTGCATGGTTTAAGTGGTGGCATGTACTGGATCAGCACAGCCCATTTTGGCAGGGGTGACTTCAGATTCAGCGCCGAATGAGGCTTCTTATCACCAGCTCGCCATAGTTCACACTGGAGGGCACATTCTGCTGAACTACTTGAATTGCCTGACACCACTGTTGTAATGTGTGGTTATTCGAGTTACTATCACCTTCCTGTCAGCTTGAACCAGTCTGGCCACTCTCCCCTGACCTCTCTCATTAACACCAAAGGCATTCTCACCCACAGAACAGCTCACTGGATGTTTTTGTTTGTTTTTGCACACTATTCTCTGTAAACTCCACAGACAGAAAATCCCAGGAGATCAGCAGTTTCTGAGGTACTCAAACCACCCCATCTGGCACCAAATATCATTCCATGGTCAAAGTCACTTAGATCACATTTCTTCTCCATTCTGATACCTGCTGTGAGCAAATTGACCACTTCTGCGTGTTTTTTTATTCATTAAGTTGTTGCCACATGATTGGCTGATCAGATATTTGCACTAATGACTAGGTGTACCTAATAAAGTGGCCACAGAGTATAGGTTGTAATTCAGACTTCACTACGCAATCACACATGCATAAGTGTTTTCATTGCTCTGAATTACAGGAAATCTTTGCTCCAGACAGACTGGGAGTGTCCCAGTGATTTTCTGACCTTAAGAAACTCTAGAATGAAGTTTTGTATCTTTGTTCTCATGCCTAATTTTGTCTGGCTAACTATTGCCTCTTGTTGACATTGTTAGCTTTGCTTTAGGTTAAATACAGTCACACTGGCAAGGATATTTGAGCTGAAATGGAAGTGGGGGGGGGGGGGGCACAACATTTTGTGCCAGCAATAACCAGCTCCAAGTTGAGTCCAGACCAGACAGGTGGAGTCTGAAAAACTCCCTCTCTGAACAAGTTGCTGTAAATTTTGTCGAGCAACTCTTGTTCATACAAAGTTCCAACTTCCATTTCCTCGACGAAATCCTCAAGGTATTTCAAAGAAAGGTCGTTGATTTGTACTGAATATTGGTAAATACTATTAGGAATGGAGTTGATAAGGTTGATTTAAATATACTCAATTTACTGAGCTCTGCCAATGTACTAAAGTATCCCAGGGAGCTTCACAAGAACACTTTCAAAGTAATTAGCACTGAGGCACATAGAAGACTAAGTGAACGGTCTGATCGACAGCGAGGTTGAGAGGCCGTCCGAGTAGTTCATGTTGCATTTACAACCAACAGTCCAAACAGTACCACGTCCAGAAGTGGAATTTTGAGGACGGGACGGTGAAGAGAGGGAGGGAAAGGGAGGGGAGGTAAAAAGGAAGTGAAGAAGAGGAGGAAAGAGAGAAGTGACAAGAGAAAGGGGGAGGGTGACAGGAGGAGGAACAGTTAATGACTGGTCGGCCCTCTCTGGCTGTGCGATGAGTCACCAACTATTCACCTTTTGATTACAGTAAGGGCCCTGTGGCATTAACAAAGCCAAAGGAATGAGAGAGCGCAAACACGAGGAATTCTGCAGATGCTGGAATTTCAAGCAACACACATCAAAGTTGCTGGTGAATGCAGCAGGCCAGGCAGCATCTCTAGGAAGAGGTACAGTCGACATTTCAGGCCAAGACCCTTCGTCAGGACTAAATGAAAGAAGATCTAGTAAGAGATTTGAAAGTGGGAGGGGGAGGGGGAGATCCAAAATGATAGGAGAAGACAGGAGGGGGAGGGATGGAGCCAAGAGCTGGACAGGTGATTGGCAAAGGGGATAAGAGAGAATCATGGGACAGGAGGTCCGGGGAGAAAGAAAAGGAGGACGAGGAACCCAGAGGATGGGCAAGGGGTATAGTCAGAGGGACAGAGGGAGAAAAAGGAGAGAGAGAGAAAGAATGTGTGTATATAAATAAATAACAGATGGTGCTCTCAATGTGGCCTTCTATATATTGGCAAGACCCGACACAGACTGGGAGATCATTTTGCTGAACACCTATGCTCTGTCCACCAGAGAAAGCAGGATCTCCCAGTGACCACACATTTTAATTCCATGTCCCATTCCCATTCTGATATGTCTATCCACGGCCTCCTCTACTGTAAAGATGAAGCCACACTCAGGTTGGAGGAACAACACTTTATATTCCGTCTGGGTAGACTCCAACCTGACGGCATGAACATTGACTTCTCAAACTTCCGCTAATGCCCCGCCTCCCCCTTGTACCCCATCTGTTATTTATTTATTTATATACACGCATTCTTTCTCTCTCTCTCCTTTTTCTCCCTCTGTCCCCCTCACTATACCCCTTGCCCATCCTCTGGTTTTTCCCCCCTCCCCCTTTTCTTTCTCCCTAGGCCTCCTGTCCTATGATCCTCTCATATCCCTTTTGCCAATCACCTGTCCAGCTCTTGGCTTCATCCCTCCCCCTCCTGTCTTATCCTATCATTTTGGATCTCCCCCTCCCCCTCCCACTTTCAAATCTCTTACTGGCTCTTCTTTCAGTTAGTCCTGACGAAGGGTCTCGGCCTGAAACGTCGACTGTACCTCCTTCTAGGAGTGAGAGAGCGTGTGCTCACACTTAGAAAATCCTGCAAAACTTAGTGGCCCGGTCTGAAGAGAGAGACTTGATGTATTGTTCCACACATCCCTTTCTTTTGCTAAATCCCTGTCCCCATTACTAAAAAGCAAATGGACTTCAACGTTACCAAATGCTTATCTACTTTGAACCAAAGAAAAAGATAGGGCAGTATACTTTCTAAACGGCGAAAATGTTGAAACAGTGTAGGCACAAGTGGATTTGGGTTCTGTGCTCATAGGCCAGTAAAATATCTAGTATCTGGTTCAAGTGACGGAAGTCCCATGATTTAATATTGCAGGCAAAACCTGACATCACTCAGCTCGCTCGCATTACGTCGGGGAAGGTGAGGCCGCAGCTGCATCATTAGTTCAATACGAGGAGCAGCACAAATTGTCAACAACTCTAGAGACTCTGCAGACGCTGGGCACCCAGAGAAACATTCACAAAATGCCGGAGCAGCTCAGCAGGTCGGGCAGCATCTAAGGAGAGGAACAAACATCAACGTTTTGGGCCGAGACCCTTCAGCAGGACTGGAAGAAGGTGGGGGTGGGGGGAAGGAGTATGAGCAGGCAGGTGATAGGCGAAGCCTGGTGAGGGGGAAGGTGGGCGGGTGGAGGAGGGGTCTGTGATGGGACAAGCCGGGAAGTGATAGATGGAAAAGGTAAAGGGCTGGAGAGGAAGGAATCTGATAGGAGAGGAGAGTGGACCATGGGAGAAAGGGAAGGGGGGGGGGGCACCAGAGAGAGGTGAGGAGAAGAGAAGTAATAGTTCTATGCATGGGAAGCCTTTAAATCAAGTTGAGGGGGGATACATTATGTATTCATGTTTATTTTGACCCTTACACCTGTAAGGCTTTCATTCTGAATGTAACGTGTGGGCATTCTGGGTAGATAGTTTGTAAGTAAATTAAACAGCAACACATTTGCTCCTCACCTCTCTGTATATCGTGCATGTTATTCACAGCCACCCAGCTTCCCAGTACCACAAACACAGCAGTTCAGAAGGGTTAAAATAATCTATTTTTCAGATAATTACCAGGAACTGCTAAGTGGGTAAGAGGAAACACTTTCTCAAGCTGGTGCTGAGGGAGGGGAGATGTCCTTTCACCCTCAAAAGTGGCTGGATCCCTTCATGCACACACTCAGGTAGTGGTCAGTCGTGTTGCAGTACAGGAGGAAATCTAAAAACTTAAAGTAAATGCTGGTCCCTCGGGCAAAGCCGTTGCAGAACGAATCATGAGATATAGCAGAAATGTTCACAGTACTTTTGGATTGGTCTTAATGGTAAATAATCAAAGATAAAGAGAGAGAGGAATGTAAAACAATCTCTATCACCAAAGAAAATATTCTAGGCAATGTCAAAGGCCAGTAAATTCCCTGGAGCTGATGACCTGCCTCCTCAAGGGCTTTGAAGGAAGTGGCTGCAGGGACAGTGGATGTCTGTTTGTAATCTACCAAAACCCTCTGGATCTTGACAAGGTCCCAAAGGATTGGAAAACCACCATTATCACATGCTGTTCAAGAAAGGATAGAGGCAGAAAGCTGCAAACAATGGCTAGTTAGCCAAAATTATGTCTTTCATCCTTTTTCAAACATGCTGTCGGGGAAATATCAGACTCCTTTATTAAGGTGGTAAAAGAAAGGCATTTAGAAAATTATTATATAACATGGTTTTGTAAAATGGAAAAGGTATTTGATAAACTGGCAAGTGTTATATGATGATGTAACAACAGGGTGGGTAAAGGGGAAATATTAGATGTGGTGCACTGGGATTTCCTGAAGGTGTCTGATAAAATATTGCATAAAAAATAATTGCATGAGAGCACATGACACCCTGAATAAGACGATAAGACCATAAGAGCAGAATGAGGCTATTTGGCCCATCGAGTCTGCTCCACCATTCCTTTCTCATATCTTTCTCAGTCCCAGTTGTATCCTTTCATCAAGAATCTATCAACCGCTGCCTTAAATATACTTAGACTTTGCCTACACAGTTGTCTGTGGCTACGAATTCCACACTCCGTCACCACTCTCCGTTTAAAGAAATTCCTCATCTCCAACCAGAAAGGACGCCCCTCTATCCTGAGGCTGTGTCCTTTGGTCTTACGATCTCCCACCATAGGAAACATCCTTTCCACATCCACTCTGTCCAGGCTTTTCCACATTTGATAGGTTTCAGTGAGGTCACCTCTCATTCTTCTGAATGCCAGTGAACATAGGCCCAGACCCATCAAACATTCTTCACGTGACATACCTCTCAATCTTGGAATCATATTTGTGAACCTTCTTTGAACCCCCTCCAAATATCCTTTCTTAGATAAGAGCCCCATAACTGCTCACAATGCTTCGAGTGAGGTCTCACCAGCGCTTTATAAAGTCTCAATATTACATCCTTGCTTTTATTCCTCTTGAAATGAATGCTAACACTGCATTTGCCTACCTCACCTCAGACTCAACCGGCAATTTAACTTTTAGGAAATCCTACACAAGAACTCCCAAGTCCCTTTGCACCTCAGATTTTTGAGTTTTCTCTCCATTTAGAAAATACTTCTTCTACAAAAGTGCATGACCATACACTTCCTGACACTGTATTCCATCTGCCACTTCTTTGCCCATTATCCTAATCTGCCTAAGTCCTTCTGTAGCCTCGCCACTTCCTCAAAACTACTTGCCCTTCCCCGCACCACTTATCTTCGTATCATCTGAAAACTTGGCCATAAAGCCATCAATTCTATCATTTAAGTCATTGACATGTAATGTAAAAAGAAGCGGTCCCAACACAGACCCCTGCGGAACACTACTATTCATCGGCAGCCAATCAGAAAAGGCTTCTTTATTCCCATTCTTTGTCTCCTGCCAATCAACCACTGCTTTATCCATGGCAGTATCTTTCTTGTAATATCATGGTCTCTTAACTTGCTAAGCAGCTTCATGTGTGGCACCTTGTCAAAGGCCTTCTGGAAATCTAAGTACACAACATCCACTGATTCTCCTGTCCATGCTGCTTGTTATTTCTTCAAAGAATTCCAACAGAATTGTCAGGCAAGATTTTCCCTTAAGGAAACCATGCTGACTACAGCCTATTTTACCATGTGCTTCCAAATAGCCCAAACCCACATCCTTAGCATCCAACTCCAACATCTTCCCAACCACTGAGGTCAGACTAACTGGCCTTTAATTTCCTTTCTTCAGTCTCTCTCCCTTCCCGAAGAGGGAAATGACATTCGCAATTTCCATTCCTCCAGAACCATGGTAGAATCAATTGATTCAATTTGTTTAGCTTGGGTAGGGGAGTGGCCTACTACAGAAAATAGCTGTGAAAAATTGGTAATTTTTGAATTAGCATTTATTAAGTGAGGTGCCACACAGATTAGTCCCTTCCCCAAGTCATTAATGTAGATTACAGTAAGGACTCAGTGAAAGAACCAAGTGTTCTGTCGCCACATTTACCGATGGTACAAAGATAGTCATAGTCATACTTTATTGATCCTGGGGGGAAAATGGTTTTCGTTACAGTTGCACCATAGATAATAAATAGTAATAAAACCAAAAATAGTTAAATAGTAATATGTAAATTATGCCAGGAAATAAGTCCAGGACCAGTCTATTGGCTCAGGATGTCTGACCCTCCAAGGGAGGAGTTGTAAAGTTTGATGGCCACAGGCAGGAATGACTTCCTATGACGCTCTGTGTTGCATCTCGGTGGAATGAGTCTCTGGCTGAATGTACTCCTGTGCCCAACCAGTCCATTATGTAGTGGATGGGAGACATTGTTCAAGATGGCATGCAACTTAGACAGCATCCTCTTTTCAGACACCACCGTGAGAGAGTCCAGTTCCATCCCCACAACATCACTGGCCTTACGAATGAGTTTGTTGATTCTCTTGGTGTCTGCTACCCCCAGCCTGCTGCCCCAGCACACAACAGCAAACATGATCGCACTGGCCACCACAGACTGGTAGAACATCCTCAGCATCATCCGGCAGATGTTAAAGGACCTCAGTCTCCTCAGGAAATAGAGACGGCTCTGACCATTCTTGTAGACAGCCTCAGTGTTCTTTGACCAGTCCAGTTTATTGTCAATTCGTATCCCCAGGTATTTGTAATCCTCCACCATGTCCACACTGACCCCCTGGATGGAAACAGGGGTCACCAGTACCTTAGCTCTCTTCAGGTCTACCACCAGCTCCTTAGTCTTTTTCACATTAAGCTGCAGATAATTCTGCTCACACCATGTGACAAAGTTTCCTACTGTAGCCCTGTACTCAGCCTCATCTCCCTTGCTGATGCATCCAACTATGGCAGAGTCATCAGAAAACTTCTGAAGATGACAAGACTCTGTGCAGTAGTTGAAGTCCGAGGTGTAAGTGGTGAAGAGAAAGGGAGACAAGACAGTCCCCTGTGGAGCCCCAGTGCTGCTGATCACTCTGTCGGACACACTGTGTTGCAAGCACACGTACTGTGGTCTGCCAGTCAGGTAGTCAAGAATCCATGACACCAGGAAAGCATCCACCTGCATCTCTGTCAGCTTCTCCCCCAGCAGAGCAGGGTGGATGGTGTTGAATGTACTGGAGATAGGTCCATTCACAACTTTCAAGAAGAATACAAAGATCTTGCAAAAGGATACAAATGGGTGAAGAGATCAGGCAAGGAATATAATGTGGGAAAGTTTGAGGATGTGCATTTTCAAAGGAAGAACTGTAAATTATAAACATATTGTGTTCTCAGTACACGAGGTTAGCATGAAGCTACAACAAGTAACAGGGAAGCTAGCGGTATGTTGCCCTTCGTTGCGAGGGGTGCTGACTGTAACATCTTTACGGGGTGCTGGTATGATTGCACCTGGGAATTTATGTAACGTTTTGTTTTCTGTTTAAGGATGGATAAGTTTACTTTGGAGGCCGTGCAGGAAGGTTCTCTCCTGGGATGGAGAGGTTGACCGATGGAGAAAGATTGATCAGTTAGGGCCTGCACCTGCTGGATGAGTGGCAATCTTGTCGGAACGTAGAAGATAGTGAGGGAGCTTGATAGATGGATGCTGAGAGGTTGCTTCTCCGAGTGGGGTACCCAGAACTAGAAGCATAGTTTTAGAATAAAAGGCTGTCTATTCTTACCTCGATTATGACAGATGAAATAAGGAACTCCTTCTCTCAGTTTCTTTGGAACTGTCAATTCCTGAAAACCATGGAATAATTGACTATATTGAAGATGGATATTGACAGGTCAACTATGATATAGGCAAAGCATATGGGGAGAGAATATGGAGGTGTGACTGAGACCAAGATTGGATTGTTCATGATCTTCGGAACGGTGGAACAGCATTAGTAGACTGATGGACCAACTCCTGCACCTTTAGTTCTTATCTTGCCAGTGGAACCATCAGCTTCAGCTTCTGTTCAATTCACCACACACCCATCACTCACCAACCTCAACCAGACCCACTCAGCAATGTCTCACAGTTCACGCGAAAGCACCGAGACCACACACGTGGCTGATAAACAAGATAAAAGCCCATGGAATTCCAGGAAGGACACCAGCATGGATGTAAGATTGGCTGACTGCCAGGAGGCAAAGAAGGGGATCAAAAGGGTCTTTTTCTGGTTGGCGGCTGGTGAGTAATGTCGTTCCACAGGGGCTGGTGTTGGGTCCACTACTTTTCATAATATATATTAATGATCCAGATGAGGGAATTGATGGCTTTGTGGCTAACTTTGCAGACAATACAATGACAGGTGGAGGGGCAGGCAGGGTGGAGTAAGCAGGGATTCTGCATAAGGATTTGAACAGATTGGGAGAATGGGGACATGGAATGCTGTGTTGGGAAGCGTATGGTCATGCACTTTGGTAGAAGGAATAAAGGCGTAGACTATTTTCTTAAAGGAGAGCAAATTCCAAAATCCAAGGTGCAAAGGGACTTTGGAGAAACCTGCATAAGGGCTCCCAAGATGAACTTGCAGGTTGTGTCGGTAGCAATGAAGGCAAATGCAATGTTAGCATTCACTTCAGGATGACTAGAATATAAAAAGCTAGGGTGTGATGCTGAGACTCTATAAGGCATTGGTCCATGTTTGGAGTATCAAGAGCAGTTATCATTTGCACTGGCATTAGAGAGGGTCCAGAGGAGGTTTACGCATGATCCTGGGAATGAAAGGGTTAATGTGTGAGGAGTGTTTGATGGCTCTAGGCCTGTACTCACTGGAGTTAAGAAATATGAGGGGGGGATCTCATGGAATCCTATCAAATATTAAAAGGCCCAGGCAGAGTGGGTGTGCAGAAATTGTCTCCTATACTGGGGGAGGCTAGGGCCAGAAGGCACAACCTCAGGACAGAAGGACTCAGCTTTAGAACAGAGATGAAGAGGAATTTATTTAGACAGAGGTGGTGAATCTGTGGAAATTTTTTGCCACAGATGGCTGTAGGGGCCAAGACATTGGGTATATTGGAAGTAGAGTTTGATAGGTTTTAGATTAGTAAGGGTGTCAAAGGTTATGGGGAGATGGCAGGAGAATAGGGATAAGAGGAAAAATAAATCAGCCATGATGGAATGATGGCACAGACTCAATGGGCTGAATGGCCTAATTCTGTTCCAATGCCTTATCTTCTAAGACAGGGATGATGAAAACACACACACACACACACACACACACACAGACTTCACAGCTGAGAAAATAAATCAGAGACAGACTGGTTTGAGAGAAGGACTGCTGAGGTGTTACCTTCCAATATGGCAGTAGCAGTATTGTCGGCTGGCTATGCCGTGTCCTCCACTCAACCCCAGATCAACACGTGTACCCACCACATCACAGGGCACCCAGCACGTACCAGTGCTCTGCCAGTATCACGGATTCTGTTTCAGAGCTTTCAGGCATCTTACAGTAACCCAGACCCACAGGACCAGCACTGGCACCACGTCAGGAATCATGTATAAAACCGGGCGATAGAATGGATGATGCTGTCTAACTGTGGAAGGAAGCCCCCTGTAAGCACGCCTGACTTCACTCACCTTGCACAGACGTGGGACCCTGCATGCTGGAAGCAGTAATTCCCCACCCCCTCCCGTTCTAAGTTTCCCTGTTGGAAATGACAGCAGAGGCTGAGACAAGGAGCCAAGTCACTGGCTGGACAAACTCTTTGCTGGGATAGGGGTGATGCTATACCCAGTCAATGGCAGCCTGCAGAAGAAACCGGGCAGGGACCAAACCACCTCACCTCTGTGGGAGCCAATACTCTTTTTATACCTCCTCAGGCCATGTCCTCTTCTCATTGCCACCATTGGGAAGGAGGTACAGAAAACTGAAGGCACACACTCACTGATTCAGGAACAGCTTCTTCCCCTCTGCCGTCTGATCTTTAAATGGACATTGAACCCATAAACACTACCTCACTTTTTTTATTATTTCTGTTTTTGCACTATTTTTAATCAACTATTTAATAGTCATATATGTATACTCACAGTGATTGATTTATTTATTTCTCTATTATGTATTGCATTGAACTACTGCTAAGTTAACAAATTTCACAACATATGCCAGTGATAATAAACCTGAATCTAACTGAGGAGTCAAACAAGTGTCAGGACTTGCAGGTTGAATCACAACAGCCATTTACAACCACAGCACCCTTCATAATATCCTGTGAGAAAATATAATGATGACTTGTACTGCTAAAATCCTTAATCATGACAACGTTAAAAATCCAGACCAGCGTCAAGCATTCCAGATATACTAATGACATCCTATTTGTTTGCGTAAACAGTGAGCAGAGGTTGGGCTAGAGCCATTAGCAATAATTAACGAAGGATCTGACTTCACATTAGGAACATTGAAACAATCCTATAAAATCTGTGTTTCAGAATGGAGTGCACCAATCTGTTACCAAGCAACCACCTCTGCTTCATTTTCTCACATTAAATGGAGTGTCAGGAATTGAATAAGATCTGTTAGTCCTTTGCAAGAGCTGGTAAAATAATCTATTTGTAACTTATTGCACGTCTCTAGGTACTCATCTCTCCATAGCTTGTCGCCCACTGAAACTCCCACCTAGGTCTTTGTTACCTTGAAACTCCTGTCTAGGTGCCTTCATGACCCCCTTCCCACCCTGGGGAAACTGTCCATGAACCAACGCCACAGGTTTTCTAATTGAGAGGAAAACGAGGGGTATAGATAGGGTAAATACAAGCAGGCTGTTCCCGCTAAGGCTGGGTGAGAAGTCATTGGTCAACGGTGAAAGTTGAAAAGTTTAAGGAAAACTTCTTCACTCAGAGAGCATGGAATGAGCTGCCAGTGCAAGTGGTTGATGCGATTTCAATTTCAACATTTAAGAGAAGTTTGGATAGGTACATGGATGAGAGGGGTATGGATGGCTATTGCTTGGTTGTAGGTCGATGGGACTAGGTAGTTTAAATGGTTGAGCATGGACTCGATGGGCCAAAAGGCCTGTTTCTACACTGTGCTTTTCAATGACTCTACAACCTTAATTCGTGATATCTCCTAACTTCTGTGTGAATTGTCATTTCACAGTTTTCCAGCTCAAGCAGGACTATTTAAGATGACCTCTCATAAATTCGACTCCCCAGAAGAGGAAATATCTTGCACTTATTCCATCAAACCTTTCAACTCTTTAAACAGCACAAATACATTTCCCCTTTATTTTCTCAATTAAAGATAGTAGAGGCCAGGTTTAAACAACAACTTGGTATATTTTGCCCTTTAATTTGTGGCATCATTCTGATGTATCCTCTCCGTATCTCCCCCGCACCCCCCATGGGTCCAAAACATTGCCTCTACGCTGTAGTGCTGCAAACTGAACCGTGTCTCTAGCTGGTAATTAACTAAGGCTCAGACAATCCTAGTGTCAGTATGTCGCTGTCCGATAATGCGCAACGGCGGGGGTGATGTGGTCGCCTGTGCAGAAGTATTCAGAAGGACAAATGGCCCTTCAGTGAGCTCTGAGTCTACAATTCTTCCCTTTATGCGTATTTTAAAGATTTAAATACTAAAACCTGATTCTCAGTACAGTCTCTTCCTATTAAGGCAGGAACTCAGATGCTCTGCTACAGTTGCCTTTGTGTGCTTCTGAATATTCTTAACTTGGATGAAAGCTTCTCCCATGAGCATTAGGCATTCAGTAGATTTGTACAGATGTACCGTGGAGAGCACTCGGACGGGTTGGATCAGTCTGGCACGGAGGGGCCACCGCACAGGATCGGGAAAAGCTGCCAGAGGGTCGTAAACTCAGCCAGGCTCCACCATGGGCACTAGCCCCCCACCCCTCCACCAGGGACATCTTCAAGAGGCTGGTGTGTTTTGTAAGTTCAAAATATAAAACTAATTGGAAGAACACCTTGGAGCCGGGAATAACGTGTCTCAGTTTCATTTTACTTTCAGTGAGACACTCACTTGTAACATGATGGTGTGATGGTGTATGTCATTCAGGTACTTTTACATATAATCCATAATGTATTATGTAAACAAAGAATGCTTAATCAAACATTTACAATTTTACTCAAATATGACTGAAATATTAAACACACAACACTCCTCCCTGCTTAGCTATAAACTCCAACTCCATATAGAATACATTTCAACTCACATATGTAACATATTGCTCTCTAGTAATCTTACACAAACATACATATACACACACATATATATATCCATATATATATATATATATACACACACATCCATATACACATATATACATACACACACACATATATACACACACATACACACACATACATATATACACACACACATACATATACATACACACACATACACACACATATACACACACACACACACACACATACACACACACATATATATATATACATACATATATACATACACACACGCAACTATATAGATATTGACAGCATAGTAACTTTGAAATTATCCCATTCAAGGGCTAAGGACTTAATTGCTGTGGAGGATTTCTTACTCTTGTGGAATGACGTCTTTCCTGACATCAGGGTCACTCTGTTTGGCAGGTGAGACTTGTGGCTGTGAAACCTCCTCTGGAGCTGTTGCAGGAGTTGACTCTGAGACGGCGGTAAGTAGTTCTGACAGCTGTGGTCACCTTCCTCCTGGTGGTGCTGACATCCCGCACAGTGCACGGCAAGCAGCTCGATCTGCTGATCTGTCCCAGGCTGAGCCACCACTTTCATTTCGACCAAGCCTAGATGACCAGCAATAAGCTCCTCCAACACCTCAGCTCTCAGTCTGGATGGTGCAACAACTCTCGATCCCCACGTGAGGCAACCGCCGTTCATCCCGGCGCTGGAAGATGGGGGAGCTGGAGCTTCTGCTGTACACTCTCAGCCACTCTGTGTGGCCATGTGGATTGAGACAGTGCGGTTTTCTCCTGCTTTCCCTTTTCATTGTCTCTGCTGTAACAGGGAGACTTTCCATTTGCATCAAGTTCAAATTCAAAGTAAATTTATTATCAAAGTGAATATACGTCACTATGTACAGCCCTGAGATTCATTTCCTGTGGCCATACTCAATGAATCCACAGAGTAAGAACCATAACAGAATCAATGAAAGACCTCACCAACTTGGGCATTATTCAGCCAGTGTGCAAAAGACAACACACCATGCAAATATTAAGAAGAAAGAAGTAATAATAATAAATAAATAAACAATAAATATTGAGAACATGAGATGAAGAGTCTTTGAAAGTGAGTCCATTGGCTGTGGGAGCATTTCAGTGATGGGGCAGGTGAAGTTATGCCCTTTCGTCCAAGAGCCTGATGATTGAGGGGTAATAATTGTTCCTGAACCAGGTGGTGAGAGTCCTGAGGCTCCTGTACCTTCTACCTGATGGCAGGAGCAAGGACAGAGCATGTCCTGGGTGGTGGGGTCCCTGAGAAAAGAACGCTGCTTTCCTGCGACAGCGTTTCATGTAGTTGTGCTCAATGGTGGGGAGAGCTTTACTGTGATGGACTGAGCCATGTACACTACTTTTTGTAGGATCTTCTGTTCAAGGGCACTGGTGTTTCCACACCAGGCTGTGATGTAGCCAGTCAATATACTCTCGAGTGCACATCTATAGGAGTTTGTCAAAGTTTTAGATGTCATGCTGAATCTTTGCAAACTTCTAAGGAAGTAGAGTTGTTTCATAATTGCACTTACATGCTGGGCCAGTGTCAGGTCCTCTGAAATAATAGCATCATGGAATTTAAAGTTGTTGACCCTCTCCACCTCTGACCCTCTGATGAGGACTGGTTTGTGGACCTCTGGTTTCCTCTTCCTGGAATCAATAATCAGCTGCTCGGTCTTGCTGATATTGAGTGAGAGGATGTTGTCATGGCACCACTCAGTCAGATGTTCAATCTCCCCCCATCTTTGATTCGGCCAATGACAGCGGTGTCATCAGCAAACCTAAGGATGGCGTTGGAGTTGTGTTTAGCCACACAGTATAAAGTGAGTAGATCAGGGGGCTGAGCGCACAGCCTTGTGGTGCACCTGTGCCGAGGGAGATCGTGGAGGAGATCTTTTGCCAGTCCCAGCCGACTGGGGTAATACATCAAGAAGGGTCCTCTTTTGTAAATTTTCTAGGGATAAATGGGACAATCCATCAATTCCATGATTAGTTGTCCTCTTGAATTCGATCTTGTAATTGTGTCCTCCAAGAAGCAGAGCCCATCTCTGTGTTTGTGTTGTTGCTGCTAGTGGATCACCCCTCTGTGGATTGAAAATGGACACTAGTGGTTGATGATGAGAAATGAGGGTAAACTCTCTCTCATACAAGTATCGGAAGAATCACTTTACACCCCAAACCAGACTAAAGGCCTCTCAGTCAATCTCAGCTTAATTTTTCTCTGCAGCGGTAAGGGAATGTGATGCAAAGGGCTGAGGGACGTTCACTTCCACCTCTCATAACACGTGACATGGCTACTCCGATACCATAAGGTGAGGCATCTCAGGCAAACTTCACTGGACAGTGTGGACCTTAATGTGTGAGCACAGGGTCTGACGTCACCATTTTCTTCACCTTTCTGAAAGCCACCTCACACTGTGTTGTCCATATTACCACTTCTTCCCATCTTCTAGACTTATTTAGAGATAGCAGCATGGTAACAGGTCCCTCTGGCTCAATGAGCCCACTCCACCCAGTAACACCTCAGCTACTAACCCGTGTATCCGCGAATGTGGGAGGTCATACACTCTGCGTACAGACGGCAGTGTGAGTTCCACACGGGCCACAGGAGCTGTCGCAGCATTGTGCTAACTGCTACTCTACCCGCTATGGGGTGTCCAGGGAGGGCAACACCTCTGGTGAAGGGGCTTGTCGTGTTCATTCTGGGGCAGCTCACCCACCTTTGGTCCCCACCGGAGATCGGCTCTCACCTGTGGCCCCGAGTAGCTGTTTGCCTGCGACAGCGGCCACACCCGCTGCACCGCTTCGACAGGCGGGCTGATCCAGGTGAGGGTAGCCATCGGCCTCGTACCCCAGTGAGACAGGAACATGCCTGTCCCAGCATGTGCAGTCAGCTCCAGCAGACTGGGCAGACAAGGTCTGCAGTGAGACCCAGGGGTCAGGAAAGCGGTACAGGACTGCAGCGTTCCGCGGAGAGCGAAGGGCCTGGCTGGGCACAGAAGACATCACGGTTATCCACCGCGGCCAAGACCCCAGCTTGTGAAGCTCGTTCGTACCTCTGAACCCGGACTTCCGAGGTCAAGAGGGTGAAACTGCCACATTGCAACGGATTTTTCACTTTAAAAATTCTCCCGCAAAGGTTTCCTGTCATCGCCAGATACAACGGACAACCAACAACCTCCATATCGATAGTCCTGATCCCTGTTACCCAAGGATTTTTCGGGAAAATTAGGAATGGTACAGGACCATACATGATTGCACAAAGCAACCCTCCTGCATCTCCCACCATCCCTGCAAAGCTGGAGTGCTCAGCTAAGAAATGACAACTGCTGCTGTCTGTTCAGGAAGAGGGGACCAAGTAAGAACAGCAAAGGTGCATTCAAAGCCTCCATGAGGAAACACAGCACTCAACAATTCCCGGGAATCTGGTAGTGTGGAAGGAGCTTCCGGCACGGTGTTGAACGACTGGAGTCTGTCACTCAAGAGTACCGGGACGTCCTGGGTAAGTGGGGGAAAAGGAGTGCACCACCACACAACTTCGCAGACACCTCCTGCCCCATCCACGGAAGTCTGTGAATCCCACATTATCCTCACAAACCAGAGTGGAACCAAGTCATTCTCCACCCCAGACAACCGTCTAAGAAGAAGATAAACTTTAGCAGAAAGTTTGCCATGCTGGCCTATGTGTCCCTCTCTCCCTCTCACTTACCTTATCCATGTATTCTCCCTCTACTCCTTTATCCACCTGCAACTTACTCACAACTTTCAAACCTTCTCAACCACAGGTGTGGTGACAATGACCTTGGGAATTAAAGGGTTAGTGTATGAGGAGTATTTGATGTCTCTGGGCCTGTACTCTTTGGAGTTCAGAAGAATGGGGGGGTGGGGTGGGAATCTCCTTGAAACCTATTGAATTTTGAAAGGCCTAGATAGAGTGGATGTTTCCTATGGTGGGGGAGTCCAGGACTGGAGCACAAAGCCTCAGAATAGGACATACTTTAGAACAGAGACGAGGAGGAATTTCTTTAGTCAGAGAGTGGTGAATCTGTGGAATTCTTTGCCACAGGCAGCTGTGGAGGCCAAGTCATTGGGTTTATTTAAAGCGGAGGTTGATAGGTACTTTATCAATTAGGGTGTCAAAGGTAACGGGGAGAAGGCAGGAGAATGGGGTTGAGGGGGATAATAAATCAGCCATGATGGAATGGTGGAGCAGACTTAACTGGCTGAATAGCCTAATTCTGCTCCTTTTGTTGTAAATCTTGCATTTTAGCTGCATCCTATATTTGAGGCCTGGAGTTCAGAGTCCTGAGGTTGATACCAAAGGTTAATTGGAAGTCAAAGCCCAGTGGCCGAAGCCCTGGGCCTGTGTCCAAAGTCCACTGGGGAACTTGGAGACTGGTTGTCCGCTAGCCCACCGGAGCCCCAGCGGCCTGCCCTGGGGTTGGAGGACTTGGAGGTTCATTGTCCGCTAGCCCACTGGAGGCCCAGCGGCCTGCCCTGGGGTTGAAGGACTTGGAGACTGGTTGTCCGCTAGCCCACTGGAGCCCCAGCGGCCTGCCCTGGGGTTGAAGGACTTGGAGACTGGTTGTCCACTAGCCCACCGGAGGCCCAGCGGCTTGCCCTGGGGTTGAAGGACTTGGAGACTAGTTGTCCGCTAGCCCACCAGAGGCCCAATGGCCTGCCCTGGGGTTGAAGGACTTGGAGACTGGTTGTCCGCTAGCCCACCGGAGGCCCAGCGGCCTGCCCTGGGGTTGAAGGGCTGTCTCTGTCTGCGGATACGCAAGCGATGCTCATCGCCGTATCTTTCAAAGTGCACATGGTAAGTAAATGGATCTGAATCTCAATCCGTGAGGTTTAAGCAGTTGAATTAAAATCTAAAGAAAGGTGTGCCTTTGTGGACAAATCCAAACACAACCCTAAATGTAAATTCATTATCTGACTGTTTTCCTTTCAGTAATCGGTAAACAAAACGCTGAATTCAAGCAGCAGGATGTGGCAGGCAATGCACGTCCTGTTGAACCAGGATGCAATAAACACCAGAGATTCTGCAGACGCTGGGAACCCTGAGCAACACACACAAAATGCTGGGGGACTGCAGCAAGTCAGGCAGCGTCGATGGAAAAGAGTGCGGTCGACATTTTAGGCCGAGACCCTTCAGCAGGGCTGCCTACGTGAAACATCGACTGCTTATTTACCTCCATAGACGCCGCCTGACCTGCTGAGCTCCCCCAGCATTGTGTGGGGGTTGCGAGTCACACTTCTTTCAGCAGCGTGGCGTGAGGCAGGGTTAAATCCATCTGGTGCCCAACCTTCAGAGATATCATAGGGCATTAAGGTATGGGTGCATTCAAAGTATTGGAAACACAAGGTAGATAGATAGATACTTTATTGATCCCAAAGGAAATCACAGTGCCACAGCATTACAAGTGCACAGATATACAAATATTGGAAGAGAAACAAAGGGACAGGATGAGAATTTAAGGGGCACTAACAGATACCAAACAACTGACCACCCAATATGTTTTGTCGCCTAAGAGTCACGGAGAGATACAGCACAGAAACTAGTCTGCCAGCCCACCAGGTCCATGCCAAATGTCAGTCACCCACTCTCACCCATCCTACACAGGTTCCATATAGACAGAACCAGGTTCTGTCACTCCCCTCTGCACTGTGGACATTTTCATCGTGACCAATTGATCTGCTGGCACGTACTGTACGTCTTTGGAACGTCGGGACTGGAGTGGGGCACGGGGAAGCCCATGGTCACAGGGAGGACGTACAAACTCCACCCAGCCAGCGCCCAAGGTCGGTCTCGAACCCGGGCTTCCAGCACTGCGAGGCAGTGGCTCACCGGGGGCAGCTACACCTACGTGTGGCATTTTTAACAACAGGAACTTGCTGCTAAATGTAACCAGCTACCACGGGTCTCCGTCACTGAAGCACCAGTGCGTTTGTGAGGTTGCTCCAAAGGGACACCACTGTACCATAGCAGTCAGCGTAATGTTATCACAGCTGAAGGTGTTCGGGAGTTCGGAATTAAAAATTCCGGTTCTCTCTGTAAGGAGGTTGCACGGTCTCCCTATCACCACGTGGGTTTCCTCCGGGTGCTCAGGTTTCTTCCCAGTCCTAAGACGCTCTGGTTAGTATGTTAGTTGGTTGTTGTAAACTGTCCTGTGATTAGGCTGGTGTTTAAATAAGTGAGTTGCTGAGTGGAACGGCTCCTTGCTGTATCCACTGTACAGGTACCTCGAAATAAATAAATAAATAAATAAATACCATTCGGAATGGCATCGGGAACATTGTAAGTGACAGAAGGCGTGAACTGTCTCTCAAACTACCCAGCCGCCCAGCCCATCAATCATCACCTCCCTCTCAGGGCCGAGATTTGTCCCTACAGTTTGGAAACCAGACACCAAGTATGTATCACAAACAGGATAAGTTCTGCAGACGCTGGGAAATCAAAGCAACACACACACACACACACATACACACACACACACACACAGACACAGACACAGACACACACACACACACACACAGACACACACACACACACTCACTCACATACACAGACACACACTCACACACACACACACACACACACAGACACACACACACACACTCACTCACATACACAGACACACACACAGACACACACACACACACACTCACTCACATACACAGACACACACACACTCTCACACACACACACACACTCTCACACACACACACACTCACATACACAGACACACACACACACACACACACACACACACACACACTCACACAGGGCTGGGGTTCCTCCAGCATTGCGTGCGTTTCCAAGTACGGTATTTCTTTCTCGTTAGCGCCATCTGCCAGCAAACTGGAGAATTGCAGCACAGCTCCAGACGTCAGATTCCGAGGTGGCTGCAAATCTGCAAAGTAAATTTATTTTCAAAGTGCGTAGGTGTCCCAAGAAACTACCTTGAGATTCGTTTTCTTGTGGGCATTCGCAACAAAAAAAGAAACATTATAAAAGCAATGAAGAACTACACACAAAGTCTGACAAATAACCAATGTGCAAAAGACAAATGTAAAAATAAAGTAACACACATCAAAGTTGCTGGTGAACACAGCAGGCCAGGCAGCATCTCTAGGAAGAGGTACAGTCGACGTTTCAGGCCGAGACCCTTTGTCAGGACTGTTAACCCTGATGAAGGGTCTCGGCCCGAAACATCGACTACACCTCTTCCTAGAGATGCTGCCTGGCCTGCTGTGTTCACCAGCAACTTTGATGTGTGTTGCTTGAATTTCCAGCATCTGCAGAATTCCTCCTGTTTGCAGATGTAAAAATAAATAAGTGGATCTATAATACCGAGAACACGAGTTGTAGAGTCCTTGAAGGTGAGCCCGTAGATTGTGCAGTCAGTTCAATATTGAATGAAATTGTCTACGCTGGTTCAGGAACAGCGATAACTGTTCCTGAACCTGGTGACGTGAGACCTGAGGCTCCTGGACCTTCCTCCTGAAGCCAGCAACAAGAAGAGAGCATCCCTGGACCAGGAGGATCCTTGCTGGATGCTCCTTTCTTGTGACTGTGCTCCCTGTATATGTGCTCAGTGGCGGGGAAGGTTTCAGCCCAAAATGTTGGCTGTTTATTCCTCTCCCTAGGTGCCGCCCGACCTGCTGATCTCCCCCAGCATTTTGCGTTGTGCCCAGCACCGCCTGACGTCTGTTCTGAGTGCCCAGATTTTCCACAACCTCTCCCTTTCCCCCCAACAACATTCACTTCCAAGCTTCGAGCCCAAACATTTGGAGGACAAGTGGAGCGAGCTTGTGGGGCCTCCATCACCCATAGGCTGCCGTCCACTTGGACGTATAATGATGGGCCAAGATCCCGGAAATCCCAAGTGACTGCACCAGGAGGTAGTTCACCACCTTTTAAAATGGCACATGATTACACTGGGTGAACAAAGGCCCCTAGACCAATGCCCACATTCCAAGAAAGGCCCGAGTTAACAATGGGTCCAAAGCTACTCCGTTTGGCCCTAACAGCAAATATATCTTTATCTCCCCACCCCCCCAACTCTCCACTTTCCACAGGGATCGCTCCCTCCATGACTCCCTTGTCCACTCGTCCCTCACCATTGAACCTCCTCCTGGCACTTATCCCTGCAAGTGCTGCACTTGCCCATTCACCTCCTCCCTCCCTCTGTTCAGGGCCCCAAGCAGTCCCTCCAGGTGACACAACACTTCACCTGCAAATCTATTGGGGTTGTCTACTGTATCCAGTGCTCCCAATATGGCCTCCTCTGCACTGGCGAGGCCGGACGTAGATTGGGGACCACACCGTCGAACATCTCGGTGCCAAATGCAAAAAGTGGGATTTCCCATTGACAACCATTTCAACTCCTATCCCCATTCCTGCTCTGACATGTCTGTCCATGGTCTCGTCTTCTGCCATGATGAGGCCGCTCTCATGCTGGACAAACAACACCTCAAACCTGACAGGATGAACATTGATTTCTCCAACTTCAGATCATTTCCTTCCCCGCCCCTTCCCTCTTCTTCATTTCTCAACATTAGCCTCTTACCTCTTCTATCTAGCTGGCTATCACCACCCCCTGGTGCCCCTCTTCTTTCCTGGTCTCCTGTGATCCACTCTCCTCTGCTATCAGATTCCTTCGTCTCCAGTCCTTTGCCTTTCCACTTATCACCTCCTAGTTTCTTACTTCATCCCCCTCCCTCCCGCACTCACCTGGTTTCACCTATCACTTTCTAGTTTGCCTTCCTTCCCCTGCCCCACCTTCTTATTCTGGCCTCTACCCCCATCCTTTCCAGTCCTGATAAAGGGGCTCAGCCTAAAACGTCAACTGTTTATTCATTTGCAAAGACTCTGAGTTGCTCCAGCATTGTGTGTGTGTGCGTTGCTCTGGATTTCCAGCATCTGCAGAATTTCTTGTGTTTATGATTGCTGCCTCACTGTTGTCTCTTTGAGGTATGTCTATCTGAAGAAGTCCTAATCTAAGTCCTTTTGTAGCCTCCCTGCTTCCTCAACACTACTCGTCCCCGCCACCCAACTGCAAACCTGGCTGTAAAGCCATCAATTCATCATCCAGATGGCTGACGTACAACATGAAAAGAAGTGGTCCCAGGACCGGCCCCTGCAGCACACCACTCATTTCCAGCAGCCATCCAGATTAGATCCCCTTTATTCCGACTCTTTATTTCCTTCCAGTCAGCCAATTTACTCTCCCTGCTAGTATCTTTCCTGTAACACCGTGGGCTCTTACCTTGTCAAGTAGCCTCATGTGTGGCATCTTGTCAAGGACCTTCTGAAAATCTAGATAAACACCATCCACTGTCTATGCTACCTGTTTCCCCTTAAGAAAACCATGCTGACTTTGGCCTATTTTATCATGCACCTCCAAGTACCTAGAGACCTCATCCTTAATAAAGGACTCCAACCTCTTCTGAACCACTGTAGTCAGACTAACTGGCCTATAATTTCTTTTCTTTCACCTTCTGCCCTTAAAGAGTGGAGTGATAATTGCTATTTTCTAGTCTTCCAGAACCATTCCAGAATCTAGTGATTATTGAAAATCATTACTAATGGCTATAATTCCTTCAGCTACCTCTTTCAGAAATCTGGAGTGTAGTCCATCTGGTCCAGGTGAATTATCTACCTTCAAACCTTTCAGCTTCCCAAACACCTTTTAGTAATAGCAGCTACACTCACTTTTGCCCCTGGACACGTCCAAATTTCTGGCATACTGCTAGTGCCTTCCACAGTGAAGACTAATGCAAAATACTTATAGTATTATATTCATCTGCCATTTCTTTGCCCCATCCCCATTGCTACCTCTCCAGGATCACATTCCAGCTGTTCAATATCCATTCTTGCCCCGTTTTTATTCTTTATATATCTGAAAATACTTTAGGTATCCTCTTTGATATTATTGGCTACTTTAGCTACATATTTCATCTTTTCTCTGTGGTTTTTTTTAAGTTGCATTCTGTTGTTTTTTTAAAGCTTCTCAATTCTCTAACTTCCCACTAATTTTTGCAACAATATATGCCTTCTCTTTTGCTTTTATGCTGTTTTTGACTTCCCTTGTAAGACACATTTGCCTCAACCTCCCTTTAGAAATACTTCTTCATCTCTGGGATGTATTCATCCAGCACCTTTTGAATTGTCCCCAGAATCTCCAGCCATTGCTGCTATGTTGTCATCCCTGCTAGTGTCCCCTTCCAATCAACTTTGGCCAGCTCCTCTCTCATGCCCAGTAATTCCCTTTACTCCACTGTAATATTGATACATCTGACTTTATCTTCTCCCTTTCAAACTGCAAACTAGCGGTTCCTTTACCTTAACCATAAGCCCCCTAATCAAATGTGGTTCATTATACAACATCCAATCCAGAATTGCTTTTTTCTCTGGTGGGCTCAACCACAAGCTGCTCTAAAAAGCGTTCTCATAGGCATTCTTCAAATTCCCTGTCTTGGGATCCAGCACCAACCTAATTTTTTTTGCAATCTACCTGCATATTGAAATCCCCCATGACTATTGTAACATTGCTCTTATTACATGCCTTTTGTATTTCCTATTGAAATTTATATTCCACATCCTGTCTACCTTTTGGGGGCCTGTATACAACTTCCACAGAGTCTTTCACCCTTATGGTTTCTTAACTCTGCCCACAAGGATTCTACATCTTCCATCCTTCGTCACCTCTTTCTAACGATTTGATTTCATTTTTTACCAGCAGAGTCACCCACCCTCTCTGCCTACTTGCCTGTCCTTTTGATACAAGGTGTTAAGTTCCCAGCTATGAGCTTCTTACCGTCACGGCTCAGTGATGCCTGTCACATCATGCCTGCCAACCTCTACAAGATTATTTACCTTATTAGCCACTCTCCTCTGATGCTCTCTCCCCCCCCCCCCCAATCTGAGCTCTAATCCCTGCTGGGTCTTCACCATTCCCTCTGACCTTCCCCTCTCTGAGGCAGAGTGTTCTGTCCTCAGCAAGGGCCTTACCTCTGTCCCCTCAGTGAGTTACGCAGCTGCCACGATGTTGCCTCCATCTCCAAGCCCGCTTCTTTGGCAAAAATTCCCCACACCGCACCGATGATCCTTTCTCCCGTCTTCAACCCTCCTGCTCTTTTAGACATCCTGCTCTGGCCCTTTGCCTGCTGTGGATCTTTTCATCTTTAATTGCTGACGAGACATTGACCAGCTCAACGTCAGTACTCCTCTCTCTTTTCTGAACCTTGCCCCTTCTGAAGGCTCTGCTCTCCATTCTCCCTGCACCGATCCAAACCTCACCATCAAACCCACAGACAGAGGGTGCGGCAGATTGACCTCCAGCTTGCTGAGGCCAGGCAACAACTATCAGACACTTCCTCTTACTTACCTCTTGAAAAAGACACCATTCTGGACCACCAGGACATTGTCTCCACCACCATCACCAACCTCATCAACTCTGGAATCTCCTATTTACATACCTCATGGTTCCCTTACCCCACACTGCCTGTTTCTACCTACTATCCAAGATCTACAAACCTGACTCTCCAGGTAGGCCCTTGTTCCTGCTTGCTTCTGCCCCACTGGACTCATGTCCATATACCACAACTCCATTTTATCCCCCTTGGGTCAGTCCCTTCCCACCTACATCCGCAACACTTCTCATGCTCTTGATCTCTGATTGCCTCATTTTCACCATGGATGTTCAGTCCCTATATACTTCTATCTCCCAGAAGGAGGCCTTAAAGATCTCAGCTTCTAACTTGAAAACAGACCTCACCAGTTCCTCTCCACCACCATCCTCTTCCACCTGGCAGAAATAGTACTCCCCTTCAAAAATTTCCCTTTCAATTCCTCCCACTTTTTCCAAACTCAAGGTGTAACCATGGTCCCAGCCTTTTTGTTAGCTATATAAAACAGTCCATGCCCCAAGCCTTCCCCGGTTATACTCCTCAACTCTTCCTGTGCTACATTGATGACTACATTGGTGCTGCTTCATGCACCCATGCTGAGCTCATCAATTTCATCAAATTTGCCTCTAACTTCCACCCTGCTCTTCAATACACTTGGTCCATTTTTGACACCTCCCTCCCCATTCTTGATTTCTCTGTTTCCATCACTGGAGACAGGCTGTCTACTGATATCTTTTAAAAATCCACCGATTCCCAGTTAACTTGACTATATCTCTTCCCACCCTGTCTCCTGTAAAAATGCCATTCCCTTTTCTCAATCTGCCACATCTGTTCCCAGGATGAAGCTTCCTTTCCAGGACATCAGAGATATCCTCCTTCTTCAAAGAACAGGGTTTCCCTTCCTCCACCATCACCTCCATTTCCGCTCTCACCTCACCTTCCCACCATCCTAACAGGGATAGAATTCCTCGAGTCCTTAATGACCTATACATCCAACAGGTCATTCTTCACAACTTCCACCATCTTCCATGGGATCCTACCACCAAAGACATCTTCATCTCCCTCCACTCTCCACAGGGATCGCTCCCTCCATGATTCCCTTGTCCCTCCCCACTAATCTCCCTCCTGGTACTTATCCCTGTAAGTGGCAGAAATGCTACACCTGCCCATTCACCTCCTCCCTCAGCTCCATTCAGGGCCCCAAACAGTCCTTTCAACCGAGGCAACACTTCACCTGCAAATCCGTTGGGGTCATCGACTATATCCAGTGCTCCCAATGTGGCCTCCTCTACATTAGTGAGGCCCAAAGTAGATTGGGGACAACCTTGTCCAGCACCTCAGCTCCACCTGCAAAAAGCAGAACTTCCCAGCATCCAACAATTTCCATTCCTGTCCGGATTCCCATTCCGACATGTCGGTCCAACACCGCCTCTTCTGCCGTGATGAGGCCACCCTCTGGTCGGAGGAGCAACACCTCATCTAGGTAGCCTCCAACCTGACAGCATGAATATCAACTTCTCCGACTCCCAGTAATTTTTCCCCTCCCCCCCTTCTCTATTTCCCCACTCTGGCCTCTGACCTCTTCTCAACTGCCTATCCCTTCCCCCGGTGCCCCTCCTCCTTCTCTTCCCCCATGACCCACTCTCCCCTCCCATCAGATCCAGCTATCTGGATCAATTCTCGCCTTCAACATCCTAATCGCACTGTTAAATTATCAGTGTCTGATTGGAGGGTATTAACTCGTCTGGTTTTATTTTTTTTTTGCTCTGAGGGCAGAAATTTTTTTTGTTTAATTAATAAGGCTGCCAAACTCTTTTTTAACTGCGTCATTTCTTCTTCTTCCCTGGGGACTCTGGGTGGCCACTCCCACAGCATCATTTTTCGTACATACCTGGAAGCCTTAAACTTAGTAATTTTTTTTGCTAGTGTATGCAGGTATTTCATCTCTTTTCCTAATTATACTGTTTGGTGAACGTCACCAGTTTTTTTATATATATCTATTTTTCTTTGTATTATATCTTTTCCATTTTAGTCGGTGTACTTCTTGATTTTTGATTTTTTCACTTTTCTACTGTTTTTCAACTTTAGTTGATCTTTTTTATATATACACTTTTACTGGGCATTTATCGGAAGTCATGGGGGTAGATTTAGTGCTTGCTTCTATCTGTCTAGTCTATTTTAGATTTAGCTTTGGGGTTACAGGGCAGGGGTGGGGGGGCTTCACTTTTTAGGTTTTTTTTCTTCTTGGGCTACTCATATTATTGAAGTATTTTTTGCGTCGTCTTTCTCGTTATCTCCTGTTTTACTCTGTTCCCTTTCCAGGTTCGTGGGTTGAATCTATTGTCAATCCTCCCTTTATTTGAGGGTTGACTTTTGGGGTTATGGATCCTACTATTAATTTTGTCTCTTGGAATACTAACGGTCTTAATCATCCAATTAAAAGGAAAAAAGTCTTCAAAGTATTCCGGAGACTTAAAGCACATATTTTATTTGTACAAGAGACCCATGTGCAGAGGGGGGACAGATTACGTTTTTTTAAGTTCTGGAAGGATGAACGATACCACTTGAATTCTAATGCCAAAGTTAGAGGAGTTTCTATTTTAATAGATCCCTCAATTACATTTGTGCAACAGGATATTATCTCTGATCCGAATGGTAGATTTTTACAGGTTAGTGGTTTACTTTTTAATAAAAAGGTAGTTCTGTTTAACGTTTATGCTCCAAACTCGGACTGTCTGGAATTTTATAAATCTTTATTTAATATGTTTCCAAATTTGAATAAGTTTACACTAATCTGGGGCGGAGATCGTAATACTTGTTTATCCCCACTATTGGACCGTTCGGTCCCTATACGGACTGCACCCAATAAATCCGCAACCTTGATTAATTCATTTCTCTCAGATTCAGGGTCGATGGACAATTGGTGTTGTTACATCCCCAGGAAAAAGACTTCTCTTTTTTTTCCACATGTTCATCACTCTTACTCAAGAATTGATTTTTTTTTTTTTTTGACTCTGGTCTTATTTCTTTGGTAGTTAAATGTTAATATGACTCTATAACCATTTCGGACCATGCTCCACTTAAGCTTTCTATTAAATTATTGGCCAATGCTCATAACAATAGACAATGGCGTTTTAATTCGCTGTTGCTTCAGGACTTGGATTTTGTTAACTTCATGAATGAACAGATTGATCTTTTTTTTAAATTAACAGTACAGAGGATATATCCATGAACACCCTTTGGGATACCTTCAAAGCTTATATTCATGGCTAGACTATTTTGTACTCTGCTGCTTTGAGGAAAAGGTTGAAGAAGGAAGAGCTTGCTCTTGTGGACAAGATTAAGGAAATAGATAAGAAATATGCTACAGCTCCTTCTGAGAAGCTGTATAAACGAAGAACTGAACTTCAAATGGAACACAGTTGATTACTTTCGTCCTCTGTTGCAAATCAACTAATGAAGACAAGAAGTGAATTTTATATACATAGTGACAAAGTTGGTAAACTGTTGGCTAATCAGTTGAAGGCTAACTCCATTAAACTTCAAATTAATCAGATTTATAATCAAAAAGATCAACTGACGTTTGATCAAGCTGAGATTAATCAATCCTTCTTTGATTTTTATTCCTCTTTAAATCAATCAGAATCTCCACGAGATTCTAAACATATGTGTGACTTTTTAGATAACCTAGACTTCCCTAAGAAATCACATGATATATGTTCTATGTTAGAAACTTCCTTTACTACTGATGAGATTAAGAATGTTATTTTTTCTATGAACTCAGGGAAAGCTCCTGGCCCTGATGGGTTTACCATGGAATTTTTAAAAATCTTTTGCACCCTCATTAGTCCTCTGGTTATCCAGGGTACTGGAGGCCTCTCTAAAACTTGGCATACCACCGGAATCCTTTCATAGAGCATCAATTTCTTTAATATTAAAGAAGGATAAAGACCCCACTCAATGCGCATCTTATAGACGAATATCTTTGTTAAATGTGGACTCAAGATTTTTTCTAAATTACTAGCAGACTAGAAAAAGCACTTCCTTGTATTATTTCGGAAGATCAAACGGGTTTTATTAAGAATCGGATTCCCATTCCAACACATTGGTCCAACACCGCCTCTTCAGCCGTGATGAGGCCACTCTCTGGTTGGAGGAGCAACACCTCATCTAGGTAGCCTCCAACCTGACAGCATGAACATCGACTTCTCTGACTCCCAGTAATTTTTCCCCTCCCCCCTTCTTTACTTCCCCACTCTGGCCTCTAACCTCTTCTCACCTGCCTATCCCTTCCCCTGGTGCCCCTCCTCCTTCTCTTCCCCCATGACTCACTCTCCCCACCCACCTGGCTTCAACCATCACTTTCTAGATAGTCCTCCTTCCCCTCCCCATCTTATTATTCTTTTTCCTGCAAGTGCCTGCAAAAAAAAAAGAATCTGTAGGTAGTAAATAGTGACATACGCAAACTTTGATGATCAACTTACTGTGAATGTTTGTTGAAATTGGACAGTCTTTTAATGGAAAGCACAAGAGAACCTTCAAGTGCTGGAAATCCAGAGCAACATCCACAAAATGCTGGAGGAACTCAGCAGGTCAGGCAGCATCTACGGAAATGAATAAAACAGATGATATTTTGGGTTGAGACTCTTCGCCAGGACGGGAATCCACCCAAACGTGGCCAAGTTCAGGAGTGGAAGCTGACCACCATTTCTCTCCCAGCCAGGTTCACCTTGGAGACATGACTGAGAGGTGTCAAGTGTCCCGGGCTCATGTTGTGCTGTGGGCTGAACAATCAGCATCCACATCACTCAAAGGTTGGAGGGCAAAAGCAAACTGTAGCAAGTAGGAAGAGGGAGCATGCACATACGTCAGTCCCCTGCTGGAAAAGATAGTTGGTAGGCCGGAGTGGGGAAGGTAACAACTGTTCTTCTGAATGCCATTTCCATTCTGTATAATTCAGCAGTGATTCGGCTGAGGCCTGACTAGAGCTGTCTTCTTTACACTCCATGCCTGTGCTAAGAAAAGCAATCTTATTTCAGCCTTTCCGTTCTCCCCTTACTGTCCATCTTCCCTTTTCATTCCCTGTCCTAACACAGACTTTCATCCTGAAACCGTGACATTATGTTCTTCACCACAACAAACTCCCACAGACGCTGCACGACCCAGAGTCCTTTCTTTGTTCTTGGGTGCAGATTCCAGCATCAGGAGCATCTTGTCTTTGCTGTTCTCTGCTTTTATTTCAGCTTTACAGTATCTGCATTTTTTTTTAATATACCAGATGCCAAACCAAGTGCTGCACTGTGGCAGATAGTCTACAGAGTATTCTTTTCAGCCCACCATGTCTGTCCTGACCACTCAAGTCAGGTTTGTGGACAGAGACACTGAGCTCACATTTCACATGGACGACATTTGTCAAATGCGCAAGATTTTTCATCTTCCTGACAAAGACTGACTGAGTTGAAACATTAACATTACACTTAATTAAAGATACAAGCGAGGCATGGGGCCAATGAGCCACACTGCCCAGCAACTCCCAATTTCACACTAGCCTAATCATAGAACTATTTACAATGACAGCTGATCCCACTAACCCGTACATTTTTGGAAACCCACATGGTCACAGGGAATGAATGTACAAACTCCTTACAGACAGCACTGGAATTGAATTGAATTGACTTCATTACTTGCATCCTTCATATACATGAGGAGTAAAAATCTTTAACTTGCACCTCCATCTAAATGTGCAATTTATAGTAATTTATAATAACTAGTGTGTACAACAGGACACTCAATATAACATAGAAATGCAATTGTATCGGCTTGAGTTCATCAGTCTGATGGCCTGGTGGAAGAAGCTGTCCCGGAGCCTGCCGATCCTGGCTTTTATGCTGTGGTACCGTTTCCTGGATGGTAGCAGCTGGAATAGTTTGTGGTTGGGGTGACTCGGGTCCCCAATGATCCCACTGGCCCTTTTTGCACACCTGTCTTTGTAAATATCCTGAATAGTGGGAAGTTCACATCTACAGATGCACTGGGCTGTCCGCACCACTCTCTGCAGAGTCCTGCGATTGAGGGAAGTACAGTTCCCATACCAGACAGTGATGCAGCCAGTCAGGATGCTCTCAATTGTGTCCCTAGAAAGTTCTTAGGATTTGGGGCCCATACCAAACTTCAACCCTCTGAAGTGAAAGATGCTGTTGTGTTTCTTTTCACCACAGGACCAGTATGTACAGCCACGTGAGATCCTTGGTAATGTGTATGCTGAGGAACTTGAAGCTGCTCACCCTCTCAACCCCAGATCCATCGATGTCGATAGGGGTTAGCCTGTCTCCATTCCTCCTGTAGTCCACAACCAGCTCCTTTGAGAGATTGTTTTCTTGACACCACTGTGACTTCTTCTCTGCAGACTGCCTCATTATTATTTGAGATCAGGCCAATCAATGTAATCAGCAATTTAATTAGCAAATTGAAGCTGTGGGTGGCAACACAGACATAGGTATACAGAGAGTAAAAGTCGGGGCTTAGGACACAGCCCTGTGGGGCACCTGTATTGAGGGTCAGAGGTGAGGGAGCCCACTCTTACCACCTGCCGGCAACCTGAATTCTCAAATTCCAAATGGCCCAAGATGTAATAGTGTCACACTAACAGCTACACTACTGTGGCATCCAGTCACTGTGTGACGTGTGGTTGTTTGAGTTACCGCCTCCTTCCCATCAGCCATTCTCCTCTAACCTCTCTCACTAATAAGGCATTTTCATCCAAAGGATTGCCACTCACTGAATTTTTTTTTCTATTTTTCATACCATTCCCTGTAAACTCTCCATACAGTTGTGTGTGAAAACCCCAGGAGATGAGCAGTTTATGAGATACTCAAACCACCCCAGCTGACACCAACAATTGTTCCACGGTCAAAGTCACTTAGATCACATTTCTTCCCCATTCTGATGTTTGGTTTGAACAAATGAACCTCTTAACCATGTCTGCATGCTTTTATGCATTGAATAGCAGCAACAGGACTGGCTAATTAGATATTTGCATTAATGAGTGTACCTAACAAAGTGGCTAGTGAGGATATACGTAATTTGATCATAAATTTACCGTGAACTTTGAACTTAGCACAGGCAATTCCCAGCCAGGTTACCAGTACTAGTCTCCAACTGGATGCCTATGTAACCCTGGTTAATTAAACCAAAAGATGCAATGTTAGAAAGCTCCACCTGCGGAGGAATGAACACGAGGTTTACCAAATTTTAAAAGAACTTGAGATAAAAAGCTACGTGAGAACGAGGCGTGGCTGACACAGCGCAGGAAAGCAAGAGAAACATAGCAAGCTATTAGAAACTAAGGATATAAACTGTTAAAAGAGGAATTCGTAGTGAGTATCTCTGCCCTACTTACTTGGAAACCTCAGGGTGAAACCCTTGGAGGAGTAATGATAGCGATAAAAGATTTATTAAAGCTACAGCTATAAAAGCAGCAGCTGTAACGAGACAATATCAACAGAGATGAGTGTCCAAAATCTCTACCATGTAACCGTGAATTAGCTCTGTTAAATCACACCAAGGGATTTGCATTGTGAATCGACTTTCCATGGGTGTTCCACTATTTCATCCAATGAAACAAGAAACGAGATGGCGAGCCACCCCAGATGGGAACGAAATGTGTACTGACGCAGAGGATTTAATACGGATGGATGTACAAGTTTATTTTCATTTGAAGGATCTGAATTTGATTTTCTGCAAGAACTGATTGTTTGCAAAGGCTTTGATAAGTTATCGAACGAGATTTACTGTGCCTAGAAGTTGTGATGTTGGAGAATTGTTGTGAATCAAGCTGTATAGATATTATTTTGAATTTAAATTTCAATTTGTAGACACTAACTTGAACTGAAACTGAAGTTAAACACAATACTTAGAAAAGGAATTCAATTAGTTTTCTTACTAGGGATTTAAAAAAAGGGTTAGTCTGTAAACCTTTAAATAGGGAGTAACACTAGATCTAATTAGAGAAATTGGAGTAACAAAGGCTATTCTGTGAATATCACTGATTCTAACTAAACGGGAATTCGGTTTTTGTTGATAATCTGAGATTTGGAACCCAAACAGAACGTTGGAATGTTGAATTGTTCTTACTCATGTAAATATTTTGTATATCTTGTGTCTTTATTTTTAATAAAGTTTACCTCTGGAAGTGTGTTTTCTGCTCACTGCCTGCTTTCGATATCTAGAGCTTCTGGTGGCCTGCTATCACCTAGTGTAGTACTATGTAATTTGATTTTCCTCATAAAGAGTGCAGTGACCAGTCACAGGAGACAAGCACTACACAGGTGTTACATCTAGTTGAAGTGTGGTGCAAAGTAGCCTTTCCAGTACCCATCGACTCTTCTCCCTCGGGTGACCCAGCTGGCGCGTGCACACGCCACCCGAGCCTGGTTGGGCAGAGGATGGTAGTGAGGGGGAGGGAAGAGTATGACGCCTGTGGGTTTTTTTTGGGGGGTGGGGGTGTGCATCACAGGAGATCAGCAGTTTGAGATACTCTGGCTCCAACAAATCATTCTACAGTCAAAGATCACATTTCACCCACAGTCCGATGTTTGCATTAACAAGCAGGTGTATAGGTGTACCTAATAAAGTGGCCAGTGAGTGTATACTCAGCTTTTAAACACTTACAATCATCAGTTTCAGCACAATAAAAATAAAGACACCAGAGCAGCTTCAAATGACTTTACTGTTCAAATTTCTTCAGACAGGCTTTGCAGTGATAAAACACCAAGGCAAAAACATGCTCTAATGCAGATGCACAATACAAAAAGTCTTAGAAACAGCAGTGATGTTTTTTGGTCATTATTGGCATGGGGAAGGGGTGCAGCGAAGGAATGCAGCCCTGTAGCACACTGCTCGGCTTCTATCCCATCACAGTGAGGGCCAGAACAGGCACCAGGAGCTTTACCTGCCAACCTAATCATCACTCTCACCAACCAGTTGTCTTCAAAACAAAGCTTCTGGTCTTAAACCAAAGGATGATCAACAACAGGGAGAAATCAGCTCAGGGGTGGGGGCAGGGGAAGGTGGAGAACATAGGGGAGCAACAAGAGAGAAGGAACAAGGAGAGATACGATTAACTCGGAGAACTAGTGAGATCTGCGACTGTAAAAACAAGCCAGAACCAAAGTTTGGGGTGGAATATTGTTTGATATACATGCAGACACTGGCAGCAATGCTAGCATACATTCTCTAAATTCAACAGAAGCTCATCCACTGTTATCTGATATGGCAGACACCAGGTTAGGAACTGGGGTTACAATCCCCAACTAAACGAATCCTTCCTCCTCCAACTCATCATAATGAAGTCATCCCAATAATATCTTGCACTCGGATTCTAATGAGCAAAACTGAAAAAGCACGCCATAATTACTTTCAAGCAGCTGTCCAGTTCAGAGGGCTTTTACCCAAAGTAAGTAGTTAGAAGATTTGTAGCTAGAGTTCAAAGGAGAGGGGGTGGAGGTGCATATTTGACACTAGAGGGGTGTTAACTACAAACAACGTACATCTGGGCAGTCGCATCGCAAAGCTTGCGACTGCTCAAATTTCAGCTTCAGCTCTTTGCAAATTGTACTTACTGTAGGAAGCAAATGGAATAACATCGTTTTGTCCGCATGTCCAACCAAAAGAGGATTTGATCAGAAAAAGAACGAGTTTTAGAAGTTGTTAGTGCAGTGTTACAAACGTGAAGACTCAGTTGCGAAAAAAAAATTGGTCCTCGCACACAATGGAATAATTGTTAAAACAGTTGCCCAATTTGATTTGAACTGTCACTTGATTAATCTAGGCTTGCATTACTGTGGAAGGTCCATTTAACACTTGCTATTTGTATCAAAACTAAAATTGCTTTGGAGAACACTACCTTACAAAATTTGGTCCAGCTTCGATTTTGGAACTCTGAAGTACCACAACGGTTAGGCACTTGTGTGGATCAAAGCTTAGCTTCTTCAAAAAAAAAACTTCACACTTTATCCAAGATTTCAGGAGCTAAGCAGCCGCAGCAGAGATGCACACTGCTAAACAACAGAGTGTAGCCCATCTCGTGATGGTAGTCACTGCAGCAGCAGCCAGGGTAGCAATGACTTTGGGCCACAGGTTATAAACAAGTCCCTTCAGTGGGCGAAGTAAGGCCGGTGTGAGGACCTCCGGTCTCATTCAGTCACGCGCCACTAGTTACTCAGTGCGGTCAAACAGTTCTGCAGCATCTGTACGTTGTTCTGAAACAAAAAGAAACAGGGATTTTGTTTTGATGGTGCAAGGTGAAGTGAAGTGTGAATTGATGCAGCACAAAGTCTTCGGAAATCGAGTTATGTCGTTCTGGGGGTGGGAATGGGGCCCTACCCCCCCCCCCAAACATGCCCCCTTTTCACTCTACTGTTAGGGACCAGGGAGGATGGTACAGGAGCCTGAAGGTACACACAAAATTTTAGCAACCGTTTCCTTTTCCCTCTGCCATCAGATTTCTGAATGGTTCATGAATACCACCCTCCCCATTTTGCTCTGATTTTTTAAAATATATTTTATTTCAAATGACAGTATTTTATGTATTGCACTGTACTGCCGCCACAAAGCAAAAGTCACGGCACATTAGTGATAACAAACCTGATCCTGATTGAACAGAGGAGTTTTATCAGACAGTGGCACTTCAGTTAGACCATAAGGCACAGGAACAGAATTAGGCCTGACTAACCCAGAACCTACTGAGCTCTGTTTTAAATACACTCAATGACTTGGCCTTCACAGCCAAGTGTGGCAATGAATTCTACAGATTCACCCCCATCTGGCAAAAGAAATTCCTCCTCTCTGTTCTAACATGATGTCCATCTCTTCTGAGACTGGGTCCTCTGGGCCTAGACTCCCCCACTATAGGAAACATGACCTCCATGTCCACTCCATCTAAGCCTTTCAATATTCAGTAGGTTTTAATGAGTTCAAGCTGATATCTCCTTGCTCCACCAACCCAGCTTTGCTCCTGACCTCCAGTGCTGCTCTGTGGGGTACGTACCTGCAAGGGCTTCCAATGGTACTCCTAGACACTTGTGGTAGGTTACCAACCTTCTCTTCAAATGATTGGGCCTCCACAGCCGTCTATGGCAATGAATTTCACAGATTCGCCACTCTCTAGCTAAAGAAATTCCTTCTCATCTCTGTTCTTCTATTCTATGACTGTGTCCTCTACTTCTAGACTTCCCCTCTACAGGGAATATCCTCTCCATGTCCACTTGATAAAGGAGACTATTCAGACCAACAAGTCCATGATGGTTCACAAAGCAATCCCACCAAAATAACTTTTTCCCTGTATTGTATTCTCCCAACTCTCCCCTCCATTCACCCCCCCCCCACACACACACAAACACACACACACACACACACACAGAGTCTCCATAGCACAGCATCTCTCCCATGGAGAGTTCCAGACATTGCCACATCCATTTCACATCTCCAGTATTACAATATTTTGCTTTCACATCCATGGTGCAGGCTTGCATTATTTGCTGCCCAACGTCCGATTAACAATATATTACAATATCACTCACTTCAACTCAAAAGGGAGTCCGTAGTTTGTAGAATCAGTTCGAAGGTCTCTACAACTCAGAGAAACATTGAAACCTACAGCACAATACGGGCCCTTCGGCCCACAAAGCTGTGCCAAACATGTCCCTACCTTAGAACTACCTAGGCTTCAGCCATAGCCCTCTATTTTTCTAAGCTCCGTGTAGCCATCCAGGAGTCTCCATCCATGTTCTCAATATTATTATTTATCTGTTATTATTAATGTTTATTTTGTATTTGCACAATTTGTCTTCTGCACACTGGTGGTTTGCCTTTGTGTTTTTTTTCATTGATTCTGTGTGTTACTCTGTTCTACTCTGAATGCCTGCAAGAAAACGAATTTCAGAGCCCCTTGATGGCACATTTACTGTGAACTTTGAACAATAAGGAGCATCTCTGTCCCCGTAGTCCTTGATGCTCTGAAGCCATCCAGAACTTTTACCCTCTTATAGGTCACACTAACAAGTCAGGTCTGAAACTGTATTAAAAAGTCATGAGTAATCAGATATTTCTGGCTCGGAGTCTCTGCAATTCTACCATTGTAAACAGGGCACTTGCACAGAGTTAAAGATCTTAAATCAAATCAGATTTAATATCACCAGCATATGTCGTGAAATTTGTTAACTTTGCGGTAGCAGTATAAGATAAGCATAGAAAAAACTGAAAACAGTTATATATTAAATAGTTAAAAGTAATTAAAGTTAAAATAAGTCCTGGAGTACATCTGAATGCAGAAAGGTCTTTACTGATAGCTTGGTCTGTTCACTACAGTTCATTCGACTAGGAACTTTGAGGTAAGTTGTGATAGCGTGTGCATTGTTTGGAGGAGAAAGTGACAACTGTCGTCAAACCCAGGCCTCCACCAGCATGCGCTGCGGCGGGAAGGTCAATCCTGCGGCCTACTCACCTTGGCATGTTTCAGCTCCAGCTCGGTCATCTCAATCAAGCTTTTGCGGAACGCTGCCACCCTTCTGCTTCGAAAAGCAGTCAACTCTGTGGGGGGGGGGGGGGGGAGAAACAATAATCAAAACTCAGAGAGCAATATGTGGAAGGACAAGACTAACTAAGAAAGATGTTGTCATGTGTTTCCCAGTAACTTCTACACTATACTCAGTGGCTATTTCATTAGGTCCATCTGTCTGTTAATGCAAATATCTAATCAGCCAATCATGTGGCAGCTACTCAATGCATTAAAGCATGCTGACATGGTCAAGAGGTTCGATTGTTGTTCAGACCAAACATCAGAATGGGGAAGGAACACAACCTAAATAACTTCGATCGTGGACTCATTGTTGGTGCCAGATGGGGTAGTTTCAGTATCTCAGAAACTGATCTCCTGGGATTTTCACACACAACGGTCTCAGCGTTTCTTAGAGAGGCATCCCAGGGAGGGTACTCCGAGTGTGCATGGCACAACTGGCAGGTGTGTTTACAGTCATTTTTAATCTCTCTCTCTCCCAGTGTAGAGTGCCCTCCTACTTCAAAACATCCACCATTGTTCCAGTACCTAAAAAGACCAAGGTAACATGTCTGAACGACTGGCACCCTGTCGCACACACCTCAATATTAAGCAAGTGCTTTGAGAGGCTGGTCAAGGACTACATCTGTAGCATGCTACCACCCACACTGGACCCCCTACAATTCACCTACTGATACATCCGATCGACAGATGACACAATAGCCACAGCTCTACACACGGTCTTTACACATCTGGAGAAGGATGCTTATTACCACACGTTACAACAGTGGCATGCAAAAGAGCATCTCTGAACGCAAAACACGTCAAACCTTGAAGAGGATGGACTACAGCAGCAGAAGACCATGAACATACACTCAGTGGCCACTTTATTAGAAACCTCCTGTACCTAATAAAGTGGCCACTGAGTGAATATTCTTTGTTCAGTTCTGCTTTGTAGTATCTGTACGCATGGAGTAACCTGTCTTGACGACATGTCAACAAATGCTTTTCACTCTGTCTTTGCACGTGTCCACAATAAACTGGCACCAAGCTCACAAGTGAGACAAATGTTAATGTTCATGTCATAGAATTTTACTTCAGAAAAATAATTCTACTTGAAGCTTGAATTACATCGTGGAACTTAGAAGCTATTTCAAGACTGTTAGCACTTCAGTTTATTAGTATTTTCTTGAAACAAACATTGTAGTTAGGATGGTTTCCCTGTGACAAAAGGGGAGCATTCAGTCTTTTGAGTCTTTTAGAGAATCTCTTCCCCTCCCTCTCTTCCTTGTAGTTTATTCCCTCTCCTTTTGTATCGAATGGACATGCAGGTAGGCAATTGGGGGGGGGGTGCGCATTTCTGTTGGTAAAAAATTAAATCTGATCATTAGAAAGAGGAGACAAAGGATCAGAAGGTTTGGAACCTTGTGGCTAAGTGGAAAGACCCTGACAGGAGTTATACACTGGCCAGAATGTGGGCTACAAATTACAACGGGAGATGGAAAGTCACACAATAAAGGCAGTGGTACGATAGGCAAAGGGTGATCTCAGTATACAGATAGATTGGGAAAATTGGGTTGCCGCTGGATCCTGGATCCCAAGAGTGGGAAACTCGAGAGTGTCAGGATGGAGAAGTGAGGGTAGTTACTATTACCAAGGAGAAGCTGCTTGGGAAGCTGAAAGGTCTGAAGATAGATGAGACAGCTGGACCAGATGGTCTGCACCCCAGGGTCCTGAAAGAGGTGGCTGAAGAGATTGTGGAGGCATTAATAATGATTTCTGAAGGATCACTAGGTACTGGAATGGTTCCAGAGGACTGGAAAATTTTTACAAATATCGCTCCACTCTAAGGTGGTAGGGAGGCAGAAGAAAGGAAATTATAGGCCTGCTAGCCTGAATTCAGTGGTTGGGAAGACATTGGACTCCACTGTTAAGGATGAGGTTTCGGGGTACTTGGAGGCACATATATAACCATATAACAATTACAGCACGGAAACATGATAAAATAGGCCAAAGTCCAGCATGGTTGTCTAGATGGGAAATCTTGCCTGACAAATCTTTTGAAATTCTTTGAGGAACTAACTGGCAGGATAGACAAAGGAGAGTCTTTAAATGCTGTTTACTTGGATTTTCTGAAGGCCTTTGATAAGGTGACAGACACGAGGCTGCTGAATAAGCTAACAGCCCATTGTATTACAGGAGAAATACTAGCATGGATAGAAAATTGGCTGACTAGTGGGAATAAAGGTGGCCTTTTTTGGTTGGCTGCCAGTGGCTAGGGTGTACCACAAGGGTTGGTGTTGGGCCCTCTTCTTTTCATGTTATCTGTGAATGATTTGGAAAATGGAATTGACGGCTTTGTGTCCAGGTTTGTGGATGATACGACAATAGGTGAAGGGACAAGTAGTTTTGAGGAAGCAGGGAGTCTGCTGAAGTCCTTGTGCAGGATTCCCTAAAGGTTAATTTGTAGGTTGAGCCAGTGGTAAGGAAAGCAAAAATGATGTTAGCACTAATTTTGAGAGAATTGGCATATAAAAGCAAGGATGTAATACTGAGGCTTTACAAGACATTGGTCAGACAGCACTAGCTTTGGGCCCCTTATCAAAGAAAAGACATGCTGGCATTGGAGAGGGTCTAGGGGTAGTTCACAATAATGATTCTGGGAATGAATGGGTTAACATATGAGGACTGCTTGACGGCTCTGGGCCTGTAGTTGCTGCAATTTAGCAGAATGAGAAAGGATCTCAATGAGACCTATTGAATGTTGAAAGGTGTGGATAAAGTGTGTGTGGGGATGACACTTCCTATAGTGGGGGAGTCCAGCACCAGAGGGCACAGCCGCAGAATAGGGGGGCATCCATTTATATCAGACAAAAAGGAATTTCTTTAGCCAGAGGGTGGTGAATCTGTGGAATTCACTGCCACATACAGCTGTAGAAGCTGAGTAACTGAGCACATTTAAAGTGGAGGTCAAAAGGTTCTTGTTTAATCAGGGCATCAAAGGTTATGGGGAGAAGACAGGAGAGTGGGGTTCAGAGGGATAATAAGTCAGCCACGATGGAATGGTGGGGCAGACACAATGGACCTAATGGCTGAATTCTGCTTCTCTGAACCTGGGACACTGGAGCTGTGACCCAGAAGCTTCACTCACCACACCACAGCCTCCCGGAGGTGGAGACGGAGGGACTGGAAGCTTTAGACAACTTGTCTAGCTGGAGGGATGGCCATCAGTGATGGGACAACAGGAACGCTGTCTCCAGAGGGAAGCAGCTGCAGCAGGTCTGAATGCAAAGGGAAACCACACAGGCCCAGGCCGAGGTAACTCACTTACGGGATGCTTAAGTTACCCTCATACAAATTTGTTACTTGAGAGGCTATGAATGGAAAAGAATATTGTGCAGTGAACATTTCATACTTCAGCGATTATTTGACTGGTTGTGAAGGAGGGAACTTCCCGAGACATTAGGGGGCTTGTACCTTGCTTGGCAGAGTCTGACAGCTTCTCAAATTTCTGGCAGCACAATTGATGGTGGAGCTCTGCCTGTTTCACGTCTTTGCCTTTAATCCGTGCTTTGTCCAGAGCTTTGCTGGCATTTTCGAAGTCCACGAGAGCTCTGGCTCTCCTGTACAGAAGATCCTACAAATTAATGCAAACACAAGACTCAAATCCAGGTAAGCAAGCAGCAAACCTCATCCAACACTGGAAAACGCGTGACTTGGCAGCGGTCTATTAGGATGTAGAATTGTTATTGTTCTTGTAGTTCAACTTTCCGGTGCTTGTTTGCATTTTTGTATAATCACCAATGTACATGTAATTGTTCAGAGAGGTTTTCAGTAATTACAGAACAGTTGCTTCTGTATTTTTCTAGAAACATCTCAGTTTTTTGTGGCTACTTTATAGGTTAATTGTTATCAATGGAATTTTGTTATGTCTAGTCTGACCATGACTAAATTTTTTTTTCCTCTTTGTTCCAGTAACACTTCATAAAACAGCCGTGAGCAACGCATTTTTAATGCTTCATTCCTGACTTCCTTTGGATCACAAAAGCATCAGGATCCAACAGCAAACAGAAGTAGGACCATCAGCTCCTCAAATCCACCCTCCCCATTGAAACAAGCCACATCTATTCCTTTACTATCCAGCCCTCCCATGCCCCAGTGACCTTCACCAGCTGCGGGCGAATTGGCAGCCCCAGACCCCGCAACACCAAGTCTCTGTCTGTGCACAAAGCCTCTAAAGGAAAGCTCCACAACACTTCCTCACTCGTCGAGAAGGCACACTTCCTGAGCAGACTGCGGTGTGCAAGGCTCCCGAGCGACTTCCTACAGGAGCACCGTCCACAGCGTTCTGTCCGGCTGCACCGCTGTGTGGCACGGGAGCTGCAAGGCATCCGACCGCAAGACCCTGCAGAGGACAGCAAGATCTGCCGAGAGCCACGTTACCTTTGCCGCCTGTATGTCCCTCACATAGTATTTCAGCAGCTCCGTCAGCTTCAAATCCTCGTCACTGGAGACTCTTCCCTCTACTTTCTGTGGATCCGGAGCGAGAGGGAGCAGAAAGACAAAACAGCAGTGAAAGGTAACCATGTCTTGTGATTAAGCCAGCTACAAATTCATTGATCACACCCAGGCATAAATGTTTGATTATAGAGGTGAGCTGCATAAAAGAGCAGCACCACGTCTCACCGTGAGAGGATACAGACCAATCGACAGTCACAGATCAATACCGCATGGATACAGGCCCAGGCTGAAAGATTAGCCGGATGACCATGGTGCCCACCCAGCTAATCCCAACTTCCCGCATTTGGCTCGCATCTCTCCAAGCTCCACACCTCCACACATATACCCACCCAAGGGCTTCTTAAACAACACTGTTGTTCCTGGCAAATCATTTCACACACTCATCACTCTGCATGAAGAGCTTACTTCTGAGGGCCTTGTAAACGCTTCTCCTTCTCACCCTTAGCTCCAGAGTCCCCTACCCTGGGGAATAGACTGTTACCGTCCATCTTAGATATGTCTCGTCATTTTAAACACGTGTACAGTACTGTGCAAAGGGCTTAGGTATGTGTTTGGTGTATGTGTATATGATGTGCAAGACATGTTCAGAACTGTAGTAATTTTATTTATTGCACTGTGCTGCTGATGCAAAAAAATCATGACATATGTGAGTGATGATAAACCTGATTCTGATATGGGTCTCTATTGTGGACTGAGAGTGGGAATGGGCAGGGAGAGGGGAATCATGGTTGGGAAAAGGGGAAGGGAGGGGACAGGGAGTGGGAAGAACCAGAGAGACATTCGGTAATAGTCAATAAACCAACTGTTTGGAATCAAATGACCTTGCCTTTGTCTGCACCTGCACATCGCACCTCTGAACTCCTCTGCCTCCTGTTCTAAAACCCCTCCCGGGGCGCCCCATCACCATTCCCAATACCCTTAGTTCCCACCAGATTTACAAACTCTGCTCCATATTGACAAATACAGTACTGTGCAGATATCATATAGATATAGAAACGTAGATATGTCTGAGACCTTTGGACAGTACTGTGGGCATCACCAATCTCCCATGCTCCAAGGAATAGAGACTTAGCCTGGTTAGTAATAACTCACGCCCTCTAGTCTTGGCAGCAACCTTGATGTTTTCTCACCTCCATGACTCAGGGCCAATTGGGGATGGACAATAAATGCCAGCATAGCCGGCGAAAGGCAAATTCCACGATCTCAGAATAGGCGAAACAAACCAACAATGCACCAAGGATGATGACCAGGGGTGTGGGAAACCTGGACTATCACTACCAATTCCAATTTAGAGTTGAAAATTAAAACATCAGAGTGAATTTATTAAAGTGTACTACTCTGTGATTCATTTTCTAGCAGGTATCCACAACTGACACAAACACAATAGACTCAATGAAAAACAAAAGAAACATGGACAAACAACCAATGTGCAAAAGACAAACCGTGCAAACACAAAAAAGTGAACAGTAATAAATAATACTGAGAACATGAGTTGTAGAGTCCTTGAAAGTGAGTCCATGGACTAGGGAATCAGTTCAGAGTTGGGGTGAGTGAAGTTACCCATGCTGGTTCAGGAGCCTGATGGTTGAAGAGTAATAACTGTTCCTGAACCTTGTGGTGTGGGACCCACCACTACTGTACCCCCCTTCCCGAAAGCAGCAGCAAAATGAGAGCCTGGCCTGGATGGGGAGGGTCACTGAAGATGGATCCTGCTTTCTTGTGGCAGCCTAGGAGTGACACTTAACCTAAAAGACCACACTAACTACCTTCCTTTGCTTAGTACTCAGTACACAGCACCAAGGGTTAATGTTAAAGGATGTCCACTGAAATCTCTCCCATCTTGCGGCTCACTGTGGACTTCTCAGCTTAATAGGAGTGATCAGCGCCTGCTTATTAATTTCCAAATCAAAGGGCAAGAGGGTCTATGTAGGGCAATGTATTGCGTGGAAACATACACAATTCACAACCACCAACAATGTGTTGAGGCTCACTTTAAGAGGCTGGTCTGATGTGATGATGTCATGATATAAGATTTTTTTTAACCGCGCTTTTATGTTCTTTGTTTGGTTGGCAGTAAAGGAGTTGTAATGGTTTCCCTTAAACTTAAAATGCCTTCGCCGTTTTGTTTGCGAAAACCTACATTGGTGACTCCAATGCTCTAGGACAATTCCAGAGTTATTCAATGTGTCAGCCAATGCAGAAGTTGAAACTGCTGGAGTTTTGGGATAAAAATGCCGTCGCTTGGTTTGTACAAGCCGGAGCCTGGTACACACTGCAAGAAATCTCCGCGGACGACACCAGACCTTGCTAAGTAATAGCATCACTCGGAAGTTCCACCACAACATGAGTGGTGACTCTGCTTGAACACCCACCTGAACAGGAAAAATATCGCCGCTGAAGACCCACCCATTAGACTTCTGGACCATCGGAGCCTGAGTGCGCCAAACAGTTGCTCTCCTTACCCAGCCCTGGGGGACACTAGGTCAGCAGAGCTAACAGACCACGTTGTCTCTCCTGGGAAATCGCCTTCCTTGTTTTATTTTTAAAGAACTCTTCATGCAGCAAATGCCTGACCCCGTTCGCATAGCCCTCACTAATGTACCCGTGAAGGACTAAAGGGAGCTTGCTAAAATGGCTGAGTCTTCACTCAGCCAGGCAGAGGTGCATACTTCCCTGCCTCCAATAAGCCCAGTCAGCAGGGCCGCCAACACACACACACCCACCCACCCCCCTGTGGCTGTGGAACAGACAACACTGGGTCTGTGTTTTCACCAGGCTCCCTTGGTACGAACATCAGAAGTGCCGACCACCTTGCAGCTTCGACAGTGGAGCACATCAGAGCAGAGGTCTGTGAACACTGCGGGCTCCAGCTGCCAGTGTCGTCTATTGATCACAAGGCAAAGAGTGATAAAGCTCTCTGGTGGCTGCCGACTGTAGCAGGATCCAGAGTTATGGGTCACTCTGCTTCAGTGGACGATGTGACATGAGATTTCAGCCTGGCTAAAGTGGCTGGACCTCTGCTCGGTGCAGATTTCCTCTGTGCCCAAGGACTGGTTGGTCTTAAGAACTGCCGGCTTGTGGATGTCAAAGACCCTGGGTCGTTACCCTGCTCCCCCAGTAAGTTCCCCACAACAACTCTGTCAAGTGCACGCACCACCGTACGGGAGTTTACTCAACTGCTGGGCAAATTGCCAAATATCACCAAGTCCACATTCTCCAATACAGTCACAAAACATGGGGTGGAGCACCACAGTGCCACAACGGGCCCACCAGTCCAGGCTCGTGTGCATAGACCGGACCCAGGAAAGCTGGCAACCACGAAGGCAGAGTTTGCCAACATGGAGAGGCTCGGCATTGTACGCAGGTCAAATAGTCCTTGGGCTTTACCCCTCCACATGGTCCTAAGCCCAGAGATGGTTGCCTCCCATGTAGCGATTACAGATGATTTAACGAGGTCACCATCCTCCCCCCCAAATGTTATCCTGTCCCACACATCCAAGACTTTTCAGCACGGTTAGCCAAAAAGTTAATTTTTTTTCTGAAGTTGACTGAGGTAGGGGCCGTATGCTCAGAGGGGACATTCCCAAAACAGAAATTGAGCAAGGGGTTTAATTTCTTGTTTCAGTTCCACAGTTTCTTCCTCTTCTCGTTTTCCTTCCATCTTTTGGTCTCTAAGTTTCTGAATATGCAATTGGGGCTGAAAAACACAGCACAGACCTTCCAACGGCTGATGGGCTTTGCATCAAAAGACTCCTTTTGTTTACCTGGATAACGTACCTGCTGCCAGTGCATCCAAATCCAAACACGCATCGTATCTCCACATACTTTGAGCACTGAAGCCAACGCGGGTTGATTAGCAACCTTGCTAAATGCCAGTTTGGGTCATCAACCATTGACTTTCTCACCCATCGCATCTCTACAGAAGGTGCAAACCCCTCCCATCAAAAGTCTCCGCTATTATGGATTTCCCACCACCCCTCACTACTAACTACAGGAGATTTTAGGTATGGTGAATTCCTATCACCACTTCATTCCACGAACTGAACTTATGACACCCCACCCCACCCCCGTAACATAGATACATAAAAAACATACAGCACAATACAGGCCCTTCGGCCCACAAAGCTGTGCTGAACATGTCCCTACCTTAGAACTACCTAGGCTTTACCCATAGCCCTCTGTTTTTCTAAGCCTCATGTAGCCATCCAGGAGTCTCTTAAAAGACCCTATCATTTCCGCCCCCACCGCCACCGCCGACAGCCCATTCCACACACTCACCACTCTCTGCGTAAAAAATTACCCGACACCTCCTCTGTACCTGCTTCCAAGCACCTTAAAATTATGCCCTCTCATGTTAGCCATTTCAGCCCTGGGAAAAAGCCTCTGACTATCCACACGATCAATGCCTCTCACCATCTTATACACCTCTATCAGGTCACCTCTCATCCTCCGTCACTCCAAGGAGAAAAGGCCAAATTCACTCAACATATTCTCATAAGGCATGCTCCCCAATCCAGGCAACATCCTCGTAAATCTCCTCTGCACCCTTATAGTGTGCTTAAAGGCAATTCCCCTAATCAAGTGTCTGACTGGTCGGCAGACATGACCAGAGCATTTGAGGACACCAAACGAGTTCTATCCAACACAACTCTGCTGGTGCATCCGCTCCCTAATGCACTTACAGCCATCACTATTGGAGCCTCGGACTGTGCGGTGGGTACCACGTGTGAACAGTTGGTTGGAAGCGTGTGACAGCGACTTGCCGTCTTCAGCTGGCAGCTCCGTCCCCACGAAAGGAAGTACAGCACTTTTGACTGCAAGCTTCTCGATCTCTATCTGGCTGTCCGCCATTTTCGTTTTCTTCGAGGAGGTCATTTCACAGCGTTCGTTGACCACAAACTCCTCGCACACGTAATAGCCAAAATATCAGAGCCTAGGTCTGCAACACCACCTGGCCTACATATCAAAATTCACAACTAATATACAACATATCAAGGGGAAAAATAATGCCATGGCTGACTGAGTCATTGAGGCCTACACATAGGGGCTGGCCATGCTGCGTGGCAGCCGACCAAACTACTGGCTCATAATTCCAGGGGAGATTGTGCAGGGTAAAGTAATTGGTGGAAACTTACATATTTCACAACCACCAACATTGAATTGGGGTTCACGTTCAGAGCCATTGTCGGACATGAAGGTTTCTACGAACTCTATGTTCTACATTTGGTTGACAATGAAGTTAGTTATGTTTTCGTTTAAACTTAAAATGCCTCCTGCCATTTTGTTTCTGTAAATTTACAGCAGCATAAAGTTGCTGCAAAATCATTTTTCTCCTCCCAATTTCAGATAAAGACCAGAACTACCCCTGTTACTGAATACCCTGTTACCATGGCTACCCAATGTAGATGCAAGCTAACCAAGTAATTATTTACCCTTAAACCATTAGAAAACTATCCCACTAAATTGACCTGTTGAAAAACAGAATCTAAAGCTGCTGAAGCAGAGGACTGCCTCCCCTCCCCGTACTGACTGCACGTTTCCCCAAAGCATCAGGCATGCAAATGTGAATTAGATACAAGTCTAATTTTTGCCTCAACTTGCTGAATTTGAGCAAATGTATTTCAAATTAATGTTAAGTGATCCAGTTGGAAGGAGTTGCTCCATTGATAAAGGAAGGTCACGACAGACTCAGCCAGCCTCAGACTGGGGACTGCGATACCTACTCTGGGTGCCACCCCAAGCAAAGTGATACACAAGCTATTGGCAAGCAGAATAACCAGCACAACAGCGCTTTCTTAAGAATTTGCACAGATTTGGCATGTCACCCAGTTCTCTGGAGAGTATTCTAACTGGATGCATCATGGCTCGGTACGGAAACACAGATGCCCAGCATTGAAGTGTCTACAAAACGTGCTGGATGCGGCCCAGTCCATTCCTGGCAAAGCCCTCCCCATCGTTGAGCACATTTTCATGGAGCGCTACCACAAGAAAGCACCACCCATCATCAAGGACCCCAACCATCCAGACCATGCTCTCTTCTCACTGCTGCCATTGGGGAGGAGGTACAGGTTCCACACCACCAGGTTCAGGAACAGTTATTACCCTTCAACCATCAGGGTCCTGAACCAGTGTGGATAACTTCACTCACCTCAACTCTGAACTGATTCCACAACCTACAGACTCACTTTCAAGGGCTCAAGTCAAGTTCTCAGTACTATTTTTGTTATAATTTCTTACGGAATGGTTTATCCTCTTTTGCACATTGGATGTTTGTCAGTATTTGCTACTTATAGACTTGGAACAGCCTTTCTGCTTAACATTTGGTAGGTAGCGATTAGGGAATGCTAGGATAGATATCAAGGCACACAAAATTGGGGGGTTAATTTTGAGACAAGGCATTTTTGCTGCCCTACTTGAGCAGATCCTCCTAGGTTGGCCTTTCCTGGTACAATTTTAATTTTTGTCCAGGAGGGCCAAGAGGAGGGACCTTTTAGAGTGAGTTTTGGGGTAGATGATTCATTTACACTTAAATGACTTTGGCCACCAGTCTTCTGTTTGACAAAGTACTGTGGATTGAGTTCACAACAATGCATTTCCTAAAAGCTGTTAATATCGGAATACTAGCCCAGACGCTGTGCATGGAAGTGTGAGTTTACAGGTAGTTTCGAAGACAGCCTTATCTATACTTTATAAATATTAATTGTCCTCTATGTTAGCATGTAAAATACCAAATAAATGTATTATGGATTTAATTTGCACTCCTAAAGGCTGCGAGTACCAACCCAGACATGTTGGCGTCAGGAGGAAAGGATGAAGTCAGAAGGTGTGATGCTTTGTATGTAGCTTCAAAAGAAAGCATTGTCTATAACTTTGTAAGCAGCGATTGCCTTTGTGTTTAGCATATAAATAGAGCCCACATTGGGCCGGCAGACCTTTCTACCGAAAGCTTCTCCGTCCGTATGATGCCTGCTGTACCTTGTTGTCTCAAATAAAGAAGCTGCTTTGTATCTACCAGTGACTGTCTCTCCGGTGAATTCATCCACGGCACAACAATAACTTTACTTTGAATTGATTCCAGAGAGTAATGATTGATTGGTCTGTGTTGGGCACAGTTGCAGCCGGCACAGATTCTCCACGAGGACACTGAAGGACCCAGAGCCACATGGCTCCTGTCCCCATGCTCCAGAACAACACTAATACGCTGGGGTGCTCCGATCTTTACACCGATAACATAGCAGTTAGTGTAGGATTAATACAGCGCCGGCTGTAAGATTGGGGTTCAATTCCTGCCACTGTCTGTAAGGAGTTTGCACATTCTCCCGTGAGACTGCATGGGTTTCCTCCCAAAGTTCAAAGATGTACGCTTAAGGTTAGTCAGCTGTGGCTACACTATGTTTGTGCCAGAAGCATGGCGACACTTTGTGGAGCCCGGCACAAATGATGCATTTCACGGTATGCTTCAATGTTTTAACGTTATAAATGAAACAATTTCTATCTGCCCTTTTCTCATTTGGTACTTAAAGGAATCCAGACTTACCCTAAGCTTTTCGAACAGCTCAGCAAGTTTTACGTAGTGACTGGAAAATTAAAAAGAAAAGCTCTGAGTTAAACAATGGCTTCAGGCTCCCTGCTTGATTTCTCTTCAGGAGCAATCAGTGTGGCTGGGGATCCCAAGAGGGGGCATAAACATGGAAACGAAGGCAAGGTAGAGTTGGCCTGCATCCTAGCGCTTCGCCAGCTGCAACGCACCCCTTGTACAAAACGTACCGTAGTAACCTGTCGAAGCACCTGATGGGACTGCCCAATTCACCACCTGGAGGTGACTGCAGACAGCAGCATCTCTGTACAACACACCGCTCCCTGTCTGGCCGTGTATCCCCACAGTCCATTCCAATTCAGGAGCCTCGGGGCAAATCCGTTGTCATACAGACTTCGGAGGCTTACCAGGCACTAAGGGTTTGTACCATCTCCCCGTGACCACGTGGGTTTCCTCCAGGTGCTCTGGTTTCCTCCCACGTTCCAAAAATGTACGATTAGAATGAGTGAGTTTTGGCATGCTACGTTGACTCTGGAGGTGTGGTGACACTTGCAGACTGTGTTGACCATTGACACAAGTGATACGTTTCACTGTCCGTTTTGATGTACCTGTGACAAATTTTCATCTTTAAAAGCACCAGCAAAACCCACATCCAGGGAGGTCCATCTCTACTGTTGGGAATCCCACAAGACCATAAAGCATAGTAGCAGGATTAGGCCATTTGGCCCATTGAGTCTATTTCACCATTCTATCATAGCTGATTTATTATCCCTCCCAACCCCATTCTCCTGTCTTCTCCCTATAACCTTTGACGCCCTTTCTAATGAAGAACCTATCAACTTCTGTTTTAAATATATTTAATGATGGGGCCTCCACAGCCATCTGAGGTAATGAGTGCTGCAGATTCACCACCTTCTGGTTAAAGCAATTTCTCCTCATCTGTTCCAAAGGGATCTCTTTAAATTCTGGGGCTGTGCCCTCTGGTCCTAGACTCCCCCACTACAGGAAACATCTCCACAGCCACTTTGTCTTGGCCTTTCAATATTCAATAAGTTTCAGTGAGATCCCTTCTCATTCTACGAGGCTCCACCAAGTACAGGCCCAGAGCCATCCAGTGTTCATCTCGTTAACTCTTTCATTCCTGGCATCATTCTCACGAACCTCCTCTAGACCCTCTCCAATGCCAGCACATCCTTTCTTAGATAAACTGCTCACCATATTCCAAATGGGGTCCGATAAAGCCTCAACATTACATCCTTGCTTTGATATTTTAGTCCTAGAAGGAAAAAGCACAACCAGTGTGTGTACATGGAAGTACTCACTTGGTCAAGGGAGACTTTGCTTCCGCACTAAGCTCGTTGAAGGAGGCAGATAAGTGAATGTAATCATCAGCGACATCTGAGAGAAACAGATACAGCTTCCATCAACTCAAAAATAAGTACTTATGTTTTATTTAATATAACAATGTATTTGCTACTATTGGTCAAACACCATTAATTGCAGCTGGCCAATCTGAACTTACTTTTGTGAGTTTTTGTCATTTTTTCTGCTTTTAGTGCAGTGTCTTTAATTTTGGTTCCATATTCTACAAGGAACATCTTCTCGTGTTCAAAAAATTCATCAACATCCTGCACAAGATCAGAGTTATAAAAAGTTACTTTGAGCACAAGTTTAAACACTATGAAAGGTCGCTAGTCCAACCTACCTGCCCCACACAAGCAGCCTTCCAGCTTGGCTCTTTAAATCTTTTTTTTTTAATCCCTTCCTCCCTCATGTACTTATCCAAGTTATCCAATATACAAACCCCATTTCCAGAAAAGTTGGGATACTTTCCAAAATGCAATAAAAAACAAAAATCTGTGATATGTTAATTCACGTGAACTTTTACTTAACTGACAAAGGTACAAAGAAAAGATTTTCAATAGTTTTACTGACTAACTTTAATTGCATTTTGTACATATACACAAATTTAGAATTTGATGGCTGTAACACACTCAACAAAAGTTGGGACAGAGTTAAAATAAGATTGAAAAGTGCACAGAATATTCAAGTAACACCGGTTTGGAAGACTCCACATTAAGCAGGTTAATTGGTAGCAGGTGAGGTATCATGACTGGGTATAAAAGTAGCCTCCATCAAAGGCTCAGTCTTTGCAAGCAAGGATGGGTCGTGGCTCACCCCTTTGTGCCAAAATTCGTGAGATAGTTGTTAGTCAGTTCAAAAGGAACATTTCTCAACACAAGATTGCAGAGAATTTAGGTCTTTCAACATCTGCAGTACATAATATTGTGAAAAGATTCAGAGAATTCAGAGACATCTCAGTGCGTAAAGGGCAAGGTCGGAAACCACTGTTGAATGCGCATGATCTTCGAGCCCTCAGGCGGCACTGCCTAAGAAACCGTCATGCTACTGTGACAATTATAGCCACCTGGGCTCGGGAGTACTTTGGAAAACCATTATCACTCAACACAGTCCGTCGCTGCATCCAGAAATGCAACTTGAAACTGTATTACGCAAGAAGGAAGCCATACATCAACTCTATGCAGAAACGCCAGTGAGTTCTCTCGGCCCGAGCTCATCTCAGATGGACCAAAAGACTGTGGAACCGTGTGCTGTGGTCAGATGGGTCCACATTTCAGCTAGTTTTCGGAAAAAACGGGTGTCGAGTTCTCCGTGCCAAAGATGAAAACGACCATCCAGATTGTTATCAGCGAAAGGTGCAAAAGTCAGCATCTGTGATGGTATAGGGGTGCATCAGTGCCCATGGCATGGGTGAGTTGCATGTATGTGAAGGTATCATTGACTCTGAGGTGTATATTAGGATTTTAGAGAGACATATATTGCCATCAAGGCGATGTCTCTTCCCGGGACGTCCATGCTTATTTCAGCAGGACAATGCCAGACCACATTCTGCACGGGCTACAACAGCGTGGCTTTGTAGACACAGAGTGCGTGTGCTTAACTGGCCTGCTGCCAGTCCAGATCTATCTCCTATTGAAAATGTACGGCGCATCATGAAGAGGAGAATCAGACAATGGAGACCACGGACTGTTGAGAAGCTGAAGTCTTGTATGAAGCAAGAATAGACAAAATTTCCAATTGCAAATCTACTACAATTAGTATCCTCAGTTCCAAAATGATTAAAAAGTGTTATTAAAAGGAAAGGTGATGTAATACAATGGTAAACATGCCTCTGTCCCAACTTTTGTTGAGTGTGTTGCAGCCACCAAATTCTAAATTTGTGTATGTTTACAAAATACAATTAAGTTGGTCAGTAAAACTATTGAAAATCTTTTCTTTGTACTTTTGTCAGTTAAATAAAGGTTCACGTGAATTAACATATCACAGATTTTTGTTTTTATTGCATTTTGGAAAATATCCCAACTTTTCTGGAAATGGGGTTTGTAGACATAACATTCAAGTAAAACCATATCCTGGCAAGTTCTTTATTCTTGCAGCTACCACCAGGCAAGAGGTACAGCAGTCCGAAGTCCCACACCACCATGTTCAAGAGCAGTTGCTTCCCTTTGACTGTTCAGTGTTTGACCCAACTTTAATCACTACCTCAGTATAGCAACACCCTGACCACTTCACTCACCTTGCACTACAATGGAATTGTTTGTGAATGGAGCCAAGATGGTGCTCAGCTGGGGCCTAAGTGAACGGTCAACAATCTCCTCTCGGTCAACGCCTCTCACACATGCTTGCTTCGTTCCCTCTATCCTTCAGCATCCACAGCTTCAGGTTTGCTAGATTTCTAACCTCTCCAGCTCTTCGACCTAACACAGTGACTCTGTCTTTCTCTCCAGACGCTGCCTGACACGTTGTCCCCAACACTCGCTCCATTTACAAATTCCTGCTTTCCACCACTTTAAATCTTGCCTAAATCCCAAATTCACAAATGTTTCTTCTGCAAACAGAAGTGTCCACGATGAGGTCACTCTCAGGTTGGAGGAACAGCACCTCATTTTCCATCTGGGTAGCCTCCCACCTTACAGCATGAATATCAATTTCTCTTAACTTCCAGTACTTTCTCCTCCCTCCCCTTCTCCTTTCCCTGTCCTGGCTCCCCTCTTACCCCTCCGTCTCATCTGCTCAACCTCCCTCTGGTGCCTCTCCTCCTCCACTTTCTCCCACAGTCCGTTCTTCTCTATTAATTCCTCCTCCTTCACTACCTATCACAATCCAGTTTCTCACTTCATCCCATTTACCTATCGCCTGCCATTTTGTATTCCTTCCCCACCCTTCTATTCTGGCTTCTTCCGCCTTCGCTTCCAGCCCCAAAGGGTCTTGACCCGAGATGTTGACCGTTTATTCTCCTCCATGGATGCTGCCTGACCTGCTGAGCTCCTCCAGGTGGGGGTGTGGGCACGCGCGTGTATTACTCTTTGATTTCCGACATCTGCAGAACTTTGAGAGTGTCCAGTTACCTTGGCCCCAGAGACAAGGACTTCATCAGCAGTCTTCATCATGCTCTTTAAAAAGCCACCAAACATCTCCTTAGTATTTTTCCTGCGGACACTCAGCTGAAGAGGAAAGAAGAGAGGCAGATTAATTGACGAGTTCTTTTTTTTTTGAAAAAGAGGGTACTTCTCTTTCCTAAAGAGAACACCAAACACTTTATGGGGAAACAGGTGAAGGTGGCACTATTTGGTTCCATTCCATTCTTACAGATGGCCACATGTCATTCCCCCACCACCTCATAAATGGGAGTGTGCACAAAAATCCACTCGATATGGTAGCAATACCTTCACCGTAATGTAATGAATGACATCAAATCACCCAAGATACGAGAAAGAAGAGTTACTAACCGTAGAGCAGGAGTGTGAGCAGTTTTGCCATCTGTAGGGATGAGCGCACGAGTGAAAGGGCTTTTGAATCCGATATTGTTGGTTTTCACGCCTACAGTACTGTGCAAACGTCTCAGACGGGTACATAGCACTAGGGTGCCCGAGGCTTCTGCACAGTACTGTAATAATGTTACATTTTGCACAGTACCGTAATAATGTTGTTTTGTACTGTACTGCTGCCACAAGAAAACAAGTTTCATGACGTATGTGAGTGATGATAAACCTGATTCTGATATGGGTCTCTATTGTGGACTGACAGTGGGAAGGAGGCAGGGAGAGGGATCGTGGTTGGGAAAAGGGGAAGGGAGAGGGGAGGGAGTGGGAAGCACCGGAGAGATATTATGCAAAGATCAATAAACCAATTGTTTGGATTCAAGTGACCTTGTCTGGTGTCTCAGGGCTGAGTGTGTCTGCACCTGCACCAACTCTACCCCCCACTCCCCCACCGCCCCAGGACCTCCCCGCCATCAGTCCCACACCCCTCCTGTGACACCCCACCCTCACCATTCCCAACATCCTTTGCTCCCGCCAGATTTACAAACTTGTTCTCCGCTCCACCCTGACAACTGCAGTACTGTGCAAGAGTCTTAGGCACCCTAGCTAAACATGTGTCAAAGTCTTCTGCACAGTTCTGTATGTTGGGTGTCTGTAACCGAAGACCATACAGGCTAGTAAGTTGTTCAGATGCTAAGTTGGCGTTGGAAGCATGCCGCCCTCACAGGCTGTGCCCAGCACATCCTCGAACTGTGATGGCCATTGATGCAAGCTACACATTTCACCATACGTGTGACAAATAAAATGAATCTTTACCTCTACCTGGATTTTGCTCAAGCCAAACTGTGTCCTATCCACAATTTATTCAATGGTTTGCCACAGCAAAGAGCAACAGGACTGCACCTGCTCTTGGATGCATGAGGCCATTTGACCCATTGTGCCTGTGCTAGCTCAGAAAGCTGCCCATTTACCCCACATTTGCTCTCCTTCGCTCTGCAATCCTTTTTTCTATAAAGAACCCAAAGCGACTGTACCCATGAGAATTGCAACAAATCATTGAGCTAGTTTGCTCACACATCTAATCCCTTTTGCCAATTACTGCAAGGATCATCTATCTTGTTACCACCGGGTAGTTTCTATTCATTTACTCCCATCAAATCTCCTCTCAACCTTCTCTGCCTCAATGACCCCCAATTCAGCTTCCCTACAACCCCTTTCCCATCTCTCTGAACTGATCTGCGGTTTTCCCCGAGCCCTTGGCGTTGTTCTTCAATCTGATGACCAGAATAGAATGAAGAACTCTATAAGTTAGTGATTTAACCAGAAACTGCCTCGTCTTGCTTCTCATGTTCTGCTTTTACATCCACAGCATTAATTTTTCAGCCGCCACTCACAGCCCATCAATACCAGGTCTAGAAATGTAGCAATCACCAGGGAAGTTAGAAATGAGGCCTTGAACCTCAAGTTCTGCTCAGTTCTGGTAACAGGCTTCCAGGTGACCCTACTGGAGAATAATTTCCTTCACACCCACTTCCTCTCCCTCAGCCAACACTGAATCGAAGTACTGAAGTTCCTTCAATCGTACAGCTTTGGAACCCTATCATGATCTACACCCAGTGGTTACTTTATTCGACACCTGCTCGTTAATGTAATATCTAATCAGCCAATCATGTGGCAGCAACTCAATATATAAAAGCATGCAGACATGGTCAAGAGGTTCAGCTGTTCAGACCAAATATCAGAACGGGGAAGAAATGTGACCTAAGTGACTTTGACCATGGAATGATTGCTGGTGCCAGACAGGGTGGTTTGAGTATCTCAGAAACAGCTGATCTCCTGGCATTTTCACACATAACACTAGAGTTTGCAGAGAATAGTGTGAAAAGCAAAAAAAAGATCCAATGAGTGGCAGCTCTGTGGGTGAAAACATCTTGATAATGAAAGAGATTAAAACAGAATGGTCAGGCTTGTTCAAGCTGAGAGGAAGGCGACAGTAGCTCAAATAACCACACATTACAACAGTGGCGTGCAAAAAAGCATCTCTGAACACACACGTTGAACCTTGAAGTGGACAGGCTACAGCAGCAGAAAACCACGAATATACATTTTAGGCAACACACATCAAAGTTGCTGGTGAACGCAGCAGGCCAGGCAGCATCTCTAGGAAGAGGTGCAGTCGACGTTTCAGGCTGAGACCCTTCATCAGGACTGACTGAAGGAAGAGTGAGTAAGGGATTTGAAAGTTGGAGGGGGAAGGGGAGATCCAAAATGATAGGAGAAGACAGGAGGGGGAGGGATGGAGCCAAGAGCTGGACAGGTGATTGGCAAAAGGGGATACGAGAGGATCATGGGACAGGAGGTCCGGGAAGAAAGAAAGGTGGGGGGGGGGGGGAACAGCCCAGAGGATGGGCAAGGAGTATAGTGAGAGGGACAGAGGTGGGGAAAAGCATACATACACACACACACACACAATAAATAAATAACAGATGGGGTACGAGGGGGAGGTGAGGCATTAACGGAAGATAGAGAAGTCGATGTTCATGCCATCAGGTTGGAGGCTACCCAGACAGAATATAAGCTGTTGTTCCTCCAACCTGAGTGTGGCTTCATCTTTACAGTAGAGGAGGCCGTGGATAGACATATCAGAATGGGAATGGGACATGGAATTATAATGTGTGGCCACTGGGAGATCCTGCTTTCTCTGGCAGACAGAGCGTAGGTGTTCAGGGAAACAGTCTCCCAGTCTCTATTTTAGGAACAGCTTCTTCCTCTTTTCCATCAGATTTCTGAACAGACAATGAACCAACTCATGAATACTACCTCTCTATTTACACAATTTATTCTTAAATATACATTTATTCTTGCAATTTATAATATTTTATGTGTATTGCACTGTACTGCTGCCACAAAACAATGCATTTCACAACATATTGGTGATGGTAAACCTGGTTCTGAACCGAGGAGTAAGGGATGAAGGGCAGACTGAATTGGGATTGGTTTGTTATTGTCACATGTACAGACATAGAAACGGGCTTGTTTTGCATTCTGTTCATGCAAATCAATTCATTACACGGTGCATTGGAGCAGTGTGAAGTGAGACGAATGCAGAACGTAGAATAAAATGCAACAAGTACGGACGGAGTGAAGTTCAATTAGACAATAAGGTGCAGGTCATAAAGGGGTTGATGGCGAGGTCAAGAGTGCATTTTGTCTCAGCACAGTGAACTGTCCGGACAGCTGAGAGGGGTCATTGGCTGCAGTCTACCATCACGGCAGAATTTCTAACCGCTCAAATTGGCCACGTTATTAGACGCAGGCAGGAGGTGCCTAATAAAGTGGCCGCTAATTACAGTTTCTAGGACAAAGCAGCTGGCAGGAAAACCCATTGCGGACATTACTCACCCAAACTGCCTTTTAAAACGGGGCTATCGAAACAAAAAAAAACCCACACCATCTTAGAAGTTTCTTACTCCAGGTAGTTAATCTCATCAGCCATTCTAGTTAGGACCCCCAACACCCCCTTCGAACCATTACCCTCATCACTGCACTGTAAACACTTAAAGGCACTTTTTATAAAGCTGTTTATATTGTAAATACATGCCAGTACTTGAACACATATCTACACTTCTATTTTTATACAATTCTTTATAATTGTTGAATGTTGTTGTTCTTTTGTTGTACATCATGCCCTGACCAACATACCACATCAAATAACTAATACACAAATGTAAGTGGCAGATCTTGTACCAGGGAACCATTCAACATTGGAGGGGATGGATGGAGCTGGGAGATGAGTAAACCCTCCCTTCACCCCTCCTTGGTCTGCCTATCCACAACTGGACCAGCTACACAGGAATCTGCTGCCTCGTTACACTGCCTCCAAGCCCTAATACACATTCCCTGCAATGTTGATCCAGGATTCTGGACAAAATGAGGCAGCTGGAGACTTCACGTCTGTGATCTACTGCACCACATGATGTAGGAGCAGAATATGGCCATTCGGCCCATCAATTCTGCTCCGCCATTCTATCATGGTGGATTGATCACCACCCTCAACCCTTTTCTCCTGCCTTCTCTCTGTAACCTTTGGCACCCTGACTAATCAAGAACCTATAAACCTCTGCTTTAAATATACACTATGACAGGAACTCCACCGCTGTCTGTGGCAATGAATTCCACCTTCTGGCTGGAGAAATTCCTCCTCTCTATTCTAAACAATGTCCTTCTATTCCGCAGGTTAAATTCCTGAAGACCAGACCGAAGGATCCCAGTTAGCCTCCCACCGCAGGAGGATTGAAGAAAGAAAAATTCCTTACTTACATCCTGATCATATTCCAGAAAAACATGGAAGTTATGGTCGCTGGTCAGCACAGGGTGGCTTGCTAGTCGCTGGAGGAACACTTCATGGTTAGACACAGTCTTCTTAAAGACAGCCAGATACTCCCTGATCAACGAGACAAACGACGAACATCTCAGGAGACATTGTACTGCAACTACATCGCAGCAGCAATAAATACCATAACAGACAGCCGGCTAGGGAAATAAGCAAGCGCTCATAACACAAAATATTAAATTCACCAAGCCACTCAACTCTAGAGCAACATTCTACTTTAAAACAGACTGGCACCGCAATCAGAAACTGCTGAAGTCTAGTGTTCAATAAATTCATCCGGCTAATGCAATCCTGGTCGTTTCTGTGGGCATTAATCTCACCGCGCCAACTCCCTCCCGCCGGGCAATAGTCTAACCCAGTGGTTCCCAAAGTGGGCAATATCACCCCCTGGGGGTGGTGGGAGTTTCTGAGGGGTGATAAAGATAAAGATGATGGTGGTGGGGGGGGGGTTACTCAGTAAGAAGGGGGTAGCTGAGGGGATTACAGACTTAATTTATGAAATGAATTACTTATTATAAGCACTTGATTCTCAGTGCCTCATAATTGATTACAATGATCACGTAATCACCTCATCTCTTGCTAACCCACTAATCTCTTGGACTTTGCTCGAAGTTCACTAGGTTGTTGAAAAGCAAGGTGACACTTCTGTATTTGGCATATCATGGGTAATTGGGAATGAAGGAATGGTGTTGTTATTTCGGTGCATTATTGTTGCTCCCTACTGCAGTACAGTAGCAGCTAGTACAATTCCCGTACTCTTATCACACAGTGATACAATTCCTATGAATTAGGGTATGGTATTCAATGAAGTAAAGTTCAGAATCAGCCCTTTCCAATGGTCTTGACCGCATTTCTCTGGGCCACAGCCCAACCGAGATATCTCTGCCCCACCTTATATACCTTCAGGCAGAGAGTCAGGTTTTGCCTGAGCTATGATGACATCAGAACTTTTCTCCTTTATTGATCACAGCGCTCAAGGTTGGACTTCAACAATAAGCGATTGACTGTGGCTGTTTACCCATAACAAAAATGGCAGAAGCAGATCAAATGAAAAGGTGTAGGCAGTATAGTGTGGAGTATCTGCAATATGGGTTCATACCAGCACCAGGCAACCAAAAGCAGCCAATGTGCCTGTTGTGAAAAGGTTCTTTCAAGAGGCAATAAGACCATCCAGGCTCCTCGGGCATTTGAAGAGGATTCACTCTGATATAGCAAACAAGAACTTGGCTTATCTTCTGTCACTTCGTGAAAATTTTCAGAAACAGAAAAAATGTGTTTGCCAGCATTTCACTACAAAACAGCAATGGCTTGGTGCTTCACACAACATTTCATTGCTAAATCTAGGAAGTCCCACACAACTGAAGAACTGATTCTACCAGCAGTAAGGGAGGTTCTGCACAAGTCACCAGACCAAATAATTAAAGCAATTCTACTCAGCGACAACTCTGTTCAAAGACAGATAGATGAAATGTTTGAGAATTTGGAAACACATTGTGCAACATAATTAGGACAAGAGTAGTCCCCTGTGGAGTTATTTCTTTTTTCAAAAAAAAAGCTATACCTAACATATTTTCCATTCCATTCAGTCATCTTGCCGCAAAAAAAACAAGTTATTGACTGCACAAATCTTAAGATACTGTTATCACAGCAGCAAAGAAAATAAAGTCCCATGCTCTCAATTCTCAACTATTTGAAGAGCTTTGTATTGAAACTGAGGAACAGTTTGAACGCTTGCTGTTACACAAAATCAGTCGCAAAAGGAAACTGCCTGAGATTCTTTTACCCGCACTTTGAAAGTGATAAAATTTGGAGCCTCCAATGCTTTATTCAGTAATCAACTCAAGGATGCTAGAAACGACATTGTTTATTTTATAGAATTATCAGTTTAATGAAATCAAACTTCAACTGCAAGGAAATGATATGAATCTTATCAAAGTCAAATCAGTCCTCTCCATCTGTCCAAGTTAACCCTATTTAAATGCAACTCTAGCTGTTGCAATCTTTTCAATTTTCCCAGCCTCCAAGTTGGGAAAGAAAGAATACCAGATAATGATCTTCAAGTATACTGTGCCCACCTGGGTGAGTTGCAAAAAGATATGTTAGACAGATTTCAGGAACTTCTCTCGATCCAAATTCCAGATTGGGTAATAAATCCACTCCTGAACACTTGTAATGAGGAATTAACAGGAAGAACAAACTGATCTCACTACAAAATTACTTGGAGCTGAAGTCAAGGTTAAAAGACTTTTGGCCGCAGAAAGATTTCTAAACACTACGCTTCGCTGTGGGAAAAGGTCAAGATGTTTTTAATTGCCTTTTCAACATCATTATTAGTGGAGCACGGTTTCTGTGCAAATGCCCAACTGTGTTTCCACTGCAATGAAACAGCCAGCAAATTACTGAACGTGGGGATCTGAGACTCCTGGACAACATTCAGCCTGATGTTGAGAAGCTGATATCACTTCAAACACATCCATCTCAGTGAAAGGTGAAATAGCAATGAAATAATGAATAGTTGGATAATTAATGCACACTCTAAAACTGATGACTTTTTTTTTTACTGTAATTGAATAAATAATTTTAATTACAGTTTTAAACAGATTTGAAAAAGGGGGACTGTGGTCTGGGAAGAGGGGGAATATGGTCTGGGACCAAGGGGCAGTAACCCAAAAATGTTTGGAAACCACTGGTCTAACCCCACCTCAACACTCCCTCTGGGCATTAGACTAAACCCTCCACATGACCCCCCCAGGCATTAGTCTAAACCCTCCACACAACACCCCCCAGGCACTAGTCTAAACCCCTCCACACGACCCCCACCAGGCATTAGTCTAACCCCCTCCACACGACCCCCCCCAGACATTAGTCTAAACCCTCCACACAACAGCCCCCAGGCATTAGTCTAAACCCTCCACATGACCCCCCCCCAGGCATTAGTCTAAACACTCCACACAACCCCCCCCCCCCAGGCATTAGTCTAAACACTCCACACAACCCCCCCCCCAGGCATTAGTCTAAACCCTCCACACAACCCCCTAGGATTTAGTCTAAACCCTCCACATGACCCCCCAGGATTTAGTCTAACCCCCCCCTCCACAAGACCCCCCCCCCAGGTATTAGTTTAAACCCTCCACATGACCCCTCTCCAGCCATTTGTCTAACTTCTCCATAGCCCTCCCCCCCTCATCAGTTAACCCCTCCACAGCCCTCCAGCTTTGCCTGATGCCACAAGAAACCAGTGGATGCAATCTCCGGTCAGCTTACGCCTCGAGCTCTTGCTTCATTTTACTGAACTCCTCCTTCGTCATCGATCCTTCCCCTTCTCCCAGCTTCTGCATCTTTTCCCTTGCAACGTCGAAGTCAGGCCTCGCAGGCGCTGGAGGAATCTACCACGGTGTTAGCAGAGAGAGGACAGGAGTCAACTCAGCACGGGCCACCTTGAGTTCCATACCCATTCGGCCCGAGAACTACTGCTCTTCACATTATCCTCTTCACCCTGCACATATTTACCCAAGAACAAGTCCTTCCCCTGACCCCCGTTTCCTTAAACCAGGGGGTCCCCGCCTGACCATTAGCCAAGGTTGATGGCTCAGGTTGGAAATCCCTGCTTTGCGCTGCCTCTGATCTGGGCCGACATTTATGTGCCGGGCAGCACCTAATCAATTAGCTTGCTTATCTCAGCTTTTTTCTTAAAGATGTGCTGGGTGCCTTCCGGCTACCGCTGCACCGCTGCATTCTCCGCGGCCCGGAGGTTGGGGACCTCTGCTTTAGTGAGTGAAGAAATAGTTCCAATGTCACCCTTTGTATGCCCACATTCTCACTGGCATCAAACCCTTATACCACTTTAGCTCAAAACTGAACTTTCTGGAAAATCTCAGGTCAGGCTGCATCTATGGAAGGAGGAGCAGAGAACTGTAGAGAGAGAAAAAGAGTTAAAGACGTCATACTGGAAACCCAGATCAAAGTTCTGGGGATCCAACCTCAGAGAGTATTTCCACAGCTTTCTTTGTTTGAGATTTCCAACATCTGCAGTTTTATTTTTAATCTTCACTTGCAACTCCTCAATAAGAATTAACACTCAACCCACTAAACTCTAGAGCACTGGTGAAGTTTGCAGAAGACGATACAATTGAATCCCAAACTGGCATCATTTCTATACCTGCGATATATACCCACTCCAAAGGCAACATATCTCTGCCCACGTGTGGTAGCCAAAACAGAAAAGTGGGGTTCCCTCACACTCCGGGCAGCAGGAACGTTTCATTTCCTGATTCAATGGGGCAGTGTGGAGAGAGGACAAATGAAGAGGAGGCTTACGAGGATTTCGGCTGGATTAGAGGCTTATGAAGTTGGGCAGCTTGGGTCGTATTCTCCGGAGTGGTGGAGACTTGATATAAAACCACAGGCTGAAATGTCTAATAGCAGAGGGCAAGGTGAGAGGGGCAAGTTCAGAGAGATATGCAGAGCAAATTTTTTTAATGTAGGAAGTACACAGGGTGGTGTGTGGCTAGGACGCACTGCCAGAAGTAGCAGTGGAGGCAAATACAATAGAGGCATTTAAGGGGCTGTTAGGTTGTCACACAAGTATGCAGAGAATGGAGGGATACGGACATTGTGAAGGTAGAAGGCATTACTTCAGTTCAGTGCTTAATTAGTGTCACAAAACATGGTGGTCCATGGGGCTGTTTGCGTGCTGTACTGTTCTTATGTTCTAATTAAGCCCCCATCCCCCTCCCAAATGTTGGGCACCTATCCACCAGCTGTAGTGAGTCGTGTCTCAACTCCCAAACGCATAGATCCTCGTGCACATTTGGTCGCAGAACGGACTGGTGGACAGAAGTCGTCGGCAGCTACGCGTTCTAGTCTACTCACAATAATCCCGGCGTATTCCTCATTCTCAACCAGGACGTCGTGCAGCCAGACAAAGTCCTCGTGCTGACGGATCACCGAGAAGTCAGCTTTCTTGAAGGATGGCAAGGTGGTCTGTACAAGGAGAAGATGAGCATCAGTACCTCGTTCTGTGACACCATCCACATCCCCCTCCCCACCCAGGTCTGACACACCCTTGGCTTGATCCCAGCCCACTAGGTTTGGTGGGCAAGTCTCCCCCTGACCACAGGATGGGAGGTCAGAGCAGCGAAGAGAAAGTACTGTAGAAAGCCGTTAATCCAGCACGCTCTGGGTCCGTGGAACTGGACAGATATTCTGTTATTAATATTCCATATTTAATTGGAACTAAAAACAGTAACATTCCACTGAACCCAGTACATTTAAAAGGAGTGCTGATAAGGGACCCAGGTCTTTTAAAAAGAGCACAGGAACCTGGACTAAAAGTGCATGGAGAATCGAGCCAACATCTAGTGAGCCAGACCTGCAACTTGAAAACGGAAGTAATATGAATTTGTAGCATTGCAAGTATAATAAACAGTTTACTCTAGAAAAGCAATAGTTTCCTACCATTAATGAAATTGCTTCCTGCTGTAGTTTCCTGTCATTGCAAGTGTAAAGGACCACCTACCTGAGAGGTCTGCTCCAAAATGGTGCTGCAAAAAGCACCATTTCAATCGAACCCCAGGACCAACGTACACACCTGCACCACCTATCCCGTGTAATACTCATGGGGCATCCTTAGGCCAAGCATCAGATACCACAAAAAGGCTGTAACATGCACTGAAGATCACTGTTATCCACACCACCCCAGGTCACTCAGAAGCAATAAGACCCGGAACGGCAACATAATCACTTCTACAGTTATATCAAAGTTTAAATGTTAAAGTAAATTTATTATCAAAGTATCATATACTAGCCTGAGATTCATTTTCTTGTGGAGATTCACAGTAGGTACAATGCAACACAATAGAATCAATGAAAAACTACTCACAAACTTCGTGCAAAAGATGACAAACTGTGCAAATAAAAGTAAGTACTAATAAACAACATTGAGAACATGAGCTGTATAGTCTGAGAGAGTGAGTCCATAGATTGCGGAATCAGTTCCGAGTTGAGGTGAGTGAAGTTATCCACACCAGTTCAGCAGCCTGACGGTTGAGGGGTGATAACTGCTCCTGAACCTGGTGGTGTGGGTCCTGAGGCTCCTGTACCTCCTTCCCGATGGCAGCAGTGAGAAGAGAGCGTGGGCTGGATGGTGGGGGTCCTTGATAATGGATGTTGTCTCTCGTTCAAGTTCATTGTCATTCTTCAGTGCACGAGTGTAAAGGAGAACAAGGTGATTGTTACTCTGGATCCGATGCAGCAGCATAAGAAGCAATAAATAAATATAAAAACAATTCTATAAAACACAATGTGCAAGTAACTGTAAAGTGCTGCACCAAACTGTGAAATTCTGGGACCTGTATCCTTACCATTATAACTTTAGATGCCAGGAAACCAAGCTCATCTTCATTTACTTTTACTAACCAGTCAGCTGCACTGCTGTTCGACAAGGAGGCAAGACAGCGGCTATACTTCATTAGGAGTACTTCACTGGCTTCTCAACAAATACACTCAAACTTTTGTAGATGTACCGTGGCGAGCATTCTGACAGGCTGCATCACTGTCTGGTATTGGCGGGGGGGCTACTGCACAGGACCGAAAGAAACTGCAGAGGGTTGTAAATCTAGTCAGCTCCATCTTGGGTACTAGCCTACAAAGTACCCAGGACACCTTCAGGGAGTGGTGTCTCAGAAAGGCAGCGTCCATTATTGAGGACCTCCAGCAGGTAGGAGGTACAGAAGCCGGAAGGCTCACACTCAGTGATTCAGGAACAGCTTCTTCCCCTCCACCATCCCATTCCTAAATGGACCCTTGGACACTGCCTCACGTTGTTTTTTAAATATACAGCATTTCTGTTTTTTGCACATTTTAAAAACTATTCAATATAAGTATACTGTAATTGATTTACTTATTTATTATTATTTTTATTTTATTTATTATTTTCTCTCTCTGCTAGATTATGCATTGCATTGAACTGTTGTTGCTAAGTTAACAAATCTCACTTCCCCTGCCGGTGATAATAAACCTGATTCTGACTTGCCTGCCATAACTCCAATTCCTCACACAACTCCGAGATCAGGAGAACAAAACATCTCCCCTTCAGCGTCTGGGTCTCTGGGGACATCACTAATTAGAGCATGAGCTATTTCAGGGTCGACTGAGCTGTTGGGGAAAATATTGTTCCGGTCATGTTCATGAAAGCGTTTAGATGTTGTTGCATCCTTAGGTGGCCATTCATCTCATCAGGTGCCTACCAACTCTCAGTGGTGCACTGCCAGTGTATGGGCCAGTGGTACAATCCAATCCGGTGTTGATGGGAGTGTGAGGAACACAGGATTAGTGGAAATGGGTCCTTGGTGGTTAGCATGGGCTTGATGGGCCGAAAGGCCTGCACCTGGGCTGTAGGACGCCAGTGCCTCCCCGATTTCCATTTCCCTGTACGCCTCAACCTACTCTTGTCAGACAGAGCGCACAACAACACAGAAAAATTATCTCTAGCCCCTCCAGGCTCTTATTGTGCTGAGCTCCACTGATGTGCATCTGGACCAGAGCCCTCTGTATCCTTCCCATCCAAATACCTATCCAAACTGCTCTTAAATGTTGCAATCAAACCCACTTCCACCGGCAGCTCACTCCACACTCTCACCAGGTTCCTCTTCATGTTCCCCTCAAACATTTCATCTTTCACCCTTAACCCATGACCTCTAGTTCTAGTCTCACCCAACCTCAGTGGAAAAAGCCTGCCTGCATTTATCTAATCTATACCCCTCACTCACAATTTTATATACCTCTGTCAAATCTCTCCCCAATCTCCTCAGCTCAAGGGCATAAAGAGTGCTCAACCACTCCTCCCTCATTCGTTCCTCCATCAAGCCCGGGGTCACAGGGAGAAGGAGTAAGCACCGTACAGACTGCCCCCAAGGGTCAGGATCGACTCCAGGTCACTACAGCGGGGAAGCAGAGGCATCAATGTCTGCCTGACCTCAGGGAAAGAGCTCAGCATAACGTAATCCATTGTAAAGGAAAATGTGCTTAAAAATCAAATCCTGCCTCTGCCCACACCCAGCAGCAGATGGCCTGGACCTGTAGGCAGTTGATGGGAAAGTGTGGAGAATAAAACAAAATGTACGCTGGATTAACGGGTGCTCGATTTCCAGCACAGACTCAGTGGCTGAAGGACTCTTGAGATAAAGATGACCTTTATTAATGACATGGGCAGCAAAACAAGGAAATGAGTTGTTGGCATCCGATCGTACTGGGCAGACAGCAAGTGCCCCCAACTCACTCACCTGGAACCCCCTGGGAAGGGTTTCACTGCTAATGTAATGGGTTTCTCTGCAGAAGCAGTGTTTACGTTATGGTTAGAGATATCCGGTGCTTTGGAATGTGAGCTGGGTCCTTTTTTTAAAAAAAAAATTGGCAGGAGATGGAGAGAAGACACTGGAACAAACTAGTCATAGGATTCGACCCAGTGGGGGACCGTGATTCGATGGAGCTGAGGATCAATGAATATGTGTGACTTTTGGAAGAGTTGAGCTCCAACCCATGCCAATTTGACTGTTTGGTTATAATGGGCCCTTTTTCTTTTTTTCTTTCTTTCCTTTACTTAAGTTCAGCTAAGTTAAGATTCATAAATAGAATTCCTTTAATTGTATGCACTGAGTTGTGACAGGGTAGCAAATTACACAGCATCCACACAAACTGGGGTTTGAGGTGGGAAAGCCGTCTCAATCTCACAGGTTTGGTGGGACCGGGTTGTGTATTCCCGAGGTTTATGAAGTCAAGGAAACCAGGTGGTTTCACACATCTTTGGAATATGGGGGTAAACCCACAGAGCCATGGGGAGATTGGTACAAATTTCTTACAGACAATGGCGGAAATGGAACCCTTATTGCTAAGCAGCTGCGCCATTCTGGTAAAGTTATCTAAACTTTGCCATCAAAACAAAAACCCATCGTTACCCAAGTAGCTTATTCTCATTGAAATCACTTATCCTGCTTATCTTAGCAGTAGAATAGGGGATTCAGTCCTTGCTTCCCAAATTTAAAAAAATCACCATGTTTAGAAAGTGTGGAGAAGGAGTAAGGACTGGAGAACTGTACTGGTCTTTTTACAGAGCCACAACTGTTAAGAGGAAACAAACAATTGCGTGCGTCTTTCTACACCTCCTCACATATTTGTGGAATCATTGGAATGAAGTTCAGATTCAAGCTTATTTATCACATCTACACTGAAAGAGTGAGATGCGTCATTTGCGTTAACAACCAACAAACCCAGGGATGTGCTGGGTGGGGTGCAACCACTTTGCTGCACATTCCAGCACCAACAAGAGCATGTCCATAACGCTCGGCAGAACAGCACAGAACTCAACAAGTAACGAAACAGGCCCTGATCCTCCCCTCCCACTCCGGGGGGGTGGGGGGGAGAGAGGGGGCCTGGGGCTATCAGACCCTGGTCTTCCTGCCATACAAAGCTTCGACTCTGGAAACCACCGACAACTCACTGACCCTGGGGCAGCCACCAGTCTTCGCTCACGCTGGTCTGTCGCTAGGACATCCCGGCCTTATCCATGGCTGTTGCTATCCTTCGAAGGTGGAGCAGACAGCAAAAGACCTATGACTCCAGCTTGGCCTCTAATTCCCCACGTTCAGGAGCTTTGTGAACTTCCAACAACCATGAGACCACAGCTGGGACTTTTCCTCCAGGGATCGGGCTTTAGGCAGAGACCTCCTGATGCAACGGCAGAGAGAGGGGCCAAGGTGTCACACCAGGAATAGATCAGGTAGCCCTTCACACCCATTCACTTTGAATATCTCTAAGTAAACTTTATCCATAGTAACACACACATAATGCTGCAGGCCAGTCAGCATCTACAGAAAAACATACAGTTGGCATTTCAGGCCAAAACCCTTCGGCAGGACTGGAGGGGGGAGAAAAAGCTGAAGAGTAGACTTTAAAGCTGGGGGGAGGGGAGAGAGAAACACCAGGTGATAGGTGAAACCAGGAGGGGGAGGAATGAAGTAAAGAGCTGGGAAGTTCATTGGTGAAGGAGACAGAAGACCCAGGAAGAAAGAAAAAAGGGGAGAAGAGCACCAGAGGGAGGTGCTGGGTGGGCGAGGAGATAAGGTCAGAGGGAAAAGGGAATGGGGATTCGTGAAGTGGGGGTGGAGGTAGTACTGGAAATTTGAGAAATCAATGCTCATGCCATCAGGTTGGAGGCTGGAGGCTACCTAGACTGAATACAAGGAGTTGTTCCTCCAACCTGAGTGTGGCCTCATTTTGACAGGGGAGGAGGCCATGGATGGACATATCGGAATGGGAAGTGGAATTAAAAAAGGTGTTCACTGGGAGATCCCACTTGCTCTGGTGGACGGAGTGTAGATGCTCAGCGAAGCGGTCTCCCAATCTACACCAGGTCTCACCGGTATACAGGAGGCTGCACCGGGAGCACCGGACACAGTACATGACCGCAGACTCACAGATGAAGTGTCGCCTCACCTGGAAGGACTGTTTGGGGCCCTGAATGGTAGTGAGGGAGGTGGTGTAGGGGCAGGTGTAGCACTTGTTCCGTTTGCAAGGATAAGCCTCAGGAGGGAGATCAGTGGGGAGGGACGAATGGACAAGGGGTCGCATAGGGAGCAACCCTGCGGAAAGCAGGGAGTGGGGGGGGTGGGAAAGATGTGTTTGGTGGTGGGATCCTGTTGGAGATGGCAGAATTTGGAGAATTATGCACTGGACAGAGAAACTGGTGGGGTGGTAGGGTGATGAGAGGATGGCGTGAGGACAGACTTGCGTGAGATAGAAAAGATGCGGTTTAGGGCAGTGTTGATGATGGAGGAAGGGAAGCCCATTTTTTAAAAAAGGATATCTCCTTCGATCGGGAGTGAAAAGCCTCATCCTGAGAGCAGATGCAGCAGAGACGGGGGAAATTAAGAGACGGTGAGGGGTGGGAAGAGGTGTAGTCCAGATAGTTCTGCAAATCCAGGGCTTTGTAATGAACATTGGTGGATACACTCCATACATAATAAAAATCTATTTTTCACATTAGAGCAGCCCTACCAAAGCAGGGCAACAAAAAATTGTCTGAGACTCTGAGTGTTCCTCTCCACGGAAATCTTTAGTAAAAGGCGAAAGATTTATACGATCTGAAGAGAAACCAGAGTATACTGACATTGAACCGTCTCCATTCTCTCCTCACACATCCCCTACCCTTCTAAAGTAAATACGACCAGCTACAATTGTAACCAAAATCACACTGGAACAGAAACAGCGATTTAACATTACTTCTCTGAGCAGTAAAAGGTTATTTTACAAACTCTAAGCGTGAGCAAACCAAAAGAAGAATTATTATTCTTGAGCAGAGGCGCAAAGCATTTTGGTATGTAAATGAGGGGGCTGTCCTCTGTCCAATGCCTTCTGTCCTCTCCTATCAGATTCCCCCTTCTCCAGCCCTTTCCCTTTCACCAATCCACTTCCCAGCTTTACTCCCCGCCAGGTTTCACCTATCACCCTGAGTTCCTGCTCTCCTCTCCCCACTCCACCTAAATCGGACTCTTCTTTTTCCCTCCACTCCTGCTGAAGGGTCTTGGCCTGAAACATCGACTGTACACTTTTCCATAGGTGCTGCCTGTCCTGCTGAGTTACTCCAGCATTTTGTATGTGTTGCTTGGACTTCCAGCACCAGCAGAATTGTCTCCTGTTTGTGACTGAACTTTGTGTTTTTTGTCCTAGTGTGTTAACTGTTATAGAGAACAAAACCAGGATCAGAATGTGATACACAGGGAAAAGTGCAGATACTGTAAATTAGAATTTTTAAAAATCAAAATAAACTTTATTTGTAATGGAAAAATTACAAGAATACACCATGCAATACCTTTTCATTGTTACATTCACAGTCAATGTGTTACGGAGTGTCAATTCCATTCCTTAATCTCCAGCCCCTTGGTATAGGAGCAACACCTCATATACCATCTAGGTAGTCTCCAGCCCCTTGGTATGAACATAGAATTCTCCAACTTCCGGTAATTCCCTCCCCCTCCCTTCCTCTATCCCTATTTCACTCCGCCCCCTCCCCCAGCTGCCTATCACCTCCCTCATGGTTCCGCCTCCTTCTTCTACTACCCAATGTTTTCCCTATTCCTTCTTCATCTTTCCTGCCTATCCCCTCCCCCACCCCTTTATCTTTCTTCTTACTGGTTTTTCACCTGGAACCTACCAGCCTTCTCCTTCCCACCCTCCTCCCACCTTCTTTATAGGGCCTCTGCCCCTTCCCTCTTCAGTCGTGACGAAGGGTCCCGGCCCGAAACATCGACTGATCTTTTCCACGGATGCTGCCCGACCTGCTGAGTTCCTCCAACGTGTTGTGAATGTTGCTGTAACCAATAGGACTGTTGCCACTCATGTGACCCCTGGGGTGGTTCACTATTACATTAATTGTGGGGCTTCCTCACTCGACCCGGCCCCTCTCCGTCCTGTAGTGAATGAACCCTACACTGTGGTCCTTCCCCACCGAGCCCTTGCAGTGGCTGCACCAGGTTTCCGTGTGTCCCTCAGCACGGAGCCTGGAATGTGCCAGTTGGCAGCATTCCTCTCGGGACATCTTGATGTACTACTGTAGGATTGTGTGAATAAAACACAAGATTAATTTTATGTGCTTAACATAAGCCGCGGCCCTTTACTTCCATTACCAACAAACCAAAAGCAATCGCCTTACACTAACATCATTATGTCAGACACCGGCTCTTAAAGTGAACACAACTCAAAGACTGTGTTTGTGAATAATGTCCAACAGTTTCTATTATGAACGATATGTGTCATCCATTACATCAGCCTACACTGACAGCCCAAAATGGGCAATGTGGGCAACGCTCAGACCAGAAAACAAGGAGCAGCGGAACCCATTTGGCCCCTCGTGCCTGACTCCCTTCAGTAAACTCATGGCTACTCTGACCTGACCTCAGCTCCTCTTTCCTTCCTGCTGGGGATAACCCGTCATTCTCCTACAGACCAAAACTCCGTCTTTCAGCCCAGGATGCAGAGATTTTACCTGCAATATACTTGCACTTTCAGCAATCACATTCGCCCTATATCCTACCCTCCCTTACCCATAATTAAAGACTACAAGAATAAACCACACAATCTCTTTCATTCTTACATGACACAGTCAATGCTTTCAGTCATGTTTTATTGTACACAGGACCTAGCCCCTGGATTTCCGGTGTCAGAAGGGCCTTAGACAGGTCATTCCCACAAAATACTTGCTTTGGCCACACCAAGCTTCAACGTAACTCCTAAGACCATAAGACAGAGGAACAAATTCGGCAATTTGGCCCAGCAAGTCTGCCCCATCATAGCCGATTTATCTTCCCTCTCAAATGCTTTCTCCTGCCTTCTCCACAAAAAACTTCCACACTTTACCAATCAAGAACATGCAACACACATCAAAGTTGCTGGTGAACGCAGCAGGCCAGGCAGCATCTCTAGGAAAAGGTACAGTCAACATTTTGGGCCAAGACCCTTCGTCAGGACTAACTGAAAGAAGAGATAGTAAGAGATTTGAAAGTGGGAGGGGGAGGGGGAGATCCAAAATGATAGAAGACAGGTGGGGGAGGGATGGAGCCAAGAGCGTGGCAAAAGGGGATATGAGAGGATCATGGGACAGGAGGCCTAGGGAGAAAGAAAGGGGGGGGGAGCCCAGAGGATGGGTCCCCCCTCTCTGCTTCCCGCAGGGATCGCTCCCTACGCGACTTCCTTGTCCATTCTTCCCCCCCATCCCTTCCCACCAATCTCCCTCCTGGCACTTATCCTTGTAAGCGAAACAAGTGCTACACATGCCCTTACACTTCCTCCCTTACCACCATTCAGGGCCCCAGACAGTCCTTCCTAGTGAGGCGACACTTCACCTGTGAGTCAGCTGGGGTGATACACTGCGTCCAGTGCTCCCGATGTGGCCTTTTATATATTGGCGAGACCCGACGCAGACTGGGAGATCGCTTTGCTGAACACCTGCGCTCTGTCCGCCAGAGAAAGCAGGATCACCCAGTGGCCACACGTTTTAATTCCACATCCCATTCTGACATGTCTATCCACGGCCTCCTCTACTGTAAAGATGAAACCACACTCAGGTTGGAGGAACAACAGCTTATATTCCGTCTGGGTAGCCTCCAACCTGCTGGCATGAACATTGACTTCTCTAACTTCCGCTAATGCCCCACCTCCCCCTCGTACCCCTTCTGTTATTTATTTATATACACACATTCTTTCTCTGCTTTTTCTCCCTCTGACTATATCCCTTGCCCATCCTCTGGGTTTTTCCCCGCTCCTTGTCTTTCTCCCTGGGCCTCCTGTCCCATGATCTTCTCATATCCCTTTTGCCTATCACCTGTCCAGCTCTCGGCTCCATCCCTCCCCCTCCTGTCTTCTCCTATCATTTCGGATCTCCCCCTCCCCCTCCCAAATCTCTTACTATCTCTTCCTTTAGTTAGTCCTGACGAAGGGTCTCGGCCTGAAACGTCGACTGTATCTCTTCCTAGAGATGCTGCCCGGCCTACTACCTTCACCAGCAACTGTGGCCATATCTGCATGGGTATGTGAAGCAGAGTTGAAATGGCTGGCACCCTGTTTGTTGTGGCAATGGTGCTCCAACCTACCGAGGTTTAATTTCAATGGAAGAAACACCATGGAAGTGAATGGTAAATGACATCTATTTTGCACATTAGAGCAGCCCCACCGAAGCAGGGCAACAAAAAATTGTCTGAGACTCTGAGTGTTCCTCTCCACGGAAATCTTTAGTAAAAGGCGAAAGATTTATACGATCTGAAGAGAAACCAGAGTATACTGACATTGAACCCTCTCCATTCTCTCCTCACACATCCCCTACCCTTCTAAAGTAAATACGACCAGCTACAATTGTAACCAAAATCACACTGGAACACAAACAACGATTTAACAAAACTTCTCCAAGCAGCAGAAAGTTGATTTACAAAGTCTTAACGGGAATTACAAAAGGAATTATATTCTTTTTTTTTCAATTGCGCAAAGCATTGTGGTATGTAAATAAGGGGGCGGGGCGTGATCAGCCACAGGCTGAACTTCCGCTGGTTTTCTTTCTGATGTGTTGTGTGTCACGGAGAAGAAATCCTGGGTCACAATGTGATCCACAGGGAAAAGTAGAATCTTTTTATCAAAATAAACTTTATTCACAGTATAAATTACAAGAATAAACCAGGCAATACAGCACAGGCTCCCGCAGCATTCTTCTCGGGACATCTTGACGTCCTAGTGTCGGATTTGTGAATAAAACACGAGGTTAATTTTATGTGCTGAACAAACGGCCCTTCCATTACCAACAAACCAAAAGCAGTCACCTTACACTGACGTCATTAGGTCAGACACCGATTCTTAAAGTGATCACAACTCAAAGACGGTGTTTGTGAATAATGTTAACAGTTTCTATTATGAACGATATGTGTTACCCATTACATCAAAGAAACAGAAAATGGGTGCAGGAGTAGGCCATTCGGCCCTTCGAGCCTGCACCGCCATTCAGTATGGTCATGGCTGATCATCCAACTCAAAACCCTGTACCTGCCTTCTCTCCATACCCCCTGATCCCTTTAGTCTACACTGACAGCCCAAAATGGGAAATGGTGGCAACACCCAGACCGGAAAACAAGGAGCAAGCGGAGGCCATTTGGCCCCTCGTGCTTGACCCCCTTCAGTAAACTCATGGCTGCTCTGACCTGACCTCAGCTCCTCTTTCCTTCCTGCAGGGGATAACCCTTCATTCTCCTACAGCCCAAAACTCCATCTTTCAGCCTGGGATGTAGAGATTTTACCTGCAATATAGAAACATAGAAATATAGAAAATAGGTGCAGGAGTAGGCCATTCGGCCCTTCAAGCCTGCACTGCCATTCAGTATGATCATGGCTGATCATCCAACTCAGAACCCTGTACCTGCTTTCTCTCCATACCCCCCTGATCCCTGCAGCCTACACTGACAGCCCAAAATGGGAAACGTGGGCAACACCCAGACCAGAAAACAAGGAGCAAGCGGAGGCCATTTTTTAAAAAGCAGGGTTACATTAGCCACCCTCCAATCATCAGGAACTAATCCAGATTCTAAAGAGTTTTGAAAAATTACCACTAATGCATCCGCTATTTCTTGGGCTACTTCCTTAAGCACTCTGGGATGCAGACCATCTGGCCCTGGGGATTTGTCTATGCTGATCATCCACTTTCAGCGTCACATTTGCCCTATATCCTACCCTACAAGAATAAACCACACAACCTCTTTCATTCTTACATGAGACAGTCAATGCTTTCAGTCATGTTTTATTGTACACAGGACCTAGCCCCTGGATGTCCGGTATCAGAAGGGCCTTAGGCAGGTCATCCCACAAAATACTTGCTTTGGTCATACCAAGCTTCTACGTAACCCCTAAGACCATAAGACAGAGGAACAAATTCGGCAATTTGACCCATCCAGTCTGCCCCATCATAGCCGATTTATCTTCCCTCTCAAAGGCTTTCTCCTGCCTTCTCCACATAAACTTCCACACTTTACCAATCAAGAACCTATCAGCTTTTGCTTTAAATATACATAATGACTTGACCTCCACAGCCCTTTGTAGTAATGAATTCTTCAGATTCATCACCCTCTGGCTAAAGAAATTCCTTCTCATCTCTATCCTGAAGGGACATCCTTGTATTCTGAGGCTGTGTCCTCTATTTCAAGTTCAGGTCGTGGAGACTTCCCATGACCTAGATTCAAGGCCTTTCGATATTTGTTAGGTTTCCCACTCATTCTTCTAAACTCCATCAAACGCTGCTCATATGTTAACCCTTTCATCCCCGGAATAATTCATGAACAATGCTAGCTTGTCTTTTCTTTCAAAAGGGGTCCAAAACTGTTCACAATATCTCTCAGTGAAGTCTGACCAATGCCTTAACATATACTTACACAGCCTGTAACATGTCAGGAAGGTTCATTCACTTCTTGTACTGGAAGAGCAACAAGCACTGGGCAGACCCCAAAGTGTGTGGAGTGTCCACAAGTGAGTCAAGACACTTCATTCCTCATTCAAATCTGTTGTGTATGTGGCCTGGTTACACAACAATTCTATTAATAAAAACACTGGAGATGGGAGCTAAGGTTCATGGTTCTTTACTGGCAGAATCTGAACTCAGCACACACGTACAGATCAATACACACCTAATAGCTGTTACATGCACAAGGTTTTTTTTGAGAGAATAATGTAATGGTCTTTTAGAGGTCACCTGGTGTGATTTTCCCACCGATGTGAGGTCACGTGATGACATGTGCACCATGGATATATAAGGGTTGACCCAGATGATGCAGTAGGCTTTTAGTTTGTAGATTTCCAGGTAGAACGTGTTGTCTCCGTTTCTGTTGCGTGTTTGTTTTTGTGACGCAGTTTCATTTTTAAAACAGTGTGCGTTCTATTGCAAGATACAATATTATTGGACTGGAAATTTTTGCTAGGTGTTGATTTACCCAATTCCAACAGTAGAAGGGAGACTGAAGAACCTATCGAAGTACAGGATCGAAGGATTGAGAGGAGTCGGCATCGTTTGGCAGTTTAATAAAGGATCGACCCTATTGAGTCTTCGTTGGAGGAGTAGCTACCTGCATCGAGGATAACTCTTGCCAAAAAGAGCAAAGAGTTCATGCAAAGGAAGCTCTCTCTGTAAAAGAATTTAAAGTCAGTTGTTTTAAACTGTTTATTTTCGGCATCGTGAATCCTGTGGACAGAACCAGCAGGAAAGTCGCGTCTATGAAGAAATTCTTCTCCAGAGACATCTCTCCCAATTGAACGTATAAATCTGTTGGACTTTTGAATTTATCGCTTTAAGAACTATATTTGCCTTTATCGCTTTAAGAACTGTTTTCGCAGTTAACGCTTTAAAAACCAGTGCCGAGTGACGAGTTGGTGAACGGCTGCATAGTGGTTAACTTCCGGTTAAGGTTTTCGTTTGTTTTTTACCTTATCGTTTATCCGTGTATAAATGTTTGGTTGTTTTTATATAACCTGTCTCGATTGATATTTATTGTTGCCAGTTACGTAACATAGCACATGCAACGCCGTGATACTAAAACATAAAGTAGTTCCTTATTATAATGTAGGCTATATGGTACTCTCCTCCCCTTTTATTTTAATAGTGTATCAACTGTTCTTTTTAAATAAACTGGGACATTATGCTAAACAAATATGTTTACCCTTAACATACAAACGCCTACCATTTGTTTACTTAGCAACTTAATATCAAATTATAAAAGTAAGGTAATAATATCCAATTATAACAAGCCATTTTTTGGTCTAAGACCCATTTATAACTCAAGTCTCTGGGGGGAGGGGTTCTTCTCTAGATTGTCCGGCACTGAAGTAAATAGGTCTTCATTCTATTGTCTGGAATAAATTAAACAATCCACAAATTGGCAGATTCAAAACATGTACTTTAAGTACTAAAACATAAAGTAGTCCCTTATTATAATGTAGGCTATACGGTACAAAATCAAACCTACTGAGCAACACTCACAACACGCTGGAGGAACTCAGCAGGTAGGGCAACATCTGTGGAAACGATCAGTCAACATTTCGGGCCAGAACCCTTCATCAGGACTGTAGGGGGAAGGGGCAGAGGCCCTATAAATAAAGTGGGGGGAGGGTGGGAAGGAGAAGGCTGGTAGGTGCCAGGTGAAAAACCAGTAAGGGGTGAGGGAGGGGATAGGCAGGAAAGGTGAAGGAGGAACAGGGGAAAACACAATGGGTAGTAGAAGGAGGTGATAGGCAGCTGGGGGAGGGGTAGAGTGAAACTGGGATAGGGGCAGCGAATTACCAGAAGTTGGAGAATTCTATGTTCATACCAAGGGGCTGGAGACTACCTATATGGTATATGAGGTGTTGCTCCTCCAACCTGAGTTTAGCCTCATCATAGCAGTAGAGGAGGCCATGTGTGGACATATCTGACAACAGGAATTCTGCAGATGCTGGAAATTCAAGCAACACACATCAAAGTTGCTGGTGAATTTTACAAACTCTTCCTTTAGTTAGTCCTGACGAAGGGTCTCGGCCTGAAACGTCGACTGTATCTCTTCCTAGAGATGCTGCCCGGCCTGCTACCTTCACCAGCAACTGTGGCCATACCTGCATGGGTATGTGAAGCAGAGTTGAAATGGCTGGCACCCTGTTTGTTGTGGCAATGGTGCTCCAACCTACCGAGGTTTAATTTCAATGGAAGAAACACCATGGAAGTGAATGGTAAATGACATCTATTTTGCACATTAGAGCAGCCCCACCGAAGCAGGGCAACAAAAAATTGTCTGAGACTCTGAGTGTTCCTCTCCACGGAAATCTTTAGTAAAAGGCGAAAGATTTATACGATCGGAAGAGAAACCAGAGTATACTGACATTGAACCCTCTCCATTCTCTCCTCACACATCCCCTACCCTTCTAAAGTAAATACGACCAGCTACAATTGTAACCAAAATCACACTGGAACACAAACAACGATTTAACAAAACTTCTCCAAGCAGCAAAAAGTTGATTTACAAAGTCTTAACGGGAATTACAAAAGGAATTATATATATTTTTTCATTTGCGCAAAGCATTGTGGTATGTAAATAAGGGGGCGGGGCGTGATCAGCCACAGGCTGAACTTCCGCTGGTTTTCTTTCTGATGTGTTGTGTGTCACGGAGAAGAAATCCTGGGTCACAATGTGATCCACAGGGAAAAGTAGAATCTTTTTATCAAAATAAACTTTATTCACAGTATAAATTACAAGAATAAACCAGGCAATACAGCACAGGCTCCCGCAGCATTCTTCTCGGGACATCTTGACGTCCTAGTGTCGGATTTGTGAATAAAACACGAGGTTAATTTTATGTGCTGAACAAACGGCCCTTCCATTACCAACAAACCAAAAGCAGTCACCTTACACTGACGTCATTAGGTCAGACACCGATTCTTAAAGTGATCACAACTCAAAGACGGTGTTTGTGAATAATGTTAACAGTTTCTATTATGAACGATATGTGTTACCCATTACATCAAAGAAACAGAAAATGGGTGCAGGAGTAGGCCATTCGGCCCTTCGAGCCTGCACCGCCATTCAGTATGGTCATGGCTGATCATCCAACTCAGAACCCTGTACCTGCCTTCTCTCCATACCCCCGATCCCTTTAGCCTACACTGACAGCCCAAAATGGGAAACGTGGGCAACACCCAGACCGGAAAACAAGGAGCAAGCGGAGGCCATTTGGCCCCTCGTGCCTGACCCCCTTCAGTAAACTCATGGCTGCTCTGACCTGACCTCAGCTCCTCTTTCCTAAACACAAAATAATCTGCAGATGCTGGGGTCAAAGCAACACTCACAACACGCTGGAGGAACTCAGCAGGTCAGGCAGCATCAGTGGAAAAGATCGGTCGACATTTTGGGCCGGAACCCTTCGTCAGGACTGTAGAGGGAAGGGGCAGAGGCCCTATAAAGAAGGTGGGGGAGGGTGGGAAGGAGAAGGCTGGTAGGTTCCAGGTGAAAAACCAGTAAGGAGAAAGATAAAGGGGTGAGGGAAGGGAGGCAGGGGGGTGATAGGCGGGAAAGGTGAAGAAAGAATAGGGGAAAACACAATGGATAGTAGGAGGAGGCAGAACCAAGAGGGAGGAGGTAGGCAGCTGAGGGAGGGGGCAGAGTGACATAGGGATAGGGAAGGGAGGGGTAGGGAATTACCGGATGTTGGAGAATTCTATGTTCATACCAAGGGGCTGGAGACTACCTAGACGGTATATGAGGTGTTGCTCCTCCAACCTGAGTTTAGCCTCATCATGGCAGTAGAGGAGGCCATGTATGGACATATCTGAATGGGAGTGGGAAGCAGAGTTGAAGTGGGTAGCTACTGGGAGATCCTGTCTGTTGTGGCGGACGGAGTGGAGGTGCTCGACGAAGTGGTCCCCCAATCTGCGTCGAGTTTCACCGATGTAGAGGAGGCCGCACCGGATGCAATAGATGACCCCAACAGACTCACAAGTGAAGTGTTGCCTCACTTGGAGGGACTGTTTGGGGCCCTGAATGGTGGCAAGAGAGGAGGTGTAGGGACAGGTGTAGCACTTGCGTTTACAGGGATAAGTGCCGGGTGGGAGATCGGGGGGAGGGACGTATGGACCAGGGATTCGCGGAGGGACAGATCCCTGTGGAAAGCGGAGAGGGGTGGAGAGGGACAGGTGCTTAGTTGTGGGGTCCTGTTGAAGGTGGTGGAAGTCGTGGAGGACAATGTGCTGGATCCGGAGGCTGGTGGGGTGGTAGGTGAGGACAAGGGGAACTCTGGAGGACGGGGTGAGGGCCGAAGTGCGGGAAATGGAGGAGATGCGGGTGAGGGCATCATTAATGACAGCAGAAGGGAAACCATGATCCTTAAAGAAAGCGGACATTTGACATGTCCTGGAATAGAAAACCCTCTACATCGGCGAAACCCGACACAGATTGGAGGACCGCCTCATCGAGCACCTCCACTCCGTCCACCACAACAGACAGGATCTCCCAGTAGCCACCCACTTCAACTCTGCTTCCCACTCCCATTCAGATATGTCCATACATCGCCTCCTCTACTGCCATGATGAGGCTAAACTCAGGTTGGAGGAGCAACACCTCATATACCGTCTAGGTAGTCTCCAGCCCCTTGGTATGAACATAGAATTCTCCAACTTCCGGTAATTCCCTCCCCCTCCCTTCCCCTATCCCTATGTCACTCTGCCCCCTCCCCCAGCTGCCTATCACCTCCCTCGTGGTTCCACAACCTTCTGCTACCCATTGTGTTTTCCCCTATTCCTTCTTCACCTTTCCTGCCTATCCCCTCCCCCACCCCTTTATCTTTCCCCTTACTGGTTTTTCACCTGGAACCTACCAGCCTTCTCCTTCCCACCCTCCCCTCACCTTCTTTATAGGGCCTCTGCCCCTTCCCCCTATAGTCCTGACGAAGGGTTCCGGCCCAAAACGTCAACCGATCTTTTCCACTGATGCTGCCCGACCTGCTGAGTTCCTCCAGCGTGTTGTGAGTGTTGCTACTCTTTCCTTCCTACTGGGGATAACCCTTCATTCTCCTACAGACCAAAACTCCGTCTTTCAGCCCGGGACGCAGAGATTTTACCTGCAACATATGCTGATCACCCACTTTCAGCAATCACATTCGCCCTTTATCCTACCCTCTTACCCATAATAAAAACTACAAGACTAAACCACACAACCATTTTCGTCTTACATGACACAGTCAATGCTTTCAGTAATGTTTAATTTATAGGGACCTAGCCCCTCATTGTCCAGTGTCAGAAGGGTCATTCCACGAAATACTTGCTTTGGCCACACCAAGCTTAACGTAACCCCCAAGACGATAAACCATAGGAACAAATTTGGCAATTTGGCCCATCAAGTCTGCTCCATCGTCCCATCAATACGGAGATGGCCTTTTCGGAGATTTAAGCTTATTGAGAGTTCACAGATCTTCTATTATCTGTTAACAAGTAATTTAACTGCACAGGTGCAGGTTCTCGTCTTTTGTCTGTAATTGGAACAGGGTCATTAGGTCTCCTCCTCAGTTTCCTAGTCATTATTGGCTTTACCTCCAATGGAAACTCCTGTGAGTTCCACTGTTAGCCTCTCATTCTCAATCATCTTTTTCTTTTCTTCTAACTCAATCTTTTTATCTTCAAATTCTTTCACTGCTGCTTTCTTCTCTTTTATAGTATTCTTTTCCACTTGTTCTGACTCCAGTTGTAGAAAAAGCTCTTCAATTCCTATTCTTTCCTTGTATTGTTGATGTAGTTTCCTCATCCTTTTCTGATACTCCTGCAAAGTGCCTTCCTGTAACTGCTGTAGCTGTCTTTTGAGAGATGTCAATTTCTCCTGGTACATCTGCTCTTTTACTTCCAGGTAGTCTTCATCATCCTGCTTATTGGCAATATCTGTCTCACTTGCATCCACTATATCTTCATCCGAGTCGCGGCCACAGGTACTGTGTTCGTCCTCATCATTGACGCTGTCTAGCTCCTCCTCATTGTTGTAACAGTCGACAATGGGTGAGAGGAGAGCTGCGGATATCGTTTACCCCGAGCTGCCCTCCTTTGTTGACACATCTAGTGCTTTGATAGTGTGCCAATCCAACTGGATCTTCCTGAGCCATTCACATCCCAGCAATGGTGGTCCTCCATTTTTCAGTACATAGAGGTTCAGCTGCTGTGTTTTGTCTCCAGAGGTCACTGTCACTTTAATTTTGCCTTTGGGACACACTTTCTGTCCTGTGTAAATCTTTAGCAGTAGTTTAGTTCGTTTCGGAGGTATGTGAGAAAACTGTTGTTTGTAGTCGTGTACAGAGATCACTGTTAAAGCTGAGCCTGTGTCCAACTCCATTTTCAGTCTCACACCCACCACTTGTGGCGTGATCCATATTACTCTTCGATCATCTGACTCTTTCACACTGTGAAGTTGCAGACAAGACAACTCACTTGCGTCTGAGTCGTTTTCATCAGCACTGCTCTCTTCCATTTTGTGTACATTGTTATATTTTCTTTTCTGGGATTTCTTGTTCCTCTGTATTTTGTCCTTTTTCTGCTGTTTACTAGCTTTGCATACTCTGCCAGTGTGGCCCTGTTTGCCACAGTTTCTGCATTGTTTCTTTAAACCAACAGTCATCAGGGTCATGTGACCTGTTCCCACAACAGTAACATTTCTTTCCTTCATTTCTGTTCAGTGACATTTTATTTGTAGCATATTCCAGGGATTTTTGTTGTATCTCGGAAGCACCTCGTGCGGCTGTTTCCGTTGATATTGCAATGTTCAGCGCCTTCTCTAATGTAAGCTCTTTTTCACCCAGGAGCTTCTTCTGTGTGGTTTCACAGTGCATGCCACACACTAACCTGTCCCTCAATGCGTCTGATAGACCAGTTCCAAATTGACAATGTTCTGATAATTTGCTCAATTCAGCACAATATTCAGAAATGCTTACATTTTTGCTCTGATCCCGGTTGTGAAATTTAAATCTTTCAGCAATGATCAGTGGTTTGGGGTTTAAATGCTATTAGAGTGTGTCTACTATTTGCTTGAATGTTTTGGCAGCTGGCTTTTCAGGGGTTAACAAGCTCCATAGCAGGCCTTATGTTTTTGCTCCCATAATACTGGGTAAGACGCTGGCTTTCTTTTCATCATTAACACCGTTAACCTCACAATATAACTCCATTCTCTCAATGCAAGTTGCCCAGTCTTCAATGCCACTATCAAATGCTGTAATGGTTCCAACCATTGCCATCTTTGTTATGTTAATTAAGCTCCGCTCTCCCCTTAATTATCCTTTTTTTCGACTCGCGTGTCCTTTTTACTAGTGCCACGAGCGCACTCCGTCTAGATGCGTGTGTTGCTCCTTTTTATTTCCCTCAGCCCCAGGGGTCAGCGCCGGCTGTGGCCTTGCCTGGACATGCTGCAGCTCCGACTGTGTCTCTTGGTCTCCTGACGTTCCCGAGCCCGGCTGTGCTCTCGCTTCCTTTCGGCCTTGCTCTGCCTCCTTCTCCCACTCCTTCCGCTCTTCCTCACAGTGTCGTTATCAACTAAAACCCAGCATTCCGATAAGATGTAGGTTCATTAACCTCGTCGCCAATTTGTTGTGTACGTGGCCTAGTTACACAACAATGCTATTAATAAAAACGCTGGAGACAGGAGCTAAGGTTCATGGTTCTTTAATGGCAGAAACCAAACTCGGCACACACGTACAGATCAACACATGCCTAATAGCGCATGCAACGATGTATTACTACAACAAAGTAGCCCTTATTATAATATAGACTATATGGTACAAAATCAAACCTACTAAGCAACACTCACAACACGCTGGAGGAACTCAGCAGGTTGGACAGCATCCTTGGAAATGATTAGTCAACGTTTTGGGCCGGAACCCTTCATCAGGACTGAAGAGGGAGGGGCAGAGGCCCTATAAAGAAGGTGGGGGGAGGGTGGGAAGGAGAAGGCTGGTAGGTTCCTGGTAAAAAACCAGTAAGGGGAAAGATAAAGGGATGGGGGAGGGGATGGGCAGGAAAGGTGAAGGAATAGGGGAAAACACAATGGTAGAAGGAGGCAGAACCATGAGGGAGGTGATAGGCAGCTGGGGGAGGGGGCAGAGTGAAACTGGGATAGGGAATTACCGGAAGTTGGAGAATTCTATGTTCATACCAAGGGGCTGGAGACTACCCAGATGGTATATGAGGTGTTGCTCCTCCAACCTGAGTTCAGCCTCATCATGGCAGCAGAGGAGGCCATGTATGGACATATCCGAACGGGAATGGGAAGCAGAGTTGCTGGCAACCAGGAGATCCTGTCCGTTGTGGCAGACAGAGGGGAGGTGGTCAAGCCCACTGACATTTGATTTAACACCCTGAAAGCAAATCATAATAAAATCTATTTTTCACATTAGACCAGCCCTACCAAAGCAGGGCAACAAAAAATTGTCTGAGACTCTGAGTGTTCCTCTCCACGGAAATCTTTAGTAAAAGGCGAAAGATTTATACGATCTGAAGAGAAACCAGAGTATACTGACATTGAATCCTCTCCATTCTCTCCTCACACATCCCCTACCCTTCTAAAGTAAATACGACTTTTGGTTACAATTGTAACCAAAATCACACTGGAACAGAAACAACGACTTAACAAAACTTCTCCAAGCAGTAGAAAGTTGATTTCGTCTAAATGCGAATTACAAAAAGAATTATAATCTTTTCCATTTGCGCAAAGCATTGTGGTATGTAAATAAGGGGGTGGGGCGTGACCAGCCACAGGCTGAACTTGAAGCAACACAAAAATCGCTGAGCAGCATCTCTAGGAAGAGGTACAGTGAACTTCCGCTGGTTTTCTTTCTGGTGTGTTGTGTGTTACGGAGAACAAATCCTGGGTCAGGCAGGGAAAAGTAGATACTGTACATAAGAATCTTTTTATCAAAATAAACTTTACTCAATATAAATTACAAGACTAAACCGTACAATACCTTTTCATTGTTGCATTCACAGTCAATGTGTTAGAGTGTCAATTCCATTCCTTAAAACCAATAGGACTGTTGGCACTCATGTGACCCCTGGGGTGGTTCACTAATACATTAATTGTGGGGCTTCCTCACCCAACCCGGCCCCTCTCTTTCCTGTAGTGAATGAACCCTACACTGTGGTCCTTCCCCACCGAGCCCTTGCAGTGGCTGCACCAGGTTTCCGTGTGTCCCTCAGCACGGAGCCTGGAATGTGCCAGTAGGCAGCATTGGGACATCTCCGTGTGTTGGTAGACTAACAAGTCTCGGGCATTTTTCACTGAGTCGATGATCTGACAGCAGCACGATGCTCGTCTCCATGTGTGTGTTCCTGGGAGCAACCCATAGATCCTCGGTCACGCTGCTGCTCGGAAAACAGACCCTTGCAATCTTTCACCACGCCCTCTTGGCAAACCCACAGTCCGCAGGGGTGAGCAACAGTCTCACCCTCATTACGGCATCCGTGAGCTACACCTGGTCAGGATGATGCTCTGGGCGTACAGGAAGGATCTGACTGGGAGGGCCCCTTCACCAGCAGCCAGGTCAGATCTTGGTGCCTATTGCTGAGATCTGGCAGTGAGGCATTCTCCCCGATTCTTGACCATTCTGGTCAAAAGATATTTCCTACCTAAACTCTCCTTCCAGCCCAGCCCACAGCTCTTCACGTTCACATTTAAATGCAATGCAAAGATAGTGCAAGGCATGCTATGCTGTCGCTGTTACCCATGCCTCTCAAGTCAGCTGGGAGTTCTTATTCCTGCGACACAGGGATTAAGAAGCATTTCAAGCAAAGAGCAACAGGCTGTTAACGGCCCTTGGATAAAGAAAGCAACTTAAGCCATCGATTCTGGAAAAAGATGGGCAAGCCATTCTGAGGGGGGGGGGACCTGTTTTACAGGTTATGCCACCAGTGACCCAGGTTCACTGGAGTTTGTACGTTCTCCTCTGACTGCATGGGTTTCCTCCAGGTGCTCAGGTTTCCTCCCACAGTCCAAAGACACGCCGGTTAACAAGTCACATGGGACAGCATGGTCACTGGGCCAGAAGGGGCTGTTACTGTGTTGCATCTCCAAATCTACATCTTTACAAGTGGGGCACTGGAAGACAGGCCAAGTGGAGAGAATGGGGTTGAGCCTGGGCATGCCACCCCGGGGAACATCACTTTAACTGGCTGTGTATAGAACAAGTAGTTCCAAAATTCAACAAAGTTTTAAATCCTCTTATAACACGGAGTGGTAGCTCACTGAAGTTGTCCACACTGTAGATTTAAATATGTGGGGGGAGAGGGGAGTGTTGATCAGGTAGGTTACCACTCACTCGAGCTATTCCAGACCCTGACACACTCGGGTGAAGAGCAGTACTTGGTGTTGAACGCACAACAGCCCCATTCTGCAGGCACTGTGACGGGTCAGAACACGCCAAGTTATTAGGCAGAAGAATGCTTGAAGGCTGATGCAATAAGGCATGCACTTTGACTGTCTGCTTCGTAAGCGGACAGTGTTGACAATGGCAGCAGCACTAACACTAAAAGTTCAAAGTAACTTTGTTACCAAAGTACGGTATACGTTGCCAAATTCTACCTCGATTCATTTTCTTGCAAGCATTTACCAAAAACTAAAATACAGCATTTATGAAAAACTATAAATAACAAAGACCGACAACCAATGTGTAAATAATAAAAAAGTATATAAATAGAGTTATGGAATCCTTGAAAGAGAGTCATTTCAGAGTTGAGGTGAGTGAAGTTATCCGCACAGGTTCGGGAGCCTGATGGTTGAGGAAAATAGCTGCTCCTGAACCTGGTGGTGTGGGACCCAAGGCTCCTGTACCTCCTGCCCGAAGACAGCAGTGAGAAGGGAGCGTGGCCCGGATGGTGCGGGTCCTTGATGATGGGGCTACATATTGAATTGATTACTTACATCCTTCATATACATAGGCACATAGCCAAGTGGTTAAGGCGTTCATCTAGTGATCAGAAGATCGTTAGTTCAAGCCTCAGCTGTGGCAGCGTGTTTGTGTCCCTGAGCAAGGCACTTAATCACACATTGCTCTAGTCTGTGCGAGGAGTGGCGCCCCACACAGACTTCCAATCTGCGCCTTGTAAGGCATGAACATGCCCAACGCAGGCCTCTCATGGTCTGAGCCGACGTTCCCTTCATATACATGAGAAGTAAAAATCCTTACGTTATGTCTCCATCTAAATGTGCAGTTATAGTAATTTATAATAAATAGTATGTAAACAGGACAGCCAATATAACACAGAAATACAGTTGCATCGGCATGAATTAATCAGTCTGATGGCCTGGTGGTCCTGGCTTTTATGCTGCGGTACCGTTTCCCAGATGGTAGCAGCTGGAACAGTTTGTGGTTGGGGTGACTCGGCTCCCCAGTGATCCTTCAGGCCCATTTCACACACCTGTCTTTGTAAACGTCCTGAATAGTGGGAAGTTCACATCCACGGATGCACTGGGCTGTCCGCACCATTCTCTGCAGAGTCCTGTGATTGAGGGAAGTACAGTTCCTATACCAGACAGTGATGCAGCCAGTCAGGATGCTCTCAATCGTGCCTCTGTAGGAAGTTCTTAGGATTTGGGGGCATCAAGAATAACATAGAATAGTGAGACTAGCCTCCCCAAGAGAACTGGGTGCGATGTCTCTCCGAATCATGGCTTACAGCCACTTCACCCGACCGAGCCGTGCAACCAGAGGGCTTCGTAATTCACTTAATGGACCATACAGTGTCCTCAGGCTAACAGAGGGGTTTGCCTCCTAACCAACGTGGTGCTCAGATATGACAACCCTGGTGAGTTCTTGCTCAGCAAGCCAATGAAATCCATATGCCTTGGAGTTGGGGACAATCGCCTACAAATGTCTAAGCCACACTCCATGACACCAGAGCATGATAACTCATTGCAAGCTGCTCTCTGCCAATCGACTCTCCATTTCTATTACAACTGTTCTCTTCTAAACCCAAATTCTACATCTCTAAGAATTACTAACATTGTTTCATTTAAATCTGCTCACAGGAGTGACTGATCAGGCTCCCGACCTCAGATGGAAATTGCCAGTGAAGCCCAGGTCAGGCCTGTCCAAGTGAAAGCCTGTGCAGGGTGAAGAGCTGATGTCGCAGAACCCCCGCCAAACCAGGGTCGACTGGAGCGCCTGAGACACGCTACTGAGGACCTACTGAAGTGAAGGCCCAACCAGCAGGTGTATCTGATACCAAACTCCCAAGGCCCAATTACATGTCAGGCAGCAGGGGCCAAATCTGAACTGAGAACCTTCCAGATCAGAAACCCTGACCCTGCGGAGCACCTAGGGCTAAGTTCTGATGCCAAGGCTATGAGACACCCCCCCCCCCCACGACTTACCATCTCCTCCACGACCTTCAGACCTGTGGGGGAACAGCCATTTACAGGCCAGCTAAATCCACTCCTGGTTTACCAGGTCTGTCCTAGAGCAATCACTTGCCTTCCAGTCCAGATGAATCCACTCCTGGTCTTCTAGGTAAGTCCTTAAGCAAACACAGGGGAATTCTGCAGATGCTGGAATTTCAAGCAACACACATAAAGGTTGCTGGTGAACGCAGCAGGCCAGGCAGCATCTCTAGGAAGAGGTACAGTCAACATTTCGGGCTGAGACCCTTCGTCAGGACTAACTGAAAGAGCTAGTAAGAGATTTGAAAGTGGGAGGGGGAGATCCAAAATGATAGGAGAAGACAGGAGGGGGAGGGATGGAGCCAAGAGCTGGGCAGATGATTGGCAAAATGGATAAGAGAGGATCATAGGACGGGAGGCCTAGGGAGAAAGAAAGGGGGAAGGGGGGGGAAGCCCAGAGGATGGGCAAGTGGTATAGTGAGAGGGACAGAGGGAGAAAAAGGAGAGAGAGAAAAAAATATATATAATAATAAATAAATAACAGATGGATAAGTAAACCTACGCTCTATCCGCCAGAGAAAGCAGGATCTCCCAGTGGCCACACATTTTAATTTCACATCCCATTCTGACATGTCTATCCACGGCCTCCTCTGCTGTAAAGATGAAGCCACACTCAGGTTGGAGGAACAACACCTTGTATTCCATCTAGGTAGCCTCCAACCTGATGGCATGAACATTGACTTCTCAAACTTCCATTAATGCCCCTCGTACCCCTCGTACACCATGCATTTTATATATATTCTTTTTCTCCCTCTGTCCCTCTCACTATACACCTTGCCCATCCTCTGGGCTTCACCCCTCCCCCTTGTCTTTCTTCCCAGACCTCCTGTCCCATGATCCTCTCATATCCCTTTTGCCAATCACCTGTCCAGCTCTTGGCTCCATCCCTCCCCTCCTGTCTTCTCCTATCATTTTGGATCTCCCCCTCCCACTTTCAAATCTCTTACTAGCTCTTCCTTCAGTTAGTCCTGACGAAGGGTCTCGGCCTGAAACGTCGACTGCACCTCTTCCTAGAGATGCTGCCTGGCCTGCTGCGTTCACCAGCAACTTTGACGTGAAGTCCTTAAGCAGACACATAATCTCCAGTGCAAATGAATCCACTCCAGGTCTTCCAGGTGTGTCCTTAAGCAGTCACTTGCCTTCCAATCCATGTGGCTCCACTCCAGGACTCCCAGAACCGCCTGGATGCAGCCACTTGCCTTGGAAGTGTGGTAAGAGGGCTGGGCCTTGCAGGAAAGGCTGAAACTATGCAGGCTCAAGTGCTCCCTCCCCACTATGCTATGATCTAACATTCAAGCCATTGAGAACAACGTTGAAGAGCGAGACTGAACGACCAACGAGAACTGGGTGCTATGTCGCTCCGAAACGTGGCTTACAGCCACTTCACCCGACTGAGCCGTGCAACCAGAGGGCTTCGTAATGCACCTAATGGACCATACGGTGTCCTCAGGCTAACAGAGGGGTTTGCCTCCTAACCAACGTGGTGCTCAGATGCAACTACCCTGGTGAGTTCTTGATCAGCCAGCTTGGAATATCCAACAGTTAATTGCTGTCCATACTTCCTGTCTGAGATCAACTATCCTGACGACAGTCTGCATCCACCCACGTGAAGCCTGCACTCAAAGCACTGCACTCTGTGGCCAACAGTCTTTAAAACAGGATATGCTGAGCTCTCTCCACCACTGCTGGTGACAACCAGGCCAAATTCAACGGTGTATTACCAAAAATACTCCCAGCGTGTCTCCTGTTCCACCAGGGGCCCAAACACCCCTCACCACTGCCATACAACCCATCAAACTCACTGACTGGGCCACCCACCCTTCGGTAAATCAGCTCCTCCGCCCAGCACACAAACAGAAACTGAAACAGGAGGGCCCACTGCGGAAAGTAGCATCGCGCTGCTGAGTCCGTAAAGACCCAGTAGCCGGCTCCGTGTGTCAACAGCATCGCAGACTTTCTCAGTAAGCGTACTGAGGATTGTGTACCAAAGAGGACAATCTAAGTGTTGCACAACTAGAAACCATGGAGGAACCAGGAGATCCACTCCCGACAGAAGTCTAGGCATTAAATTGACTTTATTACTTGCATCCTTCATATACACGAGTAAAAATCTTTGTTAGGTCTCCGTCTAAATGTGCAATTTATAGTAATTTATAATGAATAGTATCTACAAACAGGACAGTCAATATAACATAGAAATACAACTATTAGCCTGATGGATGAAGCTGTACTGGAGTCCGTTGGTCCTGGCTTTTATGCTACGGTACTGTTTCCCTGATGGTAACAGCTGGAACAGTTTGTGCTTGGGGTGATTCAGGTCCCCAACGATCCTTTGGGCCGTTTTTACACACTTGTCATTGAAAATGTCCTGAATAGTGGGAAGTTCACATCTACAGATGTGCTGGGCTGTCCGCACCACTCTCTGCAGGGTCCTGCGATTAAGGGAAGTACAGTTCCCATACCAGGCAGTGATGCAGCCAGTCAGGATGCTCTCAATTGTGCCCCTGTAGAAAGTTCTTAGGATCTGGAGGCCCATACCAAACTTCTTTAACCGTCTGAGGTGAAAGAGGCACTGTAGTGCTTTTTTTTAAACCACACAGCCGGTATGTGCAGACCACGTAAGATCCTCGATGATGTTTATGCTGAGGAACTTAAAGCTGTTCACCTTCTCAACCCCAGATCCATTGATGTCAATAGGGGCTAGCCCTTCTCCGTTCCTCCTGTAGTCCACAACCAGCTCCTTTGTTTTTACGACATTGAGGGAGAGGTTGTTTTCTTGACACCACTGTGTCAGGGTGATGACTTCTCCGTAGGCTGCATCATTATTATTTGAGATTAGGCCAACCAATATAAATTTAATTAGCAGATTGGAGCTGTGGGTGGCGACATAGTCATGGATATACAGAGAATAAAGGAGGGGGCTCAGGACACAGCCCTGAGGGGCACCTGTGTTGAGAGGCAGAGGTGAGGGAGCTCACTCTTATCACCTGCCGGCAATCTGACAGGAAGTCCAGGATCCAGCTACACAAGGCACCTTTCAAATAAAATGATCTGATCTTAACCAGAAATGGAGACGAAACTTCCATTAAGCTATCAGGGATACCAGGCGAAAAGTAAAAATCAGGTCCCAAACTATAGATCAGTTGTGGCAGGGATTGCAGGCTACAAAATCAGACAACAGCACGTACTTATGCACTTAACATATCCCATGCACATTCGGGAGAGAAGAGGACTGGAATGTCACCACCTACGCTGACAGACTCCAACACATCTGAACCCACAGTCACCACTGCAGACATCTGTTCCCACTCTTCACTTACTTTTGTGTTACAGTTTTCTGAATTTATGGATTATGTTATTTTGCAGCAGCAATACAGTATATTTCAAAGTTCAAGGTAAATTTATTATCGAACAACATATATGTCACCATTTACAACCTGAGATTCATTTACTTACAAAGCACTCTCAGTAAATCCATTGTAGAATAATAATGGATTATTATTCTGCATAACAGAACCCATGAAAGACTGTACTGACTTGGGCATTCAATCAGTGTGCAAAATGCACAAACTGTGCAAATATAAAACGAAAGAAATAGTAACGATACATATCGACAACTTGAGATAAAGAGCCCTTGAAAGTGAGTCCATAGGTTGTGGGAATATTTCAATGATACAGCGAGTGAAGTTATCCCCTTTGGTTCAGGAGCTTGAGGGCTGAGAGGTAACAACTGTTCCCATGTCCTGGATGGTGGGAGTCCCTGAGGATGGAGGCTGCTTTCCTGCGACAATGTTTTATGGCATATTCCAGTGGCAATAAACCTAGATGGCGTCCCTGGCTAACAAGCACAGGATATTATGGCACACTACAGACCTTGGGCTATGATGTTGTGCCAATCTTTTAACCTATCTAACCCTTCCCTCCTCCATAATCCTTCATTTTTCTATCATCCATGTGCCTATCTAAGTTTCTTAAATGTCCCTAATGTATCGGCCTCTACCCCGGCAGGGTATTCCATGCACCCACCACTGTGTAAAGAACTTACCTCTGACATCCCCCCTATACTTTCCTCCAATCACCTTAAAATTATACCCCCTTATATTAGCAGTTTCCACCCTGGGGAATAAGTCTCTGGCTGTCCGCTCTATGTCTTTTATCGTCATGTACACATCGACCAAGCCACCTCTCATCCTCCTCCACTCCAAAGAGAAAAGCCCTAACTCATTCAATCTATCCTCATAAGGCACGCCCTGTAGTCTAGCCAGCACCCCAGCAAACATCCTCTGCAACCTCTCTCAAGCCAAAGGTCATCCAGCTGCAACTCCAGCTCCCTAACATGGTTTGTAAGAGCTGCAACTAGATGCACCTCATGCCGTTGTAGTCATCGAGCTGGAGGTCTCCCAGATCTCCCACCTCTGACAAAGAACACACCACTGACCTTGGACCCATTCTCACTGTACTAGCCATGCACTAATGACAAAGGAAGAAACTTACCTGAAGCCTTCGCCTTTTCATGCCTAACCCTCTTGAGCAGGAGCCTCAAACCCTCCACTCTAACACTGGTCCACTCACACAATGGCCACTCCTGTTAAATCTAACTTCTCTTGGTTAGCCGTCGCAAATTGCCAAATAAATCCCAATGGCTGAAGACTGCCAAGAAGTCCCCAAAGGCCTGCTCGCTTTTTAAAACCTCGTGCTGGCTCTCCTCAAAACAAGCGACTGCTCAGGATGACTGAAGCCCATCGATAAGTCCTGAAAGGCCCCGTGCACATTTTAAATCTCGCGCTGGCTCAGCACAGATCAGCTGGCAAAGTATTTACTGACTCTCCCCGCTTCAGCCTGATATTTTCACCTGCTTTGAGAAGACAACTATCATCACAGAACTTCAGATTCTAATTTAAGATGGTTCTGGTGAATCTCAGCGACTTTGGGCAAGAAAACAACTAAATACTTTGTTAATCACTTTTTCTGGACAACGATTTCAGCGCCAGGCCGAATCAAGCTGGCGAGATACAGGCCCTAGAGTGTATCGAGGCGACTGACTGAACCGGATGATTGGATGATGATTTAGACGCCGGGCCAGATTGAAAGAGTCAGGGTGTCAGGGCCCGAGGCAAGTGATGGCCAATTCAGCTCACTGCTCTGCAAGGTTTACCTGACTCTGCACCAAACTCAGGGTCTGTGGACAGACCCTCTTTCTGGATTCCAGTTCAGAACACCATTGGCTTGCATTTCTTGTTTGCACTATTTGCGATTTTTCCCCTCTGCACAGTGTTTTTTTTTGGGTTTCTTTGCCTTGTAGCTGACTGTACAGAAACAAACCTCAAGGTTGTATAATGTACAAATTACTTTGATAATTGTACATTGAACTTTTTTTTTTTAAAAGGAAGGGGGAAAAAAAGTAGCATGCCTTAGTGACTACTGCCCATTGGCTGACATCCATCATGAAGTGCTTCAAGAGGCTGGTAATGGTACACGGCAACTCCAGCCTTCCAGACAGCCTTGACCTAATGCAATCTGACTACCAACGAATAAGGCCTACAGTGGATGCCATCTCCCTGGCCCTATACTCATCTCGAGAGCATCTGGGACAGGTAAAGACACCGACTCTACACTATCTACTTATATACTATAATTCAAAGCAAACTCATCTCCAAACTCCTTGACCTGAGACTGCTTTGCACCTGGATCTTTGACTTCCCTCCATCAAGGATTGGCAGCACCACTTCCGCAATGGTTGCTCACAATGCTATGTCCTCAGCCCCCCTGCACACTCGTGTCTACATGACCAGTTTCATGCTCCAAGTCCACATACAGGTTTATCATACCACCAGAGTGGGCCAAATCACAAAAAACAACGAGTCAGAGTACAGGAAGGAGATAGAGAGCCTAGTGACATGGTGTCAGGACAACAAGTTTTCTCTCGATGTCAGCGACACAGAAGTGCTGGTCATTGACCTCAGGAAGGAGGGGGTGCGCATGCTCCTGTTTACATCAACGGTGCAAGGTCAAGAGTGTGGAGAGTTTCAGGTTCCTGAGAATTAACATCACAAACAGTCTACATATTGCCTTCTATATACTGACGAGACCCGATGCAGACCGGGAAACCGTTTCGCTGAACACCTACGCTGTCCGCCAGAGAAAGCAGGATCTCCCAGTGGCCACACATTTTAATTCCACGTCCCATTCCCATTCTGATGTGTCTATCCGCGGCCTCCTCTGCTGTAAAGATGAAACCACACTCAGGTTGGAGGAACAACACCTTATATTCCATCTGGGTAGCCTCCAATCTGATGGCATGAACATTGACTTCTCTAACTTCCGCCAATGCCCCACCTCACCCTAGTACCCCATCCGATATTGCCCATCCTCTGGGCTTCACCCCTCCCCCTTTTCCTTCTCCCTGGGCCTCCTGTCCCATGATCCTCTCATATCTCTTTTGCCAATCACCTGTCCAGCTCTTGGCTCCATCCCTCCCCCTCCTGTCTTCTATCATTTCAGATCTCCTCCTCCCCCTCCCACTTTCAAATCTCTTACTAGCTGTTCTTTCAGTTAGTCCTGACGAAGGGTCTCAGCCCAAAACGTCGATTGTATCTCTTCCTAGAGATGCTGCCTGGCCTGCTGCGTTCACCAGCAACTTTTATGTGTTTTGCTCACAAACAGTCTGTCCTGTTCCAACCACATTGAAGCCACGTCCAAGAAGGACCTCTGGCACCTCAGGAGGCTAAAGAAACCTGGCATGTGGCCTTTGACCCTCACCATAGAAAGCTTCCCACCCAGAGGCATCGGAGACAACAGCTCTGCCAGTAACTGCAGAGGGTTGTGACCACAGCTTGGCACAGTACGGGAACCAGCTTGCCCTCCGAGGATGATTATCTACCCATCTTGCTCCCTCAGAAAAGCAACCAGTATAAGCAAAGAGCCCACCCCACCCTGGCCATTCACTCTCCCCCTCCCCTTCCACCAAGCAGAAGGTACAGAAGCCTGAAAGCATGTCCCACTAGGCTCAAGGTCAATTTTTGTCCCTCTGTAATGAGACTATTGAATGGTTCCTTAGTACAACAACGTGGACTCTCACAACCAATATGTAATGACCTTGCTCCTTATTGACTACCTGCACTGCACTCTCCAACTAAAACGCTTCAGTCTGCCTTCTGTCATTGTTTTACCTTGAACTACCTTAATGCTTTGTTGTAATTAATTGATCTGTAAGAATGCTATACAAGACAAGTTCTTCCTCTGTATCTCAGTATATGTGACAATATTTTTTTGCTGGTGTGGCTTGGACGAAAACCATTGCCTTTGTTGACCTTCATGCCTGCATTCTTGGACTGTTCATTTCCCTATCAGTTCCAATACTTGGCAGGTAATACTTGCATATCAGTGCTCCATTTCATGTGAAGAACTTCCCAGCAATGAGGAGCGTTTGAAGGCTCTGGGCCTGTACTCACTGGAGTTTAGAAGAATAAAGGGAGATCTCATTGAAACATATTGAACATTGAAAGGTTTAGCCCGAGTGGATGTAAAGAGGAGGTTTCCGCTAGCAGGGGGGGTCTAGGACCAGAGGACAACCTCAGAATAGGAAAAAACATCCCTTTAGAACAGAGATGAGGAGGAATTTAAAGAGGAGGCTGGTTAAGTTCTTGATAAGGACATCAAAGGTTACTGGGAGAAGGCAGGAGAATGGGCTTGAGGGGGACAATAAATCAGACATGATAGTATGGCAGGGCAGACTCAATAGGCCAGATGACTCAATTCTGCTCCCAAGTCTGTGGTCTTCTTTCTTACTCTTAGCTTTCCACACGAATTAACCTGCCCAGGTTTGGCAGTGCCACATGGCTGCGAGGGCACTCAAGCAACATACTGAGGGAGACTGTCACCGTGATGAGTAAACTGCTCATTCGGCAGAATACTGGCCTCGGAGACCCAAAACTACGATCACTCCCCCTCCTTGTTGCAAAGTTCATCCAGCGAGACCACAGCTCAAGACTTATCTAACCATGAGATCTGATACTCCACTCTTGCAACAATGTCAGTCACCGCTATCTAACCGATCCCCTTGTCACTCACTTCTGCAATGTAAGTCGTGTGCTGTAGCAACTACAAAGCATTGAAGGTAAGAGAAATTATGCTGAGAAATCAGATTTATCACAGTTTGCAAACCTTTAGTTCAATTCTCAGCAACTTCCGCATACTATCATACAAAAGAAAAGAAAAAAGGGGACTTTGCAAAACAACCTGCCCCTTTTCAGTCATTCCCACATGGCCAAATTATCTCCCGGCATGCTGCCACACCCCAACCATACTCTATCAGTTACATTGATCAGGACCGTTGAGAGCATTTGTCTTTAAGGCAGGATCTGATAAACATCTGTGCTCTTAAAATATGAGACAAGGACTTAAAAAAACAAATAGAAGAAAGACTAGAAATTAGCAAATGCAGCAGTCTTTGATCTTCCCCTTCAAGATCAAGAGACTGGAAAACTCAAGCTCCTCTACAGCTTCTTTCCTATCACTGAATCCAGATATTTAGCATTCATTGCAAGAGGACTAGAATATAACAGCAAGCATGTAATGCTGAGGATTCACAAGGCATTGGTGAGACCGCAGTTGGGGTATTGTGAGCAGTTTTCGGCCCCTTAGATAAGAAGGGATGTGCTGGCATTGGAGGGCGCCCAGAGGCGGGGCCCCACAGGGGAGGGCGCCCAGGAAGGAAGGGGTAATGTACGAGGAGCATTTGATGGTTCTGGGCCTATACTCGCTGGAGTTCAGAAGAACAAGGGGTAATCTCATTATTGCCTATTGAATATTGGAAGGCCTAGCAAGATTGAATGTGGAGGGTAACACAGAAAATGGTGGAGCAATTCAGCAGGCCAAGCAGCATCTATGGAAAAGAGTAAATGATCGATGTTTCAGGGTCTTGCATGTGTTGCTTTGAATTTCCAGCATCTGCAGATATTCTTGTGTTTGGACATGGAGAGGATATTTCCCACAGTGGGGGAGTCCAGGATCAGAGGGCACAATCTCAAAAGAAGGATGCCCCATTAGAAAAAAAAGGAGGAATTTCTATAGCCAGAGGGTGGTAAATCTGTGGAATTCATTGCCATAGACAGTTGTGGGGACCAAGTGAATGAGTATATTTAAACCGGAGGTTGATAAGCTCTTGATTAGTAGGAGTGTCAAAGGTCACAGGAGAATGCAGTTGAGAGAGATAGTAAATCAACCATGATGGAATGGCAGAGCAGACTCGATGGGCCGAGTGGCCTATCTCTGCTCCTGTGTCATACAATCACATGGTCTTATATTCTGAGGAGCTCTGGACGTGGGTAAACCCACAGTCAATGCACAAAATAACTCAATGTACGATTTGAGGAAGAAATTAAACAATTGCGCAATTAGGTTCCCAATGAGGGACAATCAGGACAAAGAAAATACAGAACTGTGAGCGGGTAGAAATATCAGAACAATGCAGAAAATAATTTAAATTGTCTGTTCTTCTGCATTCTTGGAAGAAGTGCTAGAATAACTTATGGAGAAAGTGAGGCCGGCTTTAAAACTAGTGTGACTATTTCAATTATAAACATGGCTGCAGCTTACAGCACAGGAAAGACTTGAAGTTAGGGCTCCTGTTAAATGCACACACTGAAGATGGGGTAGTGAATAATTTCTTTATGAAGGGTCAGGATGAGAATTTTTCATCTGCATCTAGCATTACTAACAGCAAGGTAACAGGAGGGCTGCTTCACAACACAGTGGAACACATTGCGCTTCCTCTCTTCATCTTCTATTTCCGGCTGTTTAGACGCATCTAGGCGTATTACAGCCCTCTGCAGGATGTATAATTAATTATAGAACTTCAAGGAACTCAAATTCTCAAATACAACCTGACTCTTCAATCAGATGTTGATTCTCTTGAAGGCCAAACAAAGATTTAATAGAAAACCAAAACTTCATCCTTTCCCCAGTTAAACTGTGTCGATCTTACCCGGTCCCTTAACACCACCTCTGATCAAGAAAGCACAGCAACCTCGCACTTCCTGAAGAGACTGAGGCATACAAGGCTTCCCCCTGCCCCATTCTAAACAACTTTTACAGGAACAGCATGAGTCTCCTGAGCAGCTGTATATTACATCTAGAAGGGGAACTGCAAGGCGTCTAACCACAAGGACTGCTGAGAGAATCATCAGGGCCTCTCTTCCACCCCTCCGAGTTAACTATCCAGAGTGCACTGTATGCAGGACCCTTGGCATTGTCAAAGATCCCCAACCATCAGGTGTGAGGTACCATAGCTTTAGGACAAGAACTGCTGGATGGGAAAAAGCCTCTTCTCCCAGGCCAAGAGACTATTGAACTCCTTGCCACCACATATGAACCAGTAGTGTTAAAATGTTTACTTTTCAAGCTTGTGTCATAAATGCATATTATGATTTGTTAATTTATTTGTGGTAATATTACTTTCTGTTCTGTGTGAGTATACGTACTGTACTGTGCACCTTGGTTCAGAGGGATGTTGTTTTCTTTGGCCTTGAGCTGACCTTGAAAACGTCTACAAAATCTAAAGGACAACAGTTCTGTGTGGCTTCCAGGCCCACGATTTCAACACCAGAGAGCTCACTTCCTCAATGGTTCAGTGGGGACATTCCGACACCTCTTGTCCAGCTAACGACCAACTCTTCCAAAGTTCCGAGTCAAGAGAAGCACGATAACAAAACTATAACGCATTAGAAATACCCATTAACTATATACTCAGTGGCCACTTTATTAGCTACCTCCTGTACCTAATAAAGTGGCAACTATGTGTATACGTTTGTGGTCTTCTGCTACTGTGGCCCAACCTCTTCAAGTTTTGACGTGCTGTGCGTTCAGAGATGCTCGTCTGCACATCACTGTCGTAACACGTGGTTATTTTAGTTATTGTTACCCTCCCGTCAGCCTGAACCAGTCTGGCCATTCTCCTCTAACCTCTCTGCTTAACAAGGCATTCCCCCCCCCCCACAGAACTGCCATTCACTGGATTTTCTTTCTGTTTTTCCACCCCATTCTCTGTAAACTCTAGAGCAGGGATTCCCAACCTCTTTTTTGTTAAATGCCACGGACTCCTACTGTTAACTGAGGGGTCTGTGGACCCGAGGATGGGAACCTCTGCTCTAGAGGCCATTGTGCATAAAAATCACAGGAGATCAGCAGTTTCCAAAATACTCAACCACACGTCTGACACCAACAGTCATTCCACAATCAAAGTCACTTAGATCACATTTTTTCCCCAATCTGATGCTTGGTCTGAACAACAACTGAACCCCTTGTCAGTTGTCAGATATATATCCTTCTTCCAAGAAAACAGATAAAACTTTGCATCACTTCAACTGCGAGCCGTTTTTCCACTGGACCCTGAACACCAGCTTTGCTTATTGACCACCATTGCTATGGCTCCCATCAACAAGAGCCAGTTTTTTTTAAAAACAAGAATTTATTCACTAACAAAAAAAAAACTATACAATAGGCAAGGCATGATAACTATTTACAGGTTCAGATTAAAATGCTCTTTTTAAACATTGTGCCCTTACAGACTGCTTGCTCCTTCTCCAAAGACACCCGGACACAGACATCCCAGAAGAGGGACAGGCCATCAGCTCGGGCAGGCCTGCCCGGAGATCCCCCAAGCGACTCACACCAACCCCACCCCAACCCCTTACACTGGGGGCCAGGAAATCAGGAGTGTGGTGGGGGGGGGGGGTCTGAAGTGCAGCCAGAACCTGTGGAGCAGCACCTTCAGACTCCATGTTACACTTGGTCTGCCAGGGATCACCTACCTTAGTGTGAACTGTGAATTTAACCTTTTCTCTCTCGCTGAGCGCGTCGGGAATGTCAACCAGCATCAGGGGCTCTCCTTCCATGGATACTGAAGCCTTCTGTAAGTTTTAAAAAGAGGACATTTACTTTCACTGCAATGCAGATTACCAGAGTGAGCAATTGGATTTGAATTTAACTTGTGAAGATTTAGATCTAGAGTAAGTACACTAGCCAAGTGGTTAAGGTATTGGACTAGCGACCTGAAGGTTGTGAGTTCGAGCCCCAGCCCAGGCAATACGTTGTGTCCTTGAGCAAGGCACTTAACCACACATAGCTCTGCGACAACACCAGTGCCAAGCTTGCCCTTCCCTTGGACAACATCGGTTTCATGGAGAGGGGAGACTTGCAGCATGGGCAACTGCCTGTCTTCCACACAACCCTGCCCAGGCCTGCGCCCTGGAGACTGAAGAATTTCCAGGTGCAGATCCATGGTCTCGCAAGACTAACGGACTCCTTAAGTGTAAGTAGGGGGACACTGTTTGCCAAGTACTCAGTGCCAGGGTGCCCACTTCCATGATATACAACTATAATTTTACTCAATATACATTCCCCTCAAATCCATTGATTTTATTGCAATACCAGGCCCAAAATGTCAACTGTTTACTCTTTTCCATAGATGCAGAGTTCCTCCAGCATTTGTGTTTTACTTACTCAGTCTGCTCACTATATTATCTCCAATAGAACTGCAGAATGGTAGAGTTTGGCTTTAATAATTTTACTCTTAAAATTGGAATTAATAATTAATTATTCTAGTTAATTCTAACAATAATTAGAAAGACAAATCATGATTCTATCTAGCCAAAAATCGACAGGGTGGTAAAACTGGTTTATAACAGATAGTCTCAGGTGTTCGGTTTTATTTATTTATTCTTCTATTTGCACAGCTTCTCTTCTTTTTCCACATTGGTTGCTTGTCAGTCTGTGTGTGCAGCTTTTCATTGATTCTAACCCATCCTTCCAAATAAACTGATTCTTAAGCTCTGGAACCTGGGCCTGAGTACTCAGATCTGCAGCTGGATCTTCAACTTCCTCACAGACAGGACCCAGGCTGTAAAAATAGGGGACAAGCTCTCCTCTACAATCACTCTGAGCACCAGTGCCCCACAAGGCTGTGTACTCAGCCCCCTGCTGTACTCACTGTACACCCATGATTGTGTAGCCAAGTTTCCATCAAACTCAATATAAGTTTGCTGATGACACAACAATTGTAAGCCGTATCTCGGGTAATGATGAGTTTGAGTACAGAGAGGAAATTAAGAACCAGGTGGCATGGTGCGAAGACAATAACCTATCCCTCAACGTCAGCAAGACGAAGGAATTGGTTGCTGACTTCAGGAGTATGGACTGCATGACCTAGTTCACATCGGTGGAACAGGTCAAAAGCTTTGAGTTCCTAGGGATCAATATTACAAATGACCTGACTTGGTCCAACCAAGCAGAGTTCACTGCCAAGAAGACCCACCAGCGCCTTTACTTCCTGAGAAAGATAAAGAAATTTGGCCTGTCCCCTAAAACCCTCACTAATTTTTATAGATGCACCGTAGAAAGCATTCTTCTAGGGTGCATCACAACCTGGTATGGAAGTTGTCCTGTCCAAGACTGGAAGAAGCTGCAGAAGATCGTGAACACAGCGCAGCACATCACACAAACCAACCTTCCGTCCGTGGACTCACTTTACACCGCACGCTGTCGGAGCAGTGCTGCCAGGATAGTCAAGGACACGACCCACCCAGCCAACACACTTTTCGTCTCTCTTCCCTCCAGGAGAAGGCTCAGGAGCTTGAAGACTTGTACAGCCAGATTTGGGAACAGCTTCTTTCCAACTGTGACAGGACTGCTGAACGGATCCTGACCCGGATCTGGGCCGTACCCTCCAAATATCTGGACCTGCCTCTCGGTTTTTTTGCACTACCTTACTTTCCATTTTCTATTTATGATTTATAATTTAAATTTTTAATATTTACTATCGATTTGTACTCCAGGGAGCGGGAAGCGTAGAATCAAATATAACTGTGATGATTGTATGTTCTAGCATCAATTGTTTGGCGACAATAAAGTATAAAGTATTCTATTGTAGTTCTTTATTTGACTGTGAATGCCTGCAAGAAAATGAATCTCAGGGGAGTATATGGTGAGATGTATGCACTTGGATAATAACTTTACTTTGAACCTAGGCCATGCTAAGGGAGGAATGCACTGTCAGAGGCGAGGTGTTAATCCAAACCAAGATGCAGAAATCCCACAACATTAGCACTTCCCAATTAGCATCGGCAAACAGGCTACCTGGTTAAGTGGGATCTTTCCATGCAACTTCCACAGCAGTGATAACACTTCAAGAGCAACTGTGTTGACACAAAGCACTGGCGTGCTTCGGGGACGGCGCAGATGTGAGAAGGACTTGAAAGGCAGCCCCACACAGAAGAGGCTGAGGCATTTGGCACTTGTTTACAGCCGCTGCACCAGCGAGCGAAGCTACACAGGGCACTGCACTCACACAGGGGAGCACCACTTGCTCCACCTCACTTTGAACTCCCTCTCCAGCAGAGGAACACAAAACCACTGCCCGAAACGTCTACATCAAATGCTGCCACAGGAGAGCAGCATCACCATCAGGGACTCTCTCCTCGCTGCTGCCATCAGGAAGGAGGTACGGGAGCCTCAGGACTCTCACCACCAGGTTCAAGAACAGTCACTACCCCCCAATCACCCTGCACCAAAGGGGATAACATCACTTGCACCACCATTGAAATGTTCCCACAACCACTTTCACAGACTCTTCATCTCATGCCCTTGAAATTTATTCCTTTTTTTTTCCCCTAGTTGATAATAAATTTGCTTTGAAATTTTGAAACCATGCAAATGAAAATCATGTTTTCTTGAGCAACAGCCAAGCAAAAAGATCTCGACCCAATTCACATTAGGTTGTGCCACTGCGTGGCTTTGACAGATGAAGTTGCTCATGTCGTCCCCAGGTGAAAGCAGCAGCCAAACCCAGAATTTAGCTCGTCACTGCTAAGGGCAAGTGAGAATTATTACGATCCCCACAGTAAGAAGAAACTGCGCTTGCTGATCTCAACAGCTTTACGCACCATGTACATTCACATGTGTTCGGAATTTGCTGTATTGTGTTGGTCAGGGGTCAACATGCAACAACAACATTCAACAATTAGAATTATATAAAACAAAGTTAGACATTAAAGTACATATATGAAATAAATATGCACAAATTCGTGTATTGAGGGGACGCTGCACCTAACCAGACAGTAATGCTCCCTGTGATGGCAGTGTAGAATTACACCAGGATGTTCTGGGGAAGATAGAAGTTTACCAGCTGTCCCAACAAGTACATCCTCTGCTGAGCCTTTTTGTTAAAGGAGGAGATAAAGGATTCTCCCACATGACGTCCTGTGAAATAAGGCCAGGAATCTGAATGTAGAAACAGTGCTGGCTGTAGAGTTGTGATGAGGAGTGGGTGGAGAGGAGGCACATCTCTCTCGAAGCTGATGTGCATCTCCACAGTTTTGAGAGCGTTCAGCTCCAAGTTGTCACGAATGCACCCGGACACTAGCTTGTTTACCTCCTGGTTACACTTGGATTTGTTGCCTTTGGTGAATAGTCCAATGACAGTCCGCAAACTTTATCAGTTTAACTGATGATTCACTGGAGACATAGTCACTGGTGTATAGAGAAAACAGAAGTGAGAGAACACACCCCTGTTGTATACCAGTGCTGAGTGAGCAGGATGTGAAGATGTGCTTACCTAGTCCCACATACTGCCTCCTGTCAGAGAGGAAATTTGTGACCAATTCACCAACCGGCCATTCAAAATATTCAAAAACCCAAAGGCATGAAAAATTTAAAAACATTCGTCAGCTTTTCCACAGTTAACCATAAACATTCACACAGCTGTTTCTACCCCAGTTAACCATAAACATTCACACAGCTGTTTCTACCCCAGTTAACCATAAACATTCACACAGCTGTTTCTACCCCAGTTAACCATAAACATTCACACAGCTGTTTCTACCCCAGTTAACCATAAACATTCACACAGCTGTTTCTACCCCAGTTAACCATAAACATTCACACAGCTGTTTCTACCCCAGTTAACCATAAACATTCACACAGCTGTTTCTACCCCAGTTAACCATAAACATTCACACAGCTGCTTCTACCCCAGTTAACCATAAACATTCACACAGCTGCTTCTACCCCAGTTAACCATAAACATTAACACATTATAATTGGCAATCAGAGAACTGCAGATGCTAGAAATCTAAACAGACAGGATCTTTGACACAAAATGACAATTCAGTTTCTTCTTCCACAAATGCTGCCCAGCCTTAGCATTTCCTACACCTTGTGATTTTATTTCACATTGTACAAGACACTGGCGAGGCCAAATTTGGAATATTGTGTGCAGTCTGGTCACCTACCCACAGGAAAGACATCAATGGGATTGGAAGTATACAGCTGGGAAAATTTACAAGGCTACAATGAGGACCTGAATTTCAGGGAAAGGTTGAATAGGTCAGGACTTTTTTTCCCCTGGAGTGTAGTAGAATTTGGGGAGATCTGATAGTACACATCACGGGGTTATAGATGGGGTAAACTCCTCCATGGAAGGACCAAGTCCAGCTGTGGAAGGCGGAGGGTTGGGAATGGGCTAGCAATCTCATGTAAAAACCCAGAGTACAGAAACAACAACAGAAGCTCCAAAGATCTCATCCCTGAGAGAGGAATGACTCCGTAGTAAGTCATGAAGTGAAAGCAGAACCTTTTATTAGCCCAGGATAGAGGACTTGGGCGAGCTGTTGTTGGCAGCCTATGCCCCAGTGGGGGGGGCTTTAGGAGAATAGACAGGGGTAAATGCAAGCAGGTTCCCCCCCCCCACTGAAGTTGGGCGAAACTAGGACTCCAGGCCATGGGTAAAGGGTGAAAGGTGAAATATTTAAGGGGGAACGTTTTCACTCAGAGGGCGGAGTTAGCTCCCAGCAGAAGTGATGGATGCAGGTTCGATTGCAACACGCAAGAGAAGTTTGGATAGGATGGGTAAGGATGGCTTTGGTCCAGGTGCGAGTTGAAGAGACTACGCATGGACTAGATGTGCCAAAAGCCCTGTTTCTCTGCTGTTATTCTACATGACTGACTCTACATTAGGCAGCCTTGATGTCAAGTGACTAATTGTTGTATTACATAGTGTCTTTCACATTCCTGCATGATGTTTCAAAGTATTGATGGATTGAGGTGTAGAATTGTTACTTTCTTGTGGTTTGACTTTCTAACGCTTGTTTGCACTTTTTATACACGACCACCTTATCAGGTACACCTGCCCGTTAATGCAAATATCTAATCAGCCAATCATGTGGCAGAACTCAACACACAAAAGCATGCAGACATGGTCAATAGGTTCAGCTGTTGTTCAGACCAAGCATCATTTAGTCTCTAGACAATACATCAACCTGAAAGTGGAAGGGCTACAAGGAGTCTCTAATAAAGTGGCCACCGAGTGCACGTGTGATTGTTAGGTGACTTTTTCAGTAGTTACAGTTGGCTCTGTAATTTTATGGAAACCTGCTTCAGTGATGGTGTCACATGACTTGAATGTGGCTAGTCACTGGTTAACCTTATCAATGGAATTCGCTTTTGTCTGTCTGATACAAGACCCCATCTCCTTTGTCTTATCTCTTTTCCCTGCTCTTCTCTCTTTCCCTTTACTTCTTGTTCTCTCACACATGCTTTGTCCTTTCTATTCTCCATTCTTTTAACACTTAATAAAACGATCGTAAACAACAAATTTTACACAGACAAAATGATAGAAGAACTCAGCAGGTCAGTAAGTATCTATGGAGAGGAACAGACAGGCAACACTTTGGTTTGAGGCCCTTCAGGACTGCAGAACCACTTGTGTTTATGTACCCAACAAGCCTTATGGCTCATTTTAAACCTCCAAAGTACGACTGGATCGCAATAGCAGCAGGATCCAACAGCACTTCAGAGCTAGTTAAGTACTTCTGAATTGTTGCCCTTTGTAATATAGAAAAGTGGTTTTCTGCCACAACAGACCTTCATATTAAGCAATGTGATAATAATCAAATACCCTTTTAAATAAAATATTGAGTGGCAGGGTGGAGATGCGTCTCTACCAAAGGAGGTGAAAGGCGCTTCTTCCCTCTGCTAGCCTGCAGGTCACCAAGAGAGCAGCTGGTATATATGCGCCAGGCAGACAATCTCTGAAGAATATCGATAACGTCTAGGTCACCCGTCTTGGAAAGACACTGCCCAGAAGGTGGCAATGGCAAACCACTTCTGTAGAAAAAAAATTGCCAAGAACAATCATGATCACAGAAAGACCATGATTGTCCAAGTTATACAACATGGCACATAATGAAGAAATGAAAAAAAATCACTGAAAAGTTCAAATATTTGCCAGGATTTTTTTTTTTATTTTCTCTGCTTCCCTTCCAAAGGATGGAATAGAAAATAATTATAGCCATTATGAATGATCGTCGAGCAGATCACCAAGAGAACCTCCACAATTAGAACCATAGTTTTTATCTTCGCACCCACAAACAGGAGTTTGGGATTAACATCTCATTTTGAAAACAAAGGTATCTTCTGTTTGCAGTTCTCCACTGAACTCTGCTAACAGGCAAGCCAGGTGTTGCTGGAGCTGAAGCCTGGGCACAGGTATGGTCTAGCACCCAGCAATAGCTCAAATACTTTGGGGCCGTTGCAAATCCTACATATCCAAGATGGATGGTGAGGAGCAAGAACAGGCCTTAAAGACCTGAGTTATAGGGAAAAGTTGACTATGGTTAGGAATTTATAACCTGGAGCTTAGGAGAATGGAAGGGGGGGGGGTGGAGGAAGGTTTAATAGAGATATACAAAATTATGAGGGGAATAGATAGGGTGAATGAAAGCAGGCTTTTTCCACTGAGGTTGAGAGAGACTAGAACCAAAGTGCCAAGGTTAAGGGTGAAAGGTGAGAAGTTTAAGGGAGTGGTGAGTGTGTGGAAGGAGCAGCCAGCTGAAGTGGTGGATGCAGTTTGATTTCAACACTGAAGAGAAGTTTGGATAGGACATGGATGGTTGGGGTATGGGCGGGGGTGGGGGGGAGGGATGGATTTGGCTTGGAGTCCGTCAATGGGACTAGGCAGAATAAAAGTTCACCATGGACTTGGTAGGACGGAGAGCTGCAGTGTTCGGTGACTCTTAACAAAATGTGCTTCTACCAGAATTTTGTATTTACAGCATTGAAAGAGGCCAGTGTTTATGGTTCAGCCCAACCTTCTCCCAGTGTTGTTCGTCTAACCCCACTGGAATATCCTGTTTATCACCTTCCCCACCATGTGCTTGTTAACCCATACCTTTCCATTGTTCTGGATGACAATGGTTCACCCTCAGTAAACCAGCAACAGGAACCCCTGCCCATTTACCTCTTCCCGCCAGCTCGCCTGCGGAGGTCAGCACCGACCTGGGAATCAGGCCTCGAGAGCGGAACCCCACAGGAAAAGGCCATTCAGCCCGTTCTAGTTCAGAAACCGCTGGTCTGCCTCATCCCATCGACCCCCTCCCCCCCATAACCCTCCAACCCCAGACATTCACCCTGCCCCTGTCCCGTCGGGTAGAAGAATCAGAAGACTAAGCACCACCAGGATCAAAGACAGCGCTTTTACAAGACTAGTACGATAAGGTGGACTCTTAGCTTCACAATCTACCTCATCGTGTTCCTTGTACCCTGTCTGCTGCACCTTTCTCTGTGGCTGCGTTCCCTGTACTACCTCAATTTACAGATGGATGGCATGCAAATCAAAGTTGTTTTCACCGTACTTCGGTACATAGGACAACAATAAACCAATTCACCCGTTTATTAAGCTCTTGTACACATACAGGAGGACACTCGGATCGATGTGTATTTCGGAGCTCCACCATCTTTCTCATTTAAATATTTCATTTCTCCAACTAAAGTGGAGAATTTCAAATTTTCTCCAAGTTATACTGTATCGGTTTGATCTACGCCCACTCACGTAAATCATCTATATTTTTAACCGCCTTAGACCTTTGTCACACTTCACTGGGTTATATTTATGCTAATGCAGTACTTAGACACTAACAAAAACAGATGCCTTAACAGCATACATCAAATTCAGAGCCTGAAATGAAAATGGATGCATGGTTCTGGACACGGGAACCGCATAATTCCATCAAGATGTCACAACAGCTGCACCGCATGCACCATCATCTTCTGACTCCACGATTAAAATGCTCACTAGAGTCCGAAACAGTTGTTAAAACCAATAACAAGTTTTCAAACATCAGCAGAGCGTGGGGTGGAGTTTTAACCCAACTCGTTACATTAGTTGCACGAATGTCTGCTTATTTTCTTCATCGCAAAGAGCGACTAAATGTGAAATGACATGCGACCGTTCATTAGAAAGACACCGCTTACATCCGCAAACGTTCAATTCCATCTCATTTGTGTTGAGACTTGTGGTTGACTAAATTTCACCCAGTCCCTTAACTTGCAGAAGACGTTGTTTATGAACAAGCAGAAAACGACTAGTTTACAACAAACACCTCACATACCTTGTTACTCTCACTCAGGTCAGCTGGGCTATCAGACATCGCTCCCTCTTGCAAAAAAAAGAAACCAAACCTAATACATACACCCCAATTGCCGCCGCGGTAAACGTGGAAAAGTTAACTACTTAACCCCCAGCAAACAAAACTCCACGAACGCTCCGCGCGAGGTCCCGCCTTTATCACCTTCCCATTGATGCAGCGACCGGGCGGTTCTCAGGGCCTTGCTCTACTATTGGTCCAGCGCACCATCAATCAACCGGAGACAGCGCCGGTAGGGTGGGAAAAAAAAAGTACATTGGGAATTTGCCCGCCCTTTGTGGTAAGGCTCCACCTCCGGGAGTTTTAATAACGTAGGCGTCAGCTTCCGCGCCGTGATTTATGGTAAGTGTAGTCCAAAAGAAAGGTCTTCTCCCGAAATGTCGATTATTTGCTGATGTGACCTGACCTATTGAGTTATTCCAGTATTTTTAAGTGTTGTTCTGGATTTCCAACGGCTGCAGAATCTCTTGTGTATAGGATAATCTCTGCCTATAACGGACTACAATTCCCAGCAGCCATCGGGCAACGCCGCCGTCGAGCGGGCAACGGACGTGTTGTGACGGAGTGACGGAGAGTGAGTACCTCAGGCAGTGGGTTACCCACGGGATGTTGGACATCTTGAGCAAAGGCATATAAGGTGCCCGAGTAACCCAGCGGATCAGTACCTGTTGCCTGACCTGCTGCGTTGCTCAGGCAATGGTTTTCTGCCTGGACCCGGGCCGGCCCTTCTGTTGGTCGGAGCGGGAGCAGCGGCTTTGCCTTTGTATTCGCGGGCGGTGAGTTCGTCCGGTGGCGCGGCTGCGAATGGTTGAGTTTGTTCGAACACAGTAAGGAAAGGGAGGGATTTGGGACGTGGTGGGAAAATGGAGCTTACTCAGGAAAATAAGGACAGGATCTGTACACTTGTAGATCCTGGATGATCTACTCTAGCCCTCAACTCTCAGGTGCTACCAAAAGCGGCACCTTCCCTGTAACTGTAACACTACTTTCTACATTATTCTCGTTTTTACTACCGCAATGCATTTGAGTGTTTGGATGGCACACACACAAAACAAAGTTTTTCACGGTATGTCAATAATAAACCAATTCCCGTGCAAATAATCCTCATAACCCTAATTCTGATCTCCCAGGGGCCACACATTTTAATTCCACGTCCCATTCCCATTCTGATATGTCTATCCACGGCCTCCTCTACTGTCAAGATGAAGCCACACTCAGGTTGGAGGAACAACACCTTATATTCTGTCTGGGTAGCCTCCAACCTGATGGCACGAACATTGATTTCTCTAACTTCCGTTAATGCCCCACCACCCCCTCGTACCCTATCCCTTATTTATTTTTATTCTCCCCTTTTTTTTCTTCTCTCTCTGTCCCTCTCACAATCACTCCTTGCCTGCTCTCCATCTTCCTCTGGGCTCCCCTCCCCCTTTCTTTCTCCCTAGGCCTCCCGCCCCATGATCCATCCCCCCTCCAACTCTGTATCCCTTTTGGCAATCAACTTTCCAGCTCTTAGCTTCTTCCCTCCCCTTCCAGTCTTCTCCTATCATTTTGGATCTCCCCCTCCCCCTCCTTCTCTCAAATCTCTTAATATCTCTTAGTTAGTCCTGATGAAGGGTCTTGACCTGAAACGTCGACTGTACTTCTTCCTATAGGTGCTGCCTGGCCTGCTGTGTTCCAGCAGCATTTTGTGTGTGTTGCTTCTTTTCCAGCATCTACAGATTTTCTTGTGTTTGATTGTGCACAGATTTTGAGAATGCTGTGAATTCTAAATTGAAGAATGTACTCAAAGGCTCCTGGGGGGGGGAGAAATGCAACATACCTGTGAGTGCTTAGAGTACAGAAGGAGCATTTGGCGTGGTATTGAGAACCTCAAGTTCATATGTGGGAAGCTGTATGTGAATGGCAGAAGAGAGCATCACCTTTGAAACTGCTGAGCCACCCACCCACTTGGGCCACTGCTTTATCATCTCCAAAAGAATTTGCAGCTCCCATGTTGGCTCATCACTCATCTCAGAAACTGGAGTGGAGGCAAGCCGAGCAAGAGAAGATCTTCAGATGCTGGAAATCCAAGCAACACACACAAATGCAAAACTCAGTAGGCTAGGCAGCTTTTGTGGAAAAGAGTATAGTTGCCATTTTGGGCTGAGACTCTTCATCCCAAGGGACCGTTAAGATGGGTTCCCAACCTTTTTTTATGCCACGGACCATTACCATTAACCAAGGGGTCCGTGGACCACAAGTTGCGAACCCCTGGTGTAAGAAAAGTCAGTGTCATACAGTGCAGAAACAGAGTCTTCTGTCTGCCCACACTGATCTTTTTGGCCATTTACAATAATCGCATTTGCCTGCATTAGGACTGTATCCTTCTTCACCTTATCTGTTTGAATGTCTGTCTAAATGCCTCTTAAACCTCATTTCACCTCCTCCTCTTGCAGTTCATTCCAGATGTCTTGATGGAAAAAATTAAACAACTTGCGCCTCAGCTTCCCCTTTAAATATCAATCAACTTAAACCATCTTATTTTCGATATCCCTACCAGGGGAAGAAAAAATATTTTGATTATTTAAGACTTATATATTTCACTTGAGCACCCGTGATGGACTATAGGGAGCCTGCTATAGTCTACACTCAGCTAGGTAGTGGTATATATTTCCTTCTCCTTTCTCTACCTCAATAAGCCTGGTCAGCAGGACCCCCATCATAAGATGCCAGCAGCAGCAAAGCAAATGACATGGGGTCTGTACTTTTACCATGCTCGCTCTGGTAGGGGCGCTAGGAAGTGCCAACCGCCTAGCAGCTTTGACAGTGCCAGCACATCGGGACACCAGAGGTCTGTGAACACCGTGGGTTCCAGCTGCCAGTGTCGTCTACTGTTCATCAGAGACACCCTTTCAGAGAGACACTTCTTGTGTGACACGGGTGCTCAAGTGAGTGTGCTGCCAACATCGCCTATCGATGGGAAGGCAAAGCGTGGTGAAGTCTCTCTGGAGGCCGCCAATGGCAACAGGACACAACAGGATACTGCTTCAGTGGGTGACATTACCCATGGGACTTTGTCCTGGCTAACGTGGTTAGACCGCTGCTCGGTGCAGATTTCCTGTATGCCCAAGAACTTTTAGTTGATCTTAAGAACCGCTGGCTTGTGGGTGTTAATGGGCTTTGTTTCATTAACCTGCTCCCCCAGTAAGTTCCCCACAATGACTCTATCAAGCACATGCACCATGGCGAACTGCTGGGCGAATTCCCAAACCTCACCAAGCCCACGCTCTCCACCACAGTTGCAAAACATGGGGTCGAGCACCACATTCCCACATCTGACTGCCAGTCCATGCCCGTGCACGTAGACTGGACCCAGAAAAGCTGGCAACCACAAAGGCTGAGTTGGTCAACATGGAAAGATTCAGAATTGTACACCGGATGAGTAGCCCCTGGGCTTCACCCATCCATATGGTCTCTACATGTGATGGTGGTTGCCACACAAGTGGGGATTACCGATATGTTAACAAGGCCATGACCCCCGATCATTGTCTAGTCCCACACATCCAAGACTTTTTGGCACACCGAGCCAGAAAGTTAATTTTTTCCAAAGTCGAGCTAGTCGGGGGCTAATCAGGTGACTGTGTGCTCAGAGGATATTCCCAAAATGGCTGTGATAACCCCATTTGACCTATTTGAGTTTCTGCGCGTGCCGTTTGGACTGAAAAATGCAGCACAGATTTTCCAACAGATGGTGGACTCTATTAAAAGACTTAGATTTTCTTTTTATTTACCTGGATAACATACTTGGCGCCAATGCGTCCAAATTCAAGCATGTATCTCATCTCTGCACACTTTTCGAGTGCTTAAGCCAGCGTGGGTTGATTATTAACCCGGCCAAATGCCAATTTGGGTTGTCATCCATTGACTTTTTTGACCATTGCATTTCTGCAGAAGCTGCAAACTCCTCCCATCAAAGCTAGCTGCTGTTATGGATTTCCCACCACCCAGTGCTACAGCAAAACCTCAGGAGATTTTAGGTATGGTGAATTTCTATCACCACTTCTTTCCACAAGCAGCTGAACTTATGCTCCCCCTGTATAGTGTACAGTACTTAAAGGCAATATCTCTAATCAAGTGCTTGACTGGTCAGTGGATATGACCAGAGCATTTGATGACACCAAATGAGCTCTTTCCAACAAGACCCTACTGGTGCACCCGCTCCCCAATGCACCCATAGCCATTACAACTGACGCCTCAGACTGTGCTGTGGGTGCTGCACATGAACAGTTGGGCAGAGCCATGTGGCAGCCGTTTGCCGTCTTCAGTTGACAGCTACGTCACCCCCGAATAGAAGTACAGCACATTTGACCGCGAGCTTCTCGGTTTCTATCTGGCTGTCTGCCATTTCACCCGTTCGTTGACCACAAACCTCTTGTGCACATAATGGCTAAAATATCAGACCCTTGGTCTGCCCGGCAGCAATGCCACCTGGCCTACGTATCGGAGTTCACAACCGATATACAACATATCAAGGGGGAAAATAATGCCATGGCTGACTGCCTCTCACAGCCAACTGTTGAGGCCATACACATAGGGGTTGATTATGGCAGCCTACCAAGTTACTGCCCCAGAGGTCCAGGCTTATCAACCAGCAGTCACGGGCCTCTGGTTGGCTGACATTAAGTTTGGGGAAGCTGGGGTTTCTCTCTTGTGTGATGTCTCAACCAGTCATCCTTGCATGGAAATGGACTGTTTTCAACTTCGTACATGGCCTTTCTCATCCAGGTTGGAAGGCCTCACAGAAACTGGTTGCACTAAAGTTTGTTTGGCACGGCCTCAGCAAGGATGTGCACATTTGGACTGTAGCTTGTCTGGAGTGCCAGCAGGTAAAACTTTACTGTTGTGTCGTGTTCAGGCACTATTGACACCTTTTGAGGTCCCTGAGCGATGCTATGACCATGTCAATGTGGACCTTGTAGGTCTTCTTCCCCCCCCCCCCCCCCAACACTCCATGCACCAGATGGTCAGAGGTCATCCCTCTAGCATCGACGTGGCTCGGACTTTCATCAGCACCTGGGTTGCTTGGTTTGGCACCCTCTCTGATGTTTCCTCTGAACACGGTCCCCAATTCATTTCAGACCTCTGGGCTGCGATGACCCAGAATCTCGGCGTTAGGCTACATCACACCACAGTGTATCACACACAGCCCAATGGCCTATGTGAGTGGTTTCATTGCTCCTTAAAGGCTGCTCTGAGGGCTTCCCTGACCAATGAGTGTTAGCATGATCATCTGCCATGGGTTCTGCTGGGGGTCAGAACTGCTCCAAAAGGGGACGTGCAGTTGTCCTTGGCTGAGTCAGTATATGGGCAGCTGTGTTTAGTGCGAGGTGATTTCACTCCTGAGGCCACGACCACTTGTTCAGCCACTCAACTGCGTTCCACCCTCCTCAGTAAATTCATTTCCTTTGCACCTATTCCTACCTCACATCATGGCATACAGCACTCTGAGGTTCCTGTTGACCTACATTCTGCTTGGAGGGTCTCGGCCCGAAACATCGCCTGTACTCTTTCCCGTAGATGCTGCCTGACCTGCTGAATTCCTCCAGCATTTTGTGTGTGTCGGTTACATTCTACCTCGTTTGTTTTTCGTCAGCCGTAACGCACACCAACACCCCCTTAGGCCTCCTTATGATGGCTTGTTCTGCATTTTGGAATGGGGAGAAAAGACTTTTATCATAGATGAGAGGGATAAACGAGAATGTATTTTGATAGATTGCTTTAAACTGGCCCACCAAGATTTGGAGTATTCCACTACCATGCTCCTGCTGTCACAACATGGCCACGAGTGTGTCAACGCACCTGTGAACAAGTCAGAGACGTCTGCTGTTCCTCCACCCATGGAACACAGGACCCAAGCCGGGTGGCTCATCCCAGATCCGGAGAGGCACACAATGCCCGTTTTAGTGAAATCTAGTGGGGCCCTTGAGGGGTAACGTAATTGGGGGAAATGTAGATAATTCACAACCACCGATATTGAGTTGGGTTTCATTTTAGGAGACTGGTCTGACATGATGACATTGTTACGTAAGGATTTTTAACATGCTTTTGTGCATGGGTTTAGGAGTTCAATAACGTGTGTTACGGGTTTTGGTAAATATAAATGCTTTACTTCATTTCATTTGCAAAAATCAAAATAAGACATGGGAGCAGAATTAGGCCATTTAGACCATTAAGTCTGCTCTGCCACTTCATCAGAGCTGATTTACTTTCCCTCCCAACCCCATTCTCCTGCCTTCTCCCCATAACCTTCGACACCCTTACTAATGAAGAACCTATCAACCTGCACTTTAAATATATCCAATGACTTGGCTTCTACAGGAACCTGTAGCAATGGATTCCACAAATCTACCACCCAATACAACACGAACTTCAAAGTAAGGTGCTTTGAGCTGTCCGGAGGTTATGATACATAAATTAATTCTATTCCCTTTTTGTCCCTCTTTATAGATACTGGTAATGTAAGCCCGTTATCAGCACGTTCTCCTCTTGGGAACATTTGCATGCTGACACGCCTATAATCACTCATTTTGAAATTCCCTGTCATTCTTCGATTCTTTGACATTTTTGCAATATGTCCGATATCGTGTATGGTGATTATTGAAGTAAATGAAATCTGTGTAATGAACAGATGCTGAAGGCAACCATCCATTTTCAGTGGTTTTGAAACATAGCAATTACTGAATGGGATGACAAAAGCTAAAGTTACTCTGTTTTAACCTGTAAACAGATACAGTATATGCAGATAGCAAGGGGTGACTTATGTCACTGAAGTAATTTACAATCATGGGGCTACTGAAGATGGAGAAGTCTTCAAACTGGAAAATGCTGAGCCCACACTGGTGCTGTCCCTTTATTGAACATGTTCAGCCCCAAAGTCTGATAACGTTGGATTACCAGTACAAAAGGTTATTGAAGTATGGCTATGTTTTCAAATCGATACACATGAGATTAGTGTAGTGAAGTGGACATTGGGTAAAAGATCAGCCATGATCTTATTGAATGACAGGACAGGTGCTACCTTCGTCCACTGTGACAGTTCGAAGATTTGGTTTCAGGGTTTTATTTAAATAGTCAAGAAATAAGTGCATTGGCACCAGCAAGAAGTGACCAGGCCATAAAAATATTGCAACAACGATCTGGTTCGTAAACATCCTTCATATTTTGTGATTAGTCTTTTATTGCCTTCCATTCTGCAGAAAGTCTTCTTGAAAGATGACTACCACCAGATGATAAGGTCCAGCAATGCCCGTATCATGAGAATGATTTCTTTGTAAACTTGTCTTTGGAGATTCACATTTTTTTAAACCTTGTTTACAGCATAACTCGTGGGTCACTTTAAGTAATGGCAATGGGAACAAAGCTAGTAAGAAGGCAGAAGCAGTAACTCCAATTTTATATTTGTGTTCAGCAAAATATCCAGAAGGAAAGGAAGTTCATTGATGTGTTGCTTTCCTTGCTTAAATACTTAGTTGAGATTTGCTTAGTCCCTTTATTTAGTTTCCTGTGGAATGCCTCAGCTGGCTTTTACTTGAGCTACCAAATGCTTGGGATAGCTCTTATTATCTTAATTTTATTTCTTTCTAGTTTATATGTTCAGTTCTTTCTACAAGTTAATGCCCCCCCTACCCCTCCCATCTATGTACTTACCCAAATTTCTTTTAAATGTTGCAATTGATTCCCCCACCCACTACTTCTGGCAACTTGTTCCACACTCGCAACACTATATGATTGAAGACAATCCCCCTCATGTTGCCCTTAAATATTTCTCTTTCCACCCTTAACCCATGACCTCTAGTGCTAGTCTCACCCAGCCTCAGAGGGAAAAGCCTGCTTGCGTTTACCCTATCTATACCCCTCATAATTTTATATACCTCAATCAAATGTCCCCTCATTCTCATACACTCCGGGGGGAAAAAGTCCTAACCTAATCAACCTTTCCTTATATCTCAGGTCTTTCCTATAGGTAGGTGACTAGAACTGCACACAATACTCCTGATGAGGCCGCACCAGTGTCTTATAGAACTTCAACATAACATCCCATCTCCTGCACTGAATGCTTTGATTTATAGCCAAAAGTTTTCTTTATGACCCTAACTAGTTTACAAACTTTATGTAAATGAACTTTGATTTTCTATCTTCAAAGGGAAGTCTACAAGAATAAGGGCAAAGAACTGATGAAGATTTTTAGTTAATCATTGAAGCAATCCATTACCTCCCTGAAACACTTCTGTTTTCTTTATTAACTTATTCAGCATAAGATTAATTCACAGTTTGCTAAAACACTACAGCTATGATATTTTTCCTTCCTGTAACATTTTTTTTGCTCGTTAATGTAACGTTGACAGAAGCATGAAAGTGCAACAGCTGGCAGTCAAGAAAGTCATTCCATATGTTATGGTGCACAGGTATCTCCTACTACTTGCTGTTAGCAACTCCATTATGCACGATCCAGACCCTGACTACAAAAAGAGGAAGGTTAGGCATGGGGCTGGCAACTCCGTCCTGTAAAAACCCAGAGCTACAGAAACGCCAACAGAAGGTTCAAAGACCTCATCCCTGAGAGAGCAATATCTTCACCGAGAAGACGTGTGAAGTCGTGTATTGAAAGCGGAGGCCGCAGGGCTATTTGACCTTCAGCCCAGGACAGTAGACTCAGGCAAGCTGCACTCGGCGGCCTATGCCCCAGTAGGGGTGGTGGGCTTGTGAAGATGAAGGACTTACTGTGAGCAGCAAAATAGTGAGTCTGGTTTCATAAGGCCACACACAAAGATTTGGCAATCCTTGTGCTGTGGACACACCAACCCATCACCATTTTCTGTCACGTAAATTTTCATTCTTGTCTCAGGTACCGAGGTACAGTGGAAAAACTGTTGGGCATGCCATCCATACAGATCACTTCATTACAGCAGTGTCTTGAGCACTGCAGCTCAGCTGAGAAGGTGGTTGGCTGCAGTCTACCATCACTGCAGGGCTAATATATGTCCAGGACAAAGAACAGGGCAGGAAAAATTATTGCACTCACTACCCACCCTGCAAACTGCCTTTTTCCAAAAGCTCCCTTCTGAAAAGCACTCCAGGGCTATTAAAACAAATGACTTTCTTACCCCAGGCAGTTAATTTGATTTAGTCTTTCTTGTTAGCCACCCCCACACCTCTCTATCTATCAGCTTAGTCATTGCACTGCACTGTAAACACTTTAAACCACTTTTTACAAAGCTGTTTACATTGTAAATACATGCTCGTATTTATGTATGCACATTTATACTGTGTCTGTACTTAACCTGTAACTTATTTTTATATAATGCTTTATAATTGTTGAATGTTTTTTTCGTTGCATGTCCTGCAAAGGCGTCACAGCAAATTTCTAATACATCTAAATGTGTATGGCGTATATAGTTGATCCTTGAGGTAGTACAAGGGAAAACAAAATGCAGAATAAAGTGTAGCAATTCTTCGAGTCGTCTAGTTTGGATTTAAAAGAGTTGTTACAGAATTAAAGAGGGGACCTGTGAAGAGTGACTTGCAGTGAGTTACCGTGCTCCAGCATCATCTTGCATCCCAAGGCAGGGATGTCAACAGGTGGCGTCCATAACACAAAAAGAATTGCAGTCGATTGAGAAATGTTTCATTGGTAGTAGAGTGTTCTGGAGCATCCTAAGAAAAATTGGAAAACCTTTCACATTATTTAAGTAACACACACAAAATGCTGGAGGAACTCAGCAGGTCAGGCAGCATCTACGGAAAGGAATAAGGAGTCAGTGTTTTGGGCCAAGACCCTTTCTTGAAGTCCTGTTGCAGACGTCAGAGGGAAAGTGTTAATCTTGTATTGTGTTGCAGAATGAAGAGGATCTGACTGGTTCCTCCCAATCACACTGGAGGATGAATTACTTCGGGGTGCTGAGTCTTGCTACCTGTGGAATGGCCAGGGGTTCTCTGAAACAGTACAATGGTGCACTCCTGAAAGAGCTGGTATCCTTGCAACACAGTTACTGTACTTCCCTGTGCCTCCATTGCCAGAAAAAGGACCAAAACAAATATGAGAAAGTAGACCATAAGAAATATGCCTCCTTGGTCCGCTCTGTTGTCTCGACGAGAGTCAGTCCGCAGACTCCTGAGACCCTGCTGGGAGAGGATGCCCTTTTGTATGGACCTGTCATCAAATCAAAGCCGGCTAGGGAAGAGCCGGCACCCGAGAGCCTCCTGAATCTGCCTCCGTTCCTGAACGGTGAGCGGCGCTGTCCTGAGCGTGAGCCAGAAGCTGTTGTCCAGCCACCGCTGAGGATTCCTCTGCAGAGGAACAGCACCATGGCCAGGCTGCCCAGCGTGACGCAGATCCTGCGGCTGACCATGAGCTTGGAGCAAGCCTTTTATCTGGAAAGATGGAGACGGAGGATGATGAAGGAGTTGGGCCCAGATGGCTTTAAAGCGTACACTCAAAGTAAGTGTATTCTGAGATCCTGACATTTCAATGCCAACGAGAATTCCTGATGAATATTCATATCTGCTTTTACCCAGGCAGCTAACCAGATAACACACACAAAATGCTAGAGGAACTCAGCAGGTCAGGCAGCGTCTATGGAAAAGAATAAATATTTGAAATGTTGTGCCAAGACCCTTCATCAGTACTGGAAAGGAAAGAGCAAAGAAGTCAAAATAAGAAGGTGGGCGGAGAATAAAGAGTACAAGCTAGCAGGTGAGGGGGGGAAGGTGGGTAGTGGAGGGGGATGAAGTAAGAAGCTGGGAGGTGATGGGTGGAAGAGATCTAGTATCACATTCTCTAGTTTTGACTTCTATGTACTGAGTAGGGAAGCTTTCCTGAACACATCTGACAAACTCTTTACCATCCGGCCCTTTAAAGTCCCAGCCAATATGTGGAAGGTTAAAATCAGCTAGTATCACAACCTTATGTTTCTTGAAACAGTCTGACCTCTGCAAATTTGCTCCTCTAACTGCCTTGGACTGTTGGGTGGTCTATAATCCCTTGATATGGTCATGCCTTTCTTATTCCTGAGTTCTACCCATGAAGCCTCTGTAGATGAGCTCTGCAGTCTGTCCTGACTGAGCACTGCTGTGACATTTTCATGACTAGTAATGCTATCACTGCCGCTCTATCACGTCCAAGTGTTTGGAGATGTTTTAGGAATTTAAGGGCACTGTAAATGCTAGTTTTTTTATTGTTTTTAAATATGCTATCCATTGTCATGCTTGTTCTCCTTGTTGCATTGGATGCTGAAGGCAAATACTTTCTTTCCATATTTCCCTAGACATTCTCAGTCGAGGGCAGCTTTTCCATTCTGCTTTAGAGGATGCTCTGCTGTCATCCAAAATTCCGCAGACCAGCAATGAGGATGTAGCAGGGTACCTGCAAAGTGTAAAGAGTGTCCTGGAAGACGTTAAAGGAACCAGAGTATTGGAGAGTGCGGTGAATCATCTGCCTTTACACTATGTAGGCCTGGTGGACTGTGTGGCTGAGTATCGGTAAGCTCTGCCTCTCTGTTCCACTGACAGGTTTTATGATTGACAGAATCCTGCCTGACTGCAGGACACATTAGTAGTGAAAGAATGGTTGTTGGAGGGACTCGAGAGAAGATTGATAGGACTGGTGTGATACAAAAGCTCACGTTAGAGCCTTCACTTCAACATTTGACATAAATGATTTTAGTAAAGGCACCGGTGACGTGGTTGCTAATTTTGGTGGTGACACCAGATTAGATAGGAAACTGAGTTGTGAATAGAACACAAGGAGGTTAATGCCTATTTATTTATTTATCTGTTTGTTTATTTATTTATTTAGCGATGCAGCGCGGAACTTGTCCTTCCGGCCTAATGAGCCACAGGGCCCAGCAAGCCCAGTTTCAACACCTAGCCTAATCACAGGGCAAATGTCCAAGAACAATTAACCTACTAACTAATACATTTTTGAACTGTGGGAGGAGAGCCATGTGATCACAGGGTGAGCGTACAACCTCCTTACAGACAGTGCCGGAATTGGACTCTGAACAACGATACCCCGATCTGTAATAGTATTGCACCGACTGCTATGCTACGGTGGAGCCCACATATAGTTTAATTGAAAGGACAATGATTTAGCACGGGGTTGAATGATGGAAAATGTAAAATATCTCATTTTGCCAGGGAAAAGAAAAATATTATAAAATTAATGAGTGATTGCAGAGTTGAGATACAAAAGATCTGGGCCTCCAGTGCAAGATTCACAAAAGACTAGAATTCAGGTATAGAAAGCATTTAGCAAGTGTTATAAGACCATAAGACATAGGAGCAGAATTGGCCCATTGCATCTGCCCTGCCATTCCATCATGGCTGATTTATTATTATCTTTCTCAATGCCATTCTCCTGGCTTTTCCCTGTACCCTTTAATGCCCTTACTAATCAGGAACCTATCCACCTCCACTTTAACTATACCCCATGGCTTAGCTTCCACAGCTGTCTGTGCAATGAATTCCACAGATTCACCACCCTCTAGCTGAAGAAATTCCTCCTCATCTCTGTTCTAAAGGGACATCCTTCTATTCTGAGGCTGTGCCCTTTGGTATTAGATTCTCCCTGTACAGGAAACATCCTGTCCATAGTCACATTAACCCTTTCATTCCTGTGAAACTGCTCTGGACTTTCTCCAATCCTTTTTCTAGATAAGGGGCCCAAAATTGCTCAGAATGTTATTGTTTGTTACCCAGGGAATTGGATACAAAAGTAGAGGTGAAGCTTCAACTTAGAGGGCATTGGTTAGTCCAGGTTACAGAAGACCTGATTTATGGAAATCCAGCTTTAAACAAATTCTCCCATAAATTTCCAAGCCTTTTTCCAGGCAGAGAGTTAGTTACAGAAATGCAAATACCCTCAGGAGTTGTGGAATAGCAGTAGCAGCTAAGCTAATTCATCTGGCCCTCTGTTGGTCGAGGTCAACCATGGATGTTGTGTTCTAGCTGTCGAAATCAATACACAAGCTAGTTAATTCAAAAGACAACAAACAGGTCTTTGGGCAGAGGTATTGGCATATAATGTTCCTGCATTAATCAAACAGGTGCTTTTGTTGAAGAACTCGGGCTACTGGTTGACAACAAGATGTCAGTTGAGAGATTCTGTTTGGAAACTGACAAGGCAAATCTCTTGTATTGACACCTGAGAAATACTTGGTCAAACGATGTGAAATCCATCGATACTTTAAGGCCTTCAGAACTAGCCACTGGATGTGACCATTGGGAGAAAGACAGTAACAAAGTGTTCATAGTCATGGACTGTCATTGAATTTGGTCACTTCTGACATGGAAAAATCAGTTTACAGACAGTTCCTAGGAATGGAACCCTTGTGGAGCCCAGGACTGCTTGTGTAGAATAAATCGGTCTCCTTATTTAACGAAGAATGATAATGTTTTGAAAACCATTAAAAGAAACTGTCACCTATGCTTGGAGCAAGGATGACAATGGAGCAGTAGGATTAAATGTTTTCACTGTGTTATGTTAGCCATGGTACACACAGCGTAACTTGCAGTGTGGGAGTGACAAACTGGGCTTGCTGCGACAAAAACATGTACACTCAAAAGTCTGCACCAAAAGAGAGAGCCCTCTGCGTGTAGAGGACCCACCGTGAGCTTACCACACATTCTCGCAATCGATCCAATATGGTTCTGAAAGTTTACTAGACTAATATCCAGAATGGGTAGGTGTCTTTTGAGGCTCTTTTTATTTCATCTCCTGTAAAGTAGGATTGTACAAATCGAAGTGCAAACCCTCAGCCACAGCTACTATAGGCCAGGCATGAACATCCAGTCCAACCCCCACCCTAACTCCTCACATTCATTTTTCAACTTCCGGCTGTTAATTGGGATCCAGCTTCTTGCCTTACAATCCCAGGAAGCCAAAGGAAGTCCAGCAACCCAGCTGATGCCATACCTATCATCAGCTTACTTAGCACAGCCGGACACAAGCTTGCACTTTTTGTCACTCAAGCTCTGTGTTTCCTCTGTCAATCCAGGAAGTTGCCTTTTAAGCTTGAAACTTAGTGGAATCTGGGCCAGCAGACGCCGTTGAATTCCTCTTGTATAAGCTGTGCAGGAAGCAACGAGTCGGTCCACTTGCCTTTGCCCTTTCAGCAATAAGTTGTCCCCCAGTAAGATCATTTTACAGATTTAGGGTCACTTTAGCACGGGTAAGACTAATGCCAGTGTATCTGATGCCATGTATTCTATGCAGGGGCAAGCTGTGCGTCATTGATTGGAAAACCTCGGAGAAACCAAAGCCTTATTTTCGAAACACCTTCGACAACCCGCTGCAGGTGGCAGCGTATGCTGGGGCCCTCAACCACGACAACAACTATGACTTCCAGGTCAGCTCACCTCATTCTTTTCATTGGACATTAGCTGGTGAGAGTGGTGTGAAGGTCTGTATTCTCATCAGAAGATTGCCAGTTTTAGTCCTGACTCAGAAACTCATGAGTAAAATTTAGGTTGGCACTCTGTGCAGCACTGCCAAGTCTGCCCTCTCCCAGAACAAGACCCCCATTTGACTTGGTGGGAGAAGTAAACAGTCCCTTTGTGCCACGGGGCTCTTGCCCTGGGGAATTATTATTGCTCCTGCTGTAAAGCAGCTGTTAGTTTATGTCTGCAGAGGTTTGATCTATGCTTATGGGCTATTTACTATTTTAAAATCGCAACTATACCTCATTCATGTACATTGTTCCACTCCCAACAGGAAAAAGGCTACACAGCGTCCACACCAGAACCACTAGATTCCAAAACAGTTACTTCCCCAAAGCTGTCAGGATGATCAGCACCTTCACCCATGAACCCACCTCTAAATACACATCACCGAGCCTCACTTCACGTGCACTCTCTGTAGAGAACAGTTACTTGTACACTGTTTTATAGGATTACTTTTATATTTATATTTATTGTGTTTTTTTGTTTTATTTTTTATTGTGCTCTTTATGCATATTGTGTTGTTTTAATTCTGCGTTAGATCCAGAGTAACAATCATTTTGTTCTCTTTTACACTTGTGTACTGAAGAGTGACAATGAACAGTCTTCAATCGTGTTCAGAGACAAATGCTTTGTGGTTATGGTTGTGAAGGGCTCTGCAGAATTCCACGCTCCTTCTGTTTATGAAAGATGTTGTGTATATTCTGTGGCTTTAAAGTGGGACAGGGAAACGGAACACCCTTCGCTATTTGGTGCTTCGCCGAAGTTAATGATCCTTGTAAGGGTATTGCAGTATAAGGGTATAACTAAGGGTGTTGCCCAGGCTTTGGGCACCTGGAGTTTTTTTCCCATTGAAATCTAGAGGTCAATGGCTGGAGGACTTTGATTCTAAGCTCTCCTGTTAGGCCAGAGAGTGATGCTTTATGCCCAGAGTGATAACTATGGTAGCAATTGTCAGTAACTACTTGGTAGTCCTCAAGAGATGGCAGATCTCTGTACACTGAATATAGTTGGAAACCCTAAGTGATGAACTTGCATTAGTTGAGGTTGCTCACCAAGATCACCAGCACTATACCAACTTGATAAGACAGTCAGGGTGTGAGGGAAAACTCGGAAACTGGCCCAGTAATTATCGGACCCAGTAATTGAAGGGTATGTGTCGACCAGGACACAAGGGTAAAATCCCACATTCTTTGAAGAAGCAGATGGAGAGAAATTGTTTTCATTAGCAGAGGGCTTAAGACCTAGTGAATACAGAATAAAAGGCAGAAGTATCAAAGGCGACACAGGAATATGTTTGCTGGTTAGTGGCTAATGTGCAGAATATACCACATAGGGTAGCACTGGAGGCCGGTGGTTCCGTTCAAACAGGCAGCAGATTTTCTGGGGCGAGGGGAGAGGGGTGGGGGTGTAGGACAGGTCTTGGAGGTGGTTTGCACTCAACTGGTTGAGTCTGAGGAGCTAACTGGTTTAACATTTTGAGAGGACTAGAATATGAAAGCAAGGATGTAGTGCTGGGCTTTATAAGGCATTGGTCAGACTGCAGACTGTACTTGGAGTATTCTGAGCAGTTTTGGGTCCCTTAGCTGGCATTGGAGAGGGTCAAGAGGAGATTCATGAAAATGATCCCAGGAATAAAAAGGTTAGCTTATGAAGAGTGTTTGATGGCTCTGGCTTGTTCTTGCTGGAGTTTAGAAGAATGGAGGGAGTGAATCTCATTGAGGCCTATTGAATATTGAAAGGCCTTGATAGAGTGTACGTGGGGATGATGTTTCCTATAGTGAGCCAGCCAAGGACCAGAGGTTACAGCCTCAGAATAGAAGGGTGCCCCTTTAGAACAGAGATGAGGAGGAATTTCTTTAGCCAGAGGGTGGTGAACTGTGGAATGCATTGCGATGGACAGCTATGGAAGCCAAGTCATTGGGTATGTTTAAAGTTAAGGTTTATAAGTCAGAGCATCAACAGTTACAGGAAAAAGGCAGGAGAATGGGGATGAGAGGGATAATAAAACAGGAATGATGGAATGTTGGAGTAGACGCAATGGGCCAAGTAGCCTGATTTTGCTCCTCTGTCTTATGGTATACCATTTGATTCACAAGGTGCTGCCCCAGCAGAGTACTGTAGTGATTGTCTGGAACTGAGCAGCCTCCAGCTCTTTGGTTCAATGTTGAAATTTATTTTTGAATTCCTTTACTCGTGCTGCTCCTGTAATGTGTTTTCCTTTAACTGTGGCAGGTTGAGCAGGGACTAATCGTGGTGGCCTACAAGGACGGCAGGCCGGCACACGCACACTTCATGGAGCCAAAGCTGCTTCTCACTTGCTGGCAGAGGTGGCTGCTTCGGCTGCAGAATTACCAGGAGAAGATTGGCACTCCCATGTGAGAGGAGCGAGTGACTGGGAAACCAACACCATGGCTCGGTGCCCAAAGTGACTCCTGATACAGCACGAGTCAAATCATTAAATATAATCGAGAACAAGTTCAAGATTTTTCTGAGAGGTCAAGGGATATGGAGAGGTAGCAGGAACAGGACATTTGGATGAATAGCCACAGTTATATTGAATGGTAGTGCAAGCTTGAAGAGCTGAATGGCCTACTCCTGTTCCTGTTTCCCTATTACATCAGTTCTAGGGTACTTTGAACCAGCCTGAGCATGTGAGGAGACAGATATCAAACCATGTCTTTCCATCTGTTGACAGCACTATTATTACTAGCAACCTTCCCTATGTACCGTTTCTATTACTGTATCCTCGACCAGCAGTCATCATGAACTGTTAAGGTTTGGTGACATCATTGGTGGATATAGACTGAAGCCCAAGATTCGGTCGTGGAGTAGTTGCAGCAGCCCACCAAATCCACTGCTGTCAAAACGGTAATAAATAGATGTTTATCTGACTGGCAAAGCAGAAGAACACATACTTCAACATCTCTGCTTTTATTAGGGGCAAGGTTTGTCAGTGTAAGTGAAGTGTAAAGAAACTGCTGTATGGTGTGTGCCCTGAAGCAATCCAAACACTTTCAGCAGAAAGACAAGGAAAGGGCCGCTGAGCCTAATGAGACCATACCAGCTCTACGTGAGACCAATCCATCCAGTCCCGTTCTACAACCTGTCCCCATAACCCTGGAGATGGTTTCCTGTTAGATGTATCTTGCTCTACAATTGAAGCGGCCACTACTGCGTCTACTGTATTCATATCCTGATGACTTACTGCATAAAGTTGTCTTCTCTTATCACTTGATTCATTTGTCTTTCATTTTCAATCTGTATTCAGTGGTCACTTTATTAGGTGCCTCCTGTAGCTAATGAAGTGGTCACTGAGTGTATGTTCATGGGCTTCTGCTGTTAGAGTCCATCTGCTTTGACATTCAACGTGTTCTGCATTCCATGATGCTCTTCTGCCCACCTCTGTTGTAATGTGTACTTATTTGAGTTACTGTCGCCTTCCTGTCAGCTTCAGCTAGTCTGGCCATTCTCCTTTGACCTCTTTCATTAACAAGGCATTTTTCACCCACAGAACTGCTGCTCACTGGATTTTTTTTTGTTTACCGCATCATTTTCTGTAAACTGAAAAGACTACTGTGCATCAAAATTGCAGAGGATCAGCAGTTCCTGAGATACTCAAACTACCCCATCTGGCACCATGGTCAAAGTCACTTAGATCATGTTTCGTCCCCATTCTGATGTTTAGCCTGAACAACTGAACCTCTTGACCATATTTGCATGCTTTTATGCATTGAGTTGCTGTCACATGATTGGCTGATTATAGATATTTGCATGAATGAATGGGTGTACAGGTGTACCTAATAAAATGGGCTTTGGTGTATGTCCAGGTTTGTTGATGACGTGGAACTGGGTGGCAGTGTGAGCTAGAGGAGGATGCAGCAAGGCTTCATGACGTGGGCAAGCTAAGTGAACGGGCAGGGATATGGCAGACAGGATATAATGTGAAGAAATGAGAAAATCTGTGAATATTGGTAGAAACAACTATGAAGATGGGTACATTGTAAATGGTGAGAAGCTGAAAGATGTTGATGCACAGAGAGACCTGTACACAAGTTATATTGAAGTTGTGTAAGACATTGGTGAAGCCTGATTTGGAGTATATGTGCTGTTCTGTTCATCTAACTACAGGAAAGATATTAATAAGTTTGCAGAGAAAATTTACAAGGACTTGAGGACCCGAGTTATAGGGAAAGTTTGATTAGGTTAGGACTTTGTTTCCTGGAGTGTAGAAGAATAAGGGGTGATTTGATTGAGAGGTATAGATAGGGTAAATGCAAGCAGGCCTTTTCCTCCAAGATTGGCCAGAATTAAAGGTCCTGGGTTGAGGGAAAAAATCTTCACTCGGGTTGGAGAGAGTATGGAACAAGCTGCCAGCGGAAGTGGTGGATGCGGGTTCTGTTTCAGCATTTGGATAAGTACATGGAGGGCCGTGGTCACCCAGACTAGGCAGAATGGCATGGACTGTATCAGCTGTAGGTCCTGTAGTACTCTGTCTCTAATGCACTGGCACAGCAAGCTTGTAGGTAATTAAATAGGGTGTAGACCTTTTTGCACGAGGATTTGAGTAGAAGAGTAAGCATGTGTTAATGCAATTATGACTCCCTGGTGGGACCACATCTGGAACACTGTGTGCAGCTCTAGGGTTTCTACTGGGAGGATATACCTGTGATGGAGGGAGTCCAACAAGGATTCATCCCTGAGATGGAGGGTTTGTCTGACAAGGAAAGGTTAGTAAGAGTAGACCTATACTGTTCAAAAGTCAGAATAGGGAGAAGTGATCTCATTGAAACACAAAGTTCTTACAGGACTTGACAGTGGATACAGGGAACATAGAACAGTACAACACCGGACAGGCCATTGGGCCAATCCTGATGCCAATGTCCTCCTCTTGTGTATTATGCATATCTCTCCACTCCCTTCACAGTCACATTTCTATCTAAAAGTCTATTAAACTCCACCAAGCTGCCTGATCCACTACCGCCTCCAGTAACCTATACCTATTCCACATACCTACTACCCTCTGCATTAAAAAAAACTTGTCTCTCACGATGCTTTTAAACTTTCCCCCTCTAACCTTAGAAGCATGTCCTCAAGGTTTTGACATTTCTACCTTAGGGATAAGATTCTGTCTATCCTACCTATGCTTCTCATAATTTTAACAGCCTTTATTAGGTCTCCCCTCAGCCTCTGACATTCCACGGAGAACACCCCAAGATTTTCCATCCTTTCCTTATAGCAGCATCCTGGTAAACCTCTTTTGCGCCCTTTCCACAGACTTCACATTCTTCCTCAAGTGGGGTGACCAGAACCACGCACAGTAGTCCCAGTACAGTTGGACAAATGTTTGATATAGCTACAGAATGAGTCCCTTACTCTTATAGTCAGCACCCCTACCAATGAGGGCAAGCATGCCATACACGTCTTTACCACCTCCTCCACTTGTGTTCCTGCTTTTGATGAGCTATGGAACTGGTTACTCTGTACCTTAATTAGGGGTCTGCAATTAACTGTTAACCATTAACACTTTCTCCTTTGATTTGACCCTCTAAAGTGCAACACCTCACACTTGGAGTCATAGGTCACCACAGCACTGAAACAGCCATTTGGCCCATCTAGTCCATGCTAAACTGTTATTCTTCTGAGTCCTGTTGACCCATACCAGACCTCTTGCCTGGATTAAACTCCCATCAGTCATTTCCCTGTCCATCGTGCTAATCCATCAGTGATGTTTCCTTGTCTCTGGTGCAGGGAATCCAGAGGTATATCTCACGTGGGTCAGCCATTCATAACCAAGATAAATATTTTTCTTTCACTGAGAGTGCGGTGATCTTGTTCAAGGTATGTAAGATTCTGTGGGAACTTGACTGCGTAGATGTTGAGATGTTTCAGTTCAAGACTGGAAGACAATTACAAGATTAGTAGGCAGTTGTTTAAAACTGAGGTGAGTTGGAGCTTCTTCGCTTAGGCATTGGTAAATCTCTGGAATGTTCTGTCTGGGAGGATTATGGAGGTAAAATCAATGAGGATATTTAAAGGGAAAGTAGAAAGATCTTTGAACGTTTGGGGAATTGGCACTGTGTTGAGGCCTGGGGCAGATCAGCCATGATCATATGGAATGACAGAATAGCCTTTGAAGGGGTGAGTAGCCTACTCCTGCTTCTACTACCTCCTGTAAGGTTTAGAGGGCATTGAAGGAAGAACCTCTGCACCCAGAGGGGTCTCAGAACCTGTCTGAAAGTGGGATGGAGAAAGAGACACAAAATTTCAGTAATGTCTAGATTTCTCCTTGAATTGCCAGGGCAGAGGAGGCTATAGACCATGTGCTGGTATATGGTTGATGGCTAGTAAAGACATGGTGGGCTGAAGGGTCTATACTGTATCATTCATAAATGAGCATCTCTTAAAGGTTATCTCATCTTGTCTCTTGTGGCCTTGACGTATGCAAATTGCCAGTTTCCAGCTTCCTGCATTACATCACTGACCACTCTTCCATCATCGGTACTAAAGTCCTTTGGCATGTACGATGGCCATTTTGTAACCAGGAATCCTTTTCTTCATTAATTCTCAAGACTGAACATTCTAGAGCAGGGTTTCCCAACATTTTTATGCCATGGACCCCTACCATTAACTGAGGGGTCTGTGGATCCCTGTTCTAGAGCTACTTGGAAGTTTTACAAAGACAACACTGAGGCTTCTTGCAGTCAGAACACAGTCAAAGCCCCACAACCTTGACAATGTGGTTTGAAGTGGTTGACATGCAATCTGCAGAATAAACAACCCAACTTTGTTTTCTGAAGTGATTCTTAAGAACAGTTTCAAGCAGAATATGTAACTGCTGAAGGGACTGGGAAGACATTGACTATAAATCATATCTTCATATCCCTGCCAGTAGTACAAATGCTACAACTGCCCCTTCACCTCCTCCCTCAGCACCGTTCAGGGCTCCAAACAGGCCTTCCAGGTGAGGTGACACTTCACCTGCAAGCCTTTCGGGGTCATATCCTGTGGCCAGCGCTCCTGGTGCAGCCTTCTCTACATAGATGCTACCCGATGTAGACTGCAGGACTGCTTTGTCGAGCCCCTCACGCCGCCCATAACAGGCAGGATTTCCCTGGGTCCACACATTCACATTCCCATTCCAACATGTCAGGCCATGGCTTAGGCCATTCTCAGGTTGGAGGAGCAACATCTCATGTCTAGGTAGCTTTTAGCTTGACGGCATGAACATTGATTTATCTAACTTCCAGTGATTTCCCTCACATCCTCCTTCTCTCTTTTTCCATTTGCCATGGCTCCCCTCTTACCCTTTCTCTTCTTACTTCTCACCTCCCTCTGGTGCCCCTCCCCCATTCCCATGGTCCACTCTCTTCTCCAATCAAATATCTCCTACTTCAGCCCTTTACCTTTTCCACCTATCAGCTCCCAGCTTCTCACCCACCCACCGTCCCCTCACCTGGCTTCACCTATCACTTGTCAGCTTGTAACCCTCCCCCCTCCCCCACCTTCTTGTGTCTGGCTTCTTCCCCCTTCCCTTCCAGTTTGGGTGAAGAGTCTCAGCACAAAATGTCAACTGTTTTCAAAAATTCCCCTCCATAGATGCTGCCTGACCTACTGAGTTCCTCCAGTATCTTGTGTGTGTGGCCCTGGATTTCCAGCATCTGCAACACCTTGTGTCTTCATGTAAAGTATTTATTTTTACAAAGTGTAGTACTTTTTCTGGCTAGTAAAGCATTTTGAAGATCTCTGAAAGTTGAGAAATTTGCACAAAATATTGGAAGTTCACCATGTTTTTCCTTTATGTGCATGTTTTATTTTCCAACCTCACAAATTTATAAGTGGATACAGTGCATACTTTGGAGCTAAATGTACCCAGAACCAAAAATTAAAGAGCAAAGAAGATGATTGACAGGAAAGACTGCTGAGAAATGCTGAAAAGCCCCACACATTGCTCAGACACTGAGCCTTAATGTAATTGTCCTTTGAAGAGGCTCAATTGATTGGGTCAAATTGTAAGTACCATCACCTTCCCAGACACGGGATAGAAGGACAAAGATTCCATCCATGACTGTAGGGCCCTAGAGTTAATCTCCTTTTCACAGGACCTGAAAATATGATCTGATCTCTGTGTATCAGCAACAGCCTAAATATCCTCTCTGATTCATCTACCTGGCAGACAGGTCAAAGGGGATTGGTTGACACTGATAGGAAACACAGCAGGAACTATCTCCTTGGCACCAACCATCAAGTTAAAGCATTGAAGCTTCAGTGTAGGCACTAATACCTTTGCTCCTATTCAGAGTCCTTGCTCTCATCACTGTTGTGCAGCAACTTCTTCTGCAAGGAGGCAGCTATTTTCTTGGAAGTCTTTTTAAGCAGGGGGTTTTCTGGGTGGTTCTGCCTCATGTGGAGGTAGAGGTCCTCTTGGTTTATGGCTGTGAAGCCACACTCCTCACAGACGTAGAGCTTAGCTCTTCTCTCCTTGTAGCTGTACTTCTGTGCCACGCCATGGATTTTCTTCAGGTGTGACTCCAAGGAGCATCTCTGCGTAAAGGCTTTGTGGCAAAGGCTGCATTTGTAGGGGCGAATACCTACACAGGAAATAAAAAACATTGCAGCTTTTATGAACAGTTTCAACTTTATTACCATACCTTCACCTTCTCCATAATATGGACTCTCTCTGACTGAAGAAAGCTTTCAGACTATAGAGGTACACAATACCTTGCTGACAGTACCAGGGGAGCTTGTTTCTCTGAGGAAGTTTCAGAAATAAGTTGAGCCTCATGCAATGTCCAGGGGACAACTTGTATTTTATTACATTGCAAGTTAGCTCCGGCAGACTAGGTAGATGAGATTCAGTGCTTCATGAAGAACAGAGGGCATATCAAGGCACAGAAGAAGTCATAGTCATCCACTGCAACCAAGGAATATACCAGTTGTGACAGCTGTTTGAACCACTGGACCCAGACATCAGAGGCCGAGAGAGTGAAACTGCCCCAGTGCAACAGCTTTTCCATTTTAAAAACTCTCCTGCAAAGGCTCTGTCACCGCTGGATATGACAGACAACCAATCATTTTACATCACATGGGGGGGCAGGGCTAATGAAAGGGGTAACAATGGTCATGGGATGTCAAAACCAAAGAATCACAAGCAGGGGTAAGCCACTTGGACTTTAAGTCTGCTCCACCGTTCAGTGGGATCACGTCTGATCTTCCACCTCTGCCACTTTTCTATGGTTCTCGATTTCCCCAAGAATCCAGAAATCTATCAATCCCTGTTTTGAGCGAACTCAGTGGTTTAACCTCCATATTTAGAGATACAACAAGGTAACAGGCCCTTCTGGCCCAGTGAGCTCTTGGCACCTAATTACACCCATGGGACCATTCTCCTACTGAGCAGTGTGTCTTTGGAATGTGGGAGGGAACCGGAACCAACATGGTCACAGGGAGAATTTTACACACTCCTTACGGATCATGGCAGAAGTTCAACCCTGCCATTATAATAGCATTACAGTAATGCTACCTGCGTGGATTTGAGCACGGTGAAAGGTGGCGTCCAGAGGCAATTTATGCTGGCTACCACCCTTCCCCACACTGAACTTGGAGGCAGGATCTTGATCTGTGTTGACAATTCCTCCCCTAAGACTGACTACATTTGCCACTTGACCCGGAGAGTTCCCCCGGCAGCTTGTTTGTTGAACCTCAAAATTCTTCTGAACTCTAGAAAACACAGACTAGATTTTTTCAATCTCTCATATGGTACATCTGTCTTCCCTGGGAGCAGCAATGTCAGAATCAGGTTTATTATGACTGACATATGTCATAAAATGTGTTGTTTTGCAGCAGCAGTACAGAGCAATACACAAAACATATTATAAATTATAATAAATATACTACTTTATTCCTTATACCTGTACACCTGCTTGTTAATGCAAATACCTAATCAGCCAATCATGTGGCAGCAACTCAACATATAAAAGCATGCAGACATGGTCAAGAGGTTCAGTTGTCACCCAGACCAAACATTAGAATGGGAAGGAAATGTGATCTAAGTGACTTTGACTGGGGAATGTTTGTTGGTGCCAGATAGGGTGATTTGAGTATCTCAGAAACTGCTGACCTCCTCAGACTTTCATGCACAGACGTCTTCAGAATTTACAGGGAATACTGCAAAATAAAAAAAACACCCTGTGGGCAAAATCTCCTTGTTATGAGAGAGATCAAAGGAGAATGGCCAGACTGGTTCAAGCTGACAGGAAGGCAACAGTAACTCAAATAACCACCTGTTACAACAGTGGTGTGCAGAAGAGCCTTGAAGTGGATTGGCTACAGCAGCAGAAGATCATTAACACACACTCAATGGCCACTTTATTAAGTACAGGAGATATCTAGTAAAATGGCCACTGAGTGTATATAAAAAAGTAGTGCAGAAAGAGCAACAACAGTAAGGTAGTGTTCGTGGGTTCATTGTCAGTTTAGAAATCTGATGGCAGAGGGGAAGAAGCTGTTGCTAAAACAGTTTGTATCTTCAGGCTCCTGTACCTCCTCCCTTATGGCAGTGATGAAAGGAGGGTGACTCCTGGATGATGGGGGTCCTTAATGATGGATGCTGCCTTTTGAAGATGTCCTCGATACTGGGGAGGCTGCTGCCATGGTGGAGCGGGCTGAGTTTACAACCCTCTGCAGCTTTTTACGATCCTGTGCATTGGCTCCTCCATATCAGACGGTGATGCAACCAGTTAGAATGTTCTCCTAAGTACATCTGCAGAAATTTGCTAGTCTTTGGTGACATACCACGTCTCCTCAAACTCCTAATGAAATGTAGCCACTGGTGTGCCTTCTTCATAATTGCATCAATATGTTGGGCCCAGGATAGACCCTCAGAGATGTTGATCCTTGAAGCTGCTCATCCTTTCCACAGCCGACCCTTCAATAATCAGATTTACTACCTGCCATACTCCTTCCAGAGGTGAAAGTAAAACCGTAAACATGTAGATAGGCCCTCCGTTGATCAAGGTCAATCATGGATGTCGCATGCTTGCTGTCTACACAAACCTGGGCAGTACGATTTGGAGAGCAAGCTGTTGCCCATGCAGCAGGCCCCCCAACCCACCCATGCAGCTGATGAATCCAAAGGAATGTCGGAGATCAATATGGTTTTCTGTCAGCAGCGTCACAGGGTTGCCAGTCAGCAGTGAATCAACGTAGGACTGCCTCAAGGACTCCAGCTCTGGATTTTTCCTCAGCATTTGCTCCCAAAGCCTTCCCCATGAGTGGGTATAGCCGCAAGGCAGTGGGGGTTTCAAATCAGAGTTTTCCTTCTAGATGAGCTGCCAACCACGGCCCCGTCGGCCCGCAGTAAACACGTACATGTTGTAAAAAAGTGTACTGGTGAGAAAATGGCTGCAACAACAATACAAATGGGTTTAACAGGCCACATTAGCAATGTCACTGAACCAGTCAGAAATTTCACCTTCAACACTTCCTCACTCTGTGGCTAATGAAATTTTTATTTTTACGTAGGAGGTATCCATTCCTAGTTGGAGCAGAAGTGAATGCTAGAAACACTTGGTAGGTCAGGCGGTGTCTGTAGAGTGTGGGGGTTCGCTGGGCTACTTCAGCCCCCGTTGTCATACTGACTGGAAGCTCTCAGCTCTTGTGTAACATACAGAGAGGAGTTTCCAAAACTAGGGTCATTCTGCTTTGAGCCGAGAAGCTTGAGAGATCAAGAGGGGCATAATTTTAAAGTGATTGCGGAAATGAATGGGGGGAACGTTAGAGGTAATTCTTTTAACCTGTAGAATGGTGGGTGTGTGGAATGTGCTGCTGGTAGAGGCAGATACATTAGAAACATTTAAGAGACTTAAGTAGGCACAGGGACAAAAGGAAAATGCAGGGTATGCGGGAGGCGGTGGTCGAGTTGATATTGGCGTAGGTTAAACGCACCATGGGCTGAAGGGCTTGTCTGTGCTGTAGTGTTCTATGATGAGACCAAAACTGCCGTAATACTGCTAGAACAGTCTCACCAGGAGCCTGGACGAGAAGACTAATTGAAGTGGTCACAGATTCACTTTTTGAGAGTGTCTTTAGGAGTAAAGAATGGGAGGGTTTTGGTTGGGGGAGGTTGCAGAGCTGACTGTCTGGGCACCTGAAGGTACAGACACAGACACAGCACTGCACTCAGTATCAGATGTTTATTAGGCTTCACACTCTACACACAGTGACTCCAGGTTCAAGTCACCAAATTAAACCCACAGCAGCCACCAACTCTAGTACTTTTCTGGAGGTTTTCAGTCACACTCAATGCCTTTACTCCGAAAAAAATAGACGCGGTGGAATGTGTTTTCGTGAAGAAGAATGCTGAGTAAGTATTGGTTATAGATATTCTGTAGCACACATTTGATGAATCTATGGAAAATAAGGTGCTAGATGTAAGATATCTTTTGGACTATTGTTCTTAGGATTCATTCACCATCTGAATCGGATCCTGTTCCACTCAATATGACCAATAAATATGAATTCCACAGTAATGAAAACAATGATAAGAGGGGACACACAAGTGTAAAGAAATACCGGCAATGTAAGTCATCTGTGTCAAGGCGACTAGTCCAATCACCAGGTTATCGCTACCCTGCTACAACCCATTTCCCTAGACCCCTCTGGCCCTCTCCACCTATTGTCCCTGCAATGTTCTTCTCTGTCTCCATTCACTCTCCCTGAACCCTACTTTCTCCAGAGCTGCCTCTCCCAAGGATTGGCACAGTAATGTAACATCTGCTGGAAGGCTGGGGTTCAATTCCTGCTGCTGTCTGCAAGGAGTTTGTATGTTCTCCCCACGACAGCGTATGACAACTCCCCCACTCCCCTCTCCCCGTCCACTCTATCTAGGCCTTTCAATGTTCAATGGTTTTCAATGAGATCTCCCTTGTTTTCTAAACTCCAATGAGTAAAGTCTCAGAGACATCAAATAATCCTCATATGATATGCTTTTCATTGCTGGGATCATTCTCATGAACCTCCTCTGGGCCCTCTCCAACGCCAGCACATCTTTTCTTAGATAAGGGGCCCAAAACTGCTCCCAATACTCCAGTGCTTTATAAAATCTCAACATACCATCCTTTTTATAATCCATTTCCCTTGAAATGAGGGGTAACATTGCATTTGGCTTCCTTACAAGTGACTCAACCTGCAAGTTAAATTTTAGGGAATCCTGCACAAGGACTCCCAAGTCCCTTTGCACATCTGATTTTTGAATTTAGAAAATAGTGTACACTACTTATTTATTCCTTCTACCAAAGTGAGTGACCATACAATTCTCTATACTTCATCTGTCACTTCTTTGCCCATTCACCCAATCTGTCATAAATCCTTCTGCAGACTTCCTCAGCACTCCCTGCACCTTCACCTATCTCTGTATTGTCCACAAACTTGGCTACAAAGTCATCAATTCCATCCTCAAAATCATTGACATATAACGTGAAAAGAATTGGTCCCAACACTGACCCCTGTGGAACATCACTAGTCACCAACAGCCAACCAGAAAAGGCTGCCTTTATTCCCATTCTCCATCCCCTGCCAGTCAGCCAACCTGCTATCAATGCTAGTATTTTTCCTATAATGCCATGGGCTCTTTTCTTGTTTATCAGCCTCATGTGCCGCACCTTATCAAAGGCCTTCTAAAAAGCCAAGTAAACAACAGTAATTTGGAAGAAGCAGGATAAGTTCATCCCAAGAAGAAGAAACATTCTAAAGGGAGGATGAGGCAACCATGTCTGACGAGGGAAGCCAAAGACAGCATAAAAGCAAAAGAAACAGAATATAACATCACACAAATTAGTAGAATAACAAAACAAAAAATATAGACCATAGAACAGTACAGGCTGTGTTGAGTTTTTAGGCTACTCCAAGACCAACCTAACCCTTCCCTTCCATATAATCCTCCATTTTCCTTTCATCCATGTGCCTATCCCAGTTTTTCTTAAATGTCCTTGATGTATCTGCCTCTACCACCAACTTTGGCAGCATATTCCATGCATCCAGTACTCTCTGTGTAAAACATTAAAAGAGGATATGTACGGGAAGATTTTCAGATAGAGTATATAAAGAGTAGAATAAAGGCAAGATTGGGCATTGGTCTGCTGGAAAATGACATTGGAGAGGTAGTAATAAGAAACAAAGAAATGGTGGATGAACTCCTTAAGTATTTTCTTAGAGTCATAGAAAAGTGCAGCACAGAAACAGGCCCTTCAGCCCATCTAATTTGTGTCTAACCATTTAACCATGGCTACTCTCATCGACCTGCACCTGGACCATAGCCCTACCATCTATGTGCCTATCCAAACTTCTCTTAAACGTTGAAATTGATTCTGCATGCATCTTCACCCTTAGCCCATGACCTCTGGTTATAGTCCTACCCAACCTCAGTGGAAAAAGCCTGCTTGCATTTACCCTATCTATACCCCTCATTATTTTGTATACCCCTATCAAACCTCCTCTCAATCATCTACATTCCAAAGAATAAAGTACAGTACTAACCTATTCATTTTTTCTTTCTAACTCAGGTCTTCCAGATTCAGCAACATTCTTGTGAATTTTTTTTGTATTCTTTCAACCTTATTTACATCTTTTCTTTAGGTAGGTGATCGAATCTGCACACGAGTCCAAATTACGCCTCACCAATATCTTGTACAATTTCAACGTAATATTCCATCTCCTGTACTCAATACCTTGCATCAGTCTTCACTGTGGAAGACCCCAGCAGTGTGCCAGAAATTCGAGCGTCGGGGTGCAGAATTGAGTGTAGTTGTTAGTACAGTGGAGAAGGTGCTTTGGACGCTGAAAGGTCCAAGGCGGATAAGTCATCAGATGGACTACACCGCAGAGTTCTGAAAGAGGTAGCTGAAGAGATTGTGGAGGCATTAGTAGTGATCCTTCAAGAATCACTAGATTCTGGAATGATTCTGTACAGCTGGAAAATTGCAAATATCACTTCCGTTCTTTAAGAGGGGAGGGAGGCAAAAGACAGGAAATTATGGATCAGTTTCTGATTTCAGTAGTTGATTTCTGTTATTAGGGGTGAGGTATTGGAGTACTTGGGTTCAGTTGATAGAATAGGCCAAAGTCAGCATGGTTTCCTCAAGGGGAAATCTTGCCTGACCGATCTGTTGGCATTCTCTGAGGAAAAAAAATAAGACAGGATAGAGAAAGGAGAGTCAGTGGATGACATTTTCTTGATTTACAAAAAGCCTTTGACAAGATTTTGCACATGAAGCTGTTAAACAAGACAAGAGCCTGTGATATTACGTATGTGAAAGATGCCAACATGACCAGAAGACTGGCTGACCGGCAGGACACAGAGTGGGAGGAGATGGGGCCTTTCTGGTTGGCTGCCAGGGTTCTGCAGGGAGTGGTGTTGGGACTACTTCTTCTCACATTACGATACATGTGAATGATTTCCATGATAGAATTGATGGCCTTGTGGCTAACTTTGCAGACAATACAAAGATAGGTGGATGGACAGGTAGTATTGAGGAAGCAGGAGAATTTAGGCAGATTAGGAGAATACAGAGCAGGGAATTGTATGGAAATGTACTTTGGCAGAAGGAATAATGACAGACTTTTTTTCTAAACGGGGAGCATATTCAAAAATCAGAGGTGCAAAGGAACTTGGGAGTCCTAGGACAGGATTCCCTCAAGGTTAACTTGCAGATTGAATCAGTAGTAAGGAAGGTAAATGCATTGGTAGCATTCATTGCAAGAGGACAGAATATAAGAGCAAGGATGTGATGCCGAGGCTTTATAAAACATAGGTCAGACCGCACTTGGAGTATTGTGAACAGTTTTGGGCCCCTTATCTAAGAAAGAATGTGCAAGCATTGGAGGGGGTCCAGACAAGGTTTACGAGAATGAACCCAGGAATTAAGGGGTTAACACATGAGAAGAATTTGATGGCTCTGAGCCTGTACTCAGTAGAGTTTAGAAGACTGGTGGGGGGGGGGGGTGATGGAATTCGTCAACTTCATCAACTTTACCTCTAACTTCCACCCTACCCTTAAATCACTTGCTCCTCTTCTGGGACCTCTCTCCCCTTTCTTCATCTCTCTGTCTCCATCTCTGGGGCAAAAGGTCTACCAATATCTTTTATAAGCTGACTGATTCTCACAGCTATCTTGTCTATACATCTTGCCACCTGGAAAGATGCCATTCCCTTTTCTCAGTTCCTTCATCTCCACCACATCTGTTCCCAAGACGAGGCTTTCCTTTCCAGAACTTTAGAGATGTCCTCCTTTTTCAAAGAACTGGGTTTCCCTTCCTCCACCATTGATGTTGCCTTCACCTGCATCTCCTCAATTTACTAGACATTCACCGTCACCCCCTCTTCCCAGCGTCTTAACAGGGACAGAGTCCCTCTTGTCCTCACCTACTACCCCATGAGTCTCAGCATCCACAACATTATTCCTCACAACATCTGTCTTCAATGGGATCCTACCACCAAACACATCTTTACCTTCCCTCCACTCTGTACTTTTCACAGGGATCACTCCCTCTGAGACCCCCCTGCCACTAAGCTCCCTCCTCGCACTTAGCCCTACCAAGCAGAAGGCGTGCTTAACCTAGCCATTCACCTCCTCCCTCACCTCCATTCAGGGCCCCAAGCAGTTCTTCCAGCTGAGGAAACAATTCAGCTGTGAATCTGTTGGGGTCATCTACTGTATCCAGTGCTCCCGATGTGGCAGCCTATACATTGGTGAGGCCAACTTTGCCGAGCACTTCCGCAACAAGGAAGATTACTCACTGACCAACCATTTTAACTCCAGTCCCCATTCCCATTTGACTGGTGAGTCCATGGCTCCTCTCCTGCCATCATGAGGCCACACTCAGGTTGGAGGAGCAACAGCTCATATTCTGTCTGGGTGAAGACATGAACATTGTTTTCTCTTATTTCCAGTAATTTTTCCCCCTTCTCCCTTTCTTCTCTCTTCTTTCATTCCCCGCACTGGCTCCCTCTTACCTCTTCTCTTCTCCTTACCTGCCTATCACATCCCTCTTGTGTCCTTCCTCCTTCCCTTTCTCCCATGGTCCACTCTTTTCTCTATCAGATTCCTTCTTCTCCAGCCCTTTACCTTTTCCATCCAACACCTCCCAACTTCTCACTTCATCCCTCCTTCCTCCACCCACCTGGCTTCACCTTTCACCTTCTAGCTTTTACTCTCCCCCCACCTCTTCTTAATCTGACTTCTTCCCGCTTTCTTTCCAGTCCTGATAAAGGGTCTTGGCTCGAGATGTTGATTGTGTAATCCTTTCCACTCATGCTGCCTGGCTTGCTAAGTTCCTCCAGCGTTTTGTATGATGTGCTTCTATCCTCCCATTTGACACTATGACACATACTGTATTTCACACACCTTTGCACATTGCTTGTTTGTTATTTGTCAGTCTTTATGTGTAGATTTTCATAAATTCTATTGTATTTCTTTATATTCCTGTAAATGCCTTCACGAAAATGTATCTCAAGATAGTATATGGTAACATATATGTACTTTGATAAAAATATACCATGACTTTGACGACTTCTAAAGGTCATAATGCAAAGCATCTGAAAAGAACTACTACTCCCATGACGCTCTCAGTGAGGACGTCCCCGTGGGTGGGGTTTACGGACAGACGTACCAGTGTGCGTCCTGACGTGTCGCTTGAGGTCGAAGGTGTCGTTGAAGCCTTTGCCGCAGTACGTGCATAGGTGGCGCTTCACCTGGTTGTGACACTTGAGGTGCCGGTTGAGCATGCGCTGCAACCGGAAGCCCTTGCTGCACACCTGGCAGCAGAAGGTGGCCTCGCTGCACTCGCCAGTTGTGATCTGTTGCAGGGGGGAAGGGGAAGCGAAGCCACTAATTAGCTGCACCGTTAGAACCAGATTCTGAGCACGCAGAACCCGACAGAAGGAGCACAACGATACCACAAGTCCACCCTCTTTTCCAGTCCATTACAAAAACACAAGAGTCTCAATAAAGTGGTGTGACCTTGAGGAGGCTGCAGTACACACGCCACACATGATCGTTCATTCAACCAATTAACCAGCTTCACTAACCAAAAGTCAAAGGAGACTCCCGGATACCGAACCGCCGTTTATCGAAAGCGTGAATCTCTGCTTTCTTCCAACACACTTTCAATTCTCTACAAGCAAATCAGTTGTATGTCGGACCGTCATCTTTTTAATACTAATTGTGAATTTGAGAAGGTTCGGCTTATTTTACTCAGAGTGACATTTCAATTAATACTCTGTGTGTATATAATTAAAAATATACAAATTGAATTGTCTTTATGTAGTATAAAACAAAATTTATAATTGATTAGCGACTTATTAATTAGTAAATAATATGAAATTAGCATAATACCTGATTACTGTTACACATAATCAGGAATAATGTACCGTATTAAACTTTATTTAATATATAATCTGAAGTGATGCAATTTATATTTTTATATAAAGTGTAATCTGAAATATGTGCAAGCCGAAATAACTAATTGGTATCATATAGTGTATACAATCTGAAATAATGTAATTGGAATTACGTTTAATATCATGTATGAATTTGTAAATAATATAGTTTGCATAACATTAGTTCCAATTATACAATATGCTGTGTAATATAATACAAGTTGAATAAGTTCTGTAGATTTTACACGGGCATTGGACAGCCTGAACTGTACAATTTAAATATAATTTATTGTAGAAGCTAATAATTTGAGCTGCTCCACTGCTCTGCTAATTTTATAGAGCTGATTCAGCCTTCAATTCAGCAAAAAAGGATCCTTTGAACTAATTCTGTGCTAAAAGATGATACACAAAATTGTAATGGAATCATAATTTACAATTTATGATTGAAACTTCAACGTTTAGTAAGTTGATAAAGGATTGTAGTGTGATCAATAAATTGGATTGTACGTAGGCACAACTGAAATAATGTTTTATACAAGGCGCTCCACATTCAATCATATAATATTTACATAATGCACAATCGGATAATTCGGTTTGCCCAGTGATATTAAATTCTACAGAGCAGATTGAATTTGCTTCTTAAATATGATGTGTAATCGGAAATAATAAATACTACTTTTAATAATAAATTTAAAAACTATAACTCACAGAGCGAGTTAGTGGATCAGTTTATTTCGTTCGATTGATCAATAAAATAATTAATGTTGTCCAGTTATGTAGTACACATATTACAATGTACGACTATAAAAATAAGCTACAGAAGGTGCTTTTAGGGAAAAATGGATCTCTCCCTCGCTGTATAACAATGTATGAAAATAAGAAAAAAGCTGGAGACGCTGTACAGGTGCTCAGTCACGTTAACCTTGTTTCTCTTCCCACCTGCTGAGCATTTGCAACGTTTTCCTATTTGATTTAACATAATGTTTAATATAACGAAAATCTGTATTTCATTCATACTTGATATTGTTTCACATTATTCGTTATATTACAGGCATACATTAATATATGCCTGTGATTTTGTTTAGTGTGCAATTTCAATACACTAAAATGAATATGTTACTTTCGATTTCTGATATAAAATATATTAAAACAATGTGCACTGTATTAAATAAATTGAAGGTAATTTTTATTTGCTATGCCAAGGTATTTTTTTTGGGGGGGGGGGTCTTTACCTTGCGGTCCTTATTAATGCGCGGCTCTCTGGGTCTCGTTTAGAGACGAAGATTTCTCTTTACTTTGCCGAGTTTGGTGATGATTAACCAGAGTTCCAGCAGCTTGGCCTTACCTTGATTTTCGTTCGCAAGACACTGCGCTTTTTGAATTCCGACTCCAGAACTTGCTCTTCAGCATTCTCCTGGCCCGGTTCGGTCTTGCAAAGGAGGCGGCGCTCGTTTGAATCGTTTAACAGTTCGTCCAAACCGATTGTTCCAGGTGCGGTATTTTCGGTTTTCCCTTCTTGGTAACCCGGGAAACTATTCAAAATGACTGGAAATGGGAAATAAAACTTTTACACAACGGTGACCGGTGCAGGGTGATCGTTGCGGGGACCGTTGGCCGTTGGGAGCAGTTTGAACAATGGGTTGTGATTTTTTTTTTAGTTTGTTTGAATTCTGGGTGTTGTCGGGCACTCCGATCAGTCTCCGACTGAAAGGAATGCAATGTGATACCCGCCATGAATTCGACCCTTGGCCGGCGCCTGTAGAAGCGGAGCGGGGCCCCGGGTCCCGTTATGTTTACGCTGGCAGGTTGCAGTTTTAAGCGACAATGTGGGTTGGGAGGGGGTGCCCTCCGTGTACGAAGACGCCGACTCCCCTCCCCCTCCTCGAATCTGCCAACAGACCTGGAGACTGGTGGAATCAGAGGGCAGAGAGCGCCCACGCTGCAGTATAAACACTACCTGCCCTTTTATGGGACTTCGGTATCCGGAAGCATTGCGGTGCCCCGTTGAAAGCTCCCCGTTCTCTTCCGAGATGGAAACCCGCCCAAATGAAGAAGTGGGGAGGGGGGCTAGAGTGTTCGTCTTCAGCTCAGTGTTAGACCACCGTGAGACTGCGCCTCTTTCACGGGCTCTGCCCGCTGTACTTGTTTGGACCTTGTTCGAGCATTCTCCCAACAGGCTGTAAAGGTAGATTGATGCTGATAGTGAGAGGGCTTTTTTTTGTGTGCGCGGGACAGAAGGCCAGTCAATAGTCTCTGCCCCTCTCCCTATTTTTATCCCGTATTCCCTTTCTCCTCTGCTCTCCTTGCCCCGGCACCCCTCCCCCCCCCCCCGCGCCCTCACCCCCCCCCCACCCCCAGCTCTGGCCACCTTCACCCCCGGCCAAGCCTGCTCACGTCCGCTTCACCTGGTATGTAGGTGTCGGCGCGCTCCTCGTCGGGCAGCCCGTTCCAGTCGCGGATCTCGGGATAAGGCTCCTTCCTTTTCACCAGGAATGTCCTGGGCATGGCTGCGAGCGCTCGGCGGGGATGCAGCAGAAGCCGGGTTCCCTCCTACCTCCAGCTGACCCCCCTTTCCTTCATACAAATCGGATCCTTCTCCAGGCTAAGTCCCGAGCCTCCAGGTGTCTGGGGAGAGGCCGATCCCGCTTCCTCCGGAGTCTTTGCTTTATTTTAGAGAAGGCTTGGCGAGGCGAGGTGTTGAGAGAAAGACCCACCTGGCCAGCTACCTTTGCGCTAACAGGAAAAAGTTTGCTCCTGTAATTGAAAATACAACAGGAAATTTGCGAGGGCGCATGCGTTCTGAGAAAATAACGGTGTCAACAAGCCCTTGTACCTGTCTGACCGGTTGGTACAGCTTCGTTTTGTTCCCTGCCCTTCTCATCGCACGGATGTTTGCAAAACGGCCAACGATACAGCGACCTTTGTTGGTTTTTGTGCTCTGCACACGTTTAATATAAGGATATGCTTCTTCCAACAAAGATGTTTTACTCATTGACCGGTAGCATATTTCACCAAACTTTGATCATCCCAAGTTTTCGCTGTATTCTGCCCTCCCCCTTATAGAGTTTCTGCGATTTTCACCCCCAGATTTAGACGAGCTAACCAGGTGAAGTGAGAGAAAGCGGTGTGGGGTTTTCCGGTGCTGGACTGCATCGGGATTGACTGTGTTCGCAGCCAATCCAAGTGCATACCTGGATTTTTTTTTAAATGCCTGGAAGGGGTTTGCAAGCATTTACCACCCTTCCTGTTAAGATGAAATCTGAGATCATATCAGCTCTTGTAATAAATATGGCTGGTCGTTGAGAAGGGCAAACAGTTTATTGAACGGCAGGAAAGTGTACCGCCTCCCTCTCTCCTCCCCGTTTAAACCCACCCCACACCTTCTGAAAAGGTGATGCCCAAATCGAGGATCGCGCATGAAGTATCAAACCGCGCGGTTCTATTTCCACACGGGGTGCAGAGAGCGTCAGCTGAACTGGAGAAGCGAGGCGCTACTTCGTGTACCGTATTCAGGCAGGCTAACCTACGCGAGTTCCACTGCCGGAGAGAGATCTCCCTTCCTCCGGTTCAGGGCGCGTTGCTTCATTTATTTAGCAAATCTCCCCTAGCGTGTTCTTGCATTGTGTCAGTTCCAAAACTGCTAATCGCTTGCTGTGGTGTGAAGAGCCACCCCACTCGCCTTCCACCGTCACCACCGCCGCTTCGTTTTTAACCAGATTAATAGTCTCTTGTACACATCTCTCTATGCGCTTCTACAAAATTTAACTCCCAGACATTTACGCCGCGTTTCGGCTGAATAGACACTCTACCGAGAACCTCTTGCTCACTCCCGTTGACTAAACCAGGCGTCACCAGCACGTGGTAACGGTTTAGGAATTTCCACTTGCACAAAAGCCGCGCGAAACACTAAACCGTAGGGTTTGTCTCTCAATCTCACTGGGAGCAAATAGTTGTTTTCGCCTTACGGACATCCATGGGCAGAAGAGTGGCTGCGGGCAAGGGTATGAAATAACAGGTACGCCGCTCTGCTGGCAATGATTGGGCTGCTGGTCACTGCTACAAGTTTTTTTTCCAAAAATACTTTATTCAGAAATATTACAAAATAAAAATAATTACATACAGGAAAAGAAAACCATTCGTTGACTGTGAGTCCTTATTCAATACAGTTATTAACAATAAAAATTTTGCGTTGACTCTGTTCATTTACAAATGAAAGATGTTTACAGTAAATCATGCGTTTACTCTCAACCCTTGGTCAAGAGTTAAGACTTATTAACAATCAAAATTTTCAACAATAAAGGCAGGCAATGGCTCTAATACTTTCCCAAATTAACAATTCCACCCACTCCTTGGGCACCATGTTGATTATCTGTCCACACCGCTGATGAGGGTAGGTCTCCTCCCCACACAACGGGTGATGAACGTTAAACTGTGTTCCTTCCCCACCGGGCCTTCGCGGTGGCTGCACCAAGTTTGAGTGCATCCCTCAGAACGTACTCCTGCAGACGAGAGTGTGCCAGTCGGCAGCATTCTCCCACGGACATCTCCGTCAGCTGGCAGACCACCAAGTTTCGGGCCGACCAAGTTTTGCAGTTGTGGTCAAAGTAAAATAGTATTGTGCGAACGATTAGTAACTCCACAGTCAAAAACACGCGAGTAACAATCTTCCAGCAGGCACAAAGGTGACTTACTGATAAAATTCGTTGGTTTTTGAAACTTGTGCTCAAATTGAATGTAGAAACGTTTGTGTAGAAAACTGCATAACGAACTTTCCCTCGGGTTGGTTTCGCATTTCTTTACTGAATGACTTGTTTTCACGGGTATACCATTGGTGTTGGTTTGGTGGGCTGGTGAAGGGAAGAGCCGATAGGGATGCCCCTGTCACATGATTGCTGGATCAACCATCGCATAATCCAAAAACATACAGTACCTCCATCAAACCCGGTCCCAATGCAGAAAACGGTGGCTACCATCCAGACCATCGCAGGCAAAATCCTCCCCACCACGGAGCGCATTTACAGGGAGCACTGCCGCAGGAAAGCGGCATCCATCATCACGGACCTCCTCATTCCAGGCCACTCCTTCATTTCCCTACTACCATCAGGCAGGAGATACGGGAGCTGCAGGTCGCACACCACCAGGGTCAGGTACAGATATTATTCTTCAGCCGTCACGCTCTTGAACCTGCACCGATAACTTTACTCTCCTCAACTCTGAACTGATTTCACAGCCAACAGACTCACTTTCAAGGCCTCTACAATACACGTTCCCAGTATTTATCTTTGCACAATCTGTCTTATTTTGCACATTGGTTGATCGTCAGTCTTTAATAATGTACAGTGGCATGCAAAAGTTCAGGCACCCCTGGTCAAAATTTCTGTTACTGTGAACAGCTGAGCCAGTAAAAGATGAACTGATTTCCAAAAGGCATAAAGTTAAAGATGACACATTTCTTTAATACTTTAAGCGAGAAAACTTCTTTATTTCCATCTTTTACTGTTTCAAAATAACAAAAAAAGAAACGAGCTGAAGCAAAAGTTTGGGCACCCTGCATGGCAGTACTTAGTAACACCCCCTCTGGCAAGTATCACAGCTTGTAAATGCTTTTTGTAGCCAGCTAAGAGTCTTTCAATCCTTGTTTGGGGGATTTTTACCCATTCTTCCTTGCAAAAGCCTTCTGGTTCAGTGAGATTCTTGGGCTGTCTTGCATGCACTGCTCTTTTCAGGTCTATCCACAGATTCTCGATGATGTTTAGGTCGGGGGACTGTGAGGGCCATGGCAAAACCTTCACCTTGCACCTCTTGAGGTAGTCTATTGTGGATTTTGAAGTGTGCTTCGGATCATTATCCTGTTGTAAAAGCCATCCTCTTTTCATCTTAGGCTTTTTTACAGATGGTGTGATGTTTGCTTCCAGACTTTGCTGGTATTCAATTGAATTCATTCTTCCCTCTACCAGTGAAATGTTCCCCGTGCCACTGGCTGCAGCACAAGCTCAAAGCATGATTGATCCACCTCCGTGCTTAACATTTGGAGAGGTGTTCTTTTCATGAAATTCTGCACCCTTTCTTCTCCAAACATACCTTTGCTCATTGCGGCCAAAAAGTTCTATTTTAACTTCATCAGTCCACAGGATTTGTTTCCAAAATGCATCAGGCTTGTTTAGATGTTCCTTTGAATTTTATGAATAGAACTTTTTGGCCGCAATGATATCAATGTGATCCTTGAGCTTGGTGGTTTTTAGCAAGAGTTGAAATGTCTGGTTCACGTGTGACAGCAAAAGACTTAAGTCCCCATATGTAACAATGTCTAAGCAGTTTCTGTTCTTGGTGAGTACGTGGCTCACTGCACTGGAGCCTCTTTCAACAAGATAGGAGGATGGAAATGCAATGAAGAGCAGTTTGGCTCTTCTCCAAAGACCAGGAAACTTCATATGACAGTGTCGCCATATACCACAAAAGAGGACATTTTTGAAAAAAGCATTTTTGCTTCTTCATCATTCTGAATTTCAATAATTTCTTCCTGCAAGCTCTCTTCCTGTTATTCCACCTTGAAAAGGAATGGGTTAATTACAAATACATGAATTGATTCTGAAAATCCTTCTTCAGTGACTGCAGGTGTAAGCAGTACACTTGCATATCACCGTCTGTGAAAGAGAATGCCATTCTTCTCCCAATCTTTTGCCTATATATTTCCAATTTTTCAATAAAAGTGGACACTGCATTTTGGCCTGGATTAAAGTGAAATTCTCATCCTGCCAATTCATATTTAGAATGTTCATTTTGCCATACAGATCGACTAGGTATGCCACATCTCCATGTAGAAGTTCAATCTTGTTTCCCAAGGTCTTGTCAACTTTGAACAAAATTCAACCAGTGTCAAAAAGATCAAAGAAATTTTTAAAGCAGCAGCCTTTTGAGAGCCAATGGACTTCAGTGTGAAGAAGCAGGCATTTAAACACTCTATCGCTATCTTGGCACAACTGGTGAAACATTCTGCTATTTGATAGATGAGCCTTAATTTTGTTGACAGTAGATATTACAAGAGTCATGTTTGAAAAAAAGTTACAGGCTGAGTTTTTGGCTGCAAACCTTGATGATGAATTGCACAATGGATTACAAAGAGAGTTGGAATTTCTTTTTTCATTAATGCCACTAAACTAGCATGGCGACCTGTCAAATATGGTGCTCCATCTGTTGTACAAGAAATCATGCTCCTAATTAGAATACTTTTATTCTCAATGTGCATTTTGAGTTCTTTGTAGATTGATTCTCTGTTGATATTTGTTTTTAACTTTTACAAAAGAGAATCTCTTCATAAACTTTTCCATTTTTGATAAACCATACATATGCCTTCAACAATGCTTCATTGTCTCACACAGTTAACTTATCCAATTGTATCCCAAACTCTGTTTTTTTGTAGTTCTGTGCATAGTTGATCCTCAATGTCTTCACTCATTTCAACAATATGACGAGCTACAGAGTTATTACACAGAGGAATTGATCTTAAAATACTGATATCCATTTTGAGAACAGTGGTGAGCAGTTCCGATTCAGCAGGCATTATTAATCCTTTACAAGTCGTATGGGATTTTCCACACTTTGCTATCATTTTGGAAATGTTATAGGAAGCAATGAGACCATTATCAAGGTCATTTTTAGCTTTCTTGGCAAATGACTGGAGTGTGCAATGCTTTTCAAATGCTTCCTTCATCTTCAGGAATTGAGTGATACCAAAGTAGCCTTTTCAGGGTTTCTTTTATAGGATCAATAGGTACATTTAATGTCAGAGAAATGTATACAACATACATCCTGAAATTCTTTTTCTTTGCAAACATCCACAAAAACAGAGGAGTGCCCCAAAGAATGAACGACAGTTAAACGTTAGAACCCCAAATCCCCCCCCAGCTCCCCTCCACGTACAAGCAGCAGCAAGGCAATGACTCCCCCTCCTCCACCCGCAAAAAACATCAGCGCCCTCCACTGAGCACTCAAGCATGCAGCAAAGCACTCAAGCATGCAGTACCCCGAAGACTACTCGTTCACCCAGGAATTCGATATACCATAGGCTCTCTCTCTCCCTAATAAGGGAAAAAGAAGTGTTCCCGTTTCACAGTGAGAGGGGAGACATAACAAACAACTCACTGATTTATGGTGTTAAATATCTGTTGCGTCGCTTTTTCCGAGTTCTTCACTCAGAATGGGCCCCAGAAAGGCTCACTTCTCTGGACACACAGCCAGCATCTAACCCACTGCTCTCGATGTTCCCTATTCTCCCGCAACGCCTCAGTCAGAGGCTTCGGCCTTGAATCAGCCCGTCTCCATAACCACAAAAATCCAGCACCCTGAAGGCATGCTAGTCTTCCAGGCCGTGTCCTTGGCTGGTCGTGAGGCCCCGAGAGTGGGTCCCATTCCCACAAAGAACCGAAGTCAGAGTGTAACTTCAGGTCAGGGTCTTCAAAAGAACCTTGAAAAGGGAAAAAAGAGATATCAAAGATAGAAATAAAGCTGTTTCCAATGATGCAAGCAGAGGAGTCGCCGTTTAGTGTCATCTTGACTTTACTCTGCCCTCCAGTCAAGCGTTCCGGCAACCTTGATGGTTTCATAGTGTCATTGGACAGTACAGCATTACAAATAGGACACATGGGGCATTGCTGGATTGACAGGAACAGAATAAAACCACTCTCCAGGTACGTAACATTGTATTGACACACTTTCTGCACTTTCTTTTTCTTAGCAGGATTAGAATTCAAGGGTTCCTAGAAATTGTGCCGTACATATTTATCCATCATTAATGGGGTTAAATTAAAATAAAAAGTTAATACAAACTGGGAATGTTATTGGATATTGATGCTGATCGGATGCTATCGGCAGCAAGTTGACATGGATGGAACGATGGTAGCGGCACACAGAGGAACGATGAGGCGAAGATGATCACAACAGTGAAAATTACGCTGACAAGGATTCAGATTGGAATCTGAATCTTAATTGGGATAGAGCTGGTGTTCGGCAAGCTACCCTTATACTATTCCAGTTAGCATGATTGACCAATTGCATAAGATGGTTCTTGACTGCACATATGAATCCAAGGTTGTTCTGAACACCTGAAATGCAATCGTCGGGATCGCCAGATTCACCGTTTGGTTTCGGCCAGCACTGTATCCTTGCACGACCTGTTTTCTGTAGATCTGTAGAGAAAGTTTGAGAGGACGTACTTGACTTGCCAACTGTTAAATTGCATGAACTCATTCTGTGCCGCGAGTCAAGGGAAACCTTTGGGCACCCTGATTGCTAGTTTATGCATTCCCAATAAGGTCTGTTCGGTTGGTAAGGTCAGATGAGATTGCCGAGATTCAGACGTGTGGTGACGACGAGTGCTCACTGCATGCAGAGCTATGGTTCTTCCTGTATTCCAGTGCCTCTTTCTTTTTTTTTGGGAAATGCCTGCTCTACTAACAGTTGGTCAGGCCTCCTGCCTCAAGTCAGGGTGCTGCTTACAACCTCCCAAGAATCTTGAACACCCTGACAACTTCTATTTCCCCTCACGTCCCCTGAGGGCACAAAACCTTATGAAGCATCCCTCGTTGGGAATCACTGATGTACACATATGCCACAAGTTGCTGAGTAGAGTGAACAGAATATTTCAAATGATCATCAGTCAAAGTATTGAGTGCAGGAATTGTGTTGTAATGTTGAAGTTATGTAAGACGTCAGTATAGTCTAATTTGGAGTATTGCTTGCAGTTTTCATCACCTATCTACAGGAAAGATGTCAGTAAGATTAAAAGAATGCAGAGAAAACTTACACAGACCTTGTGGGGACTTGAGGAGCTGAGTTATAGAGAAAGATTAAATAGGTTAGGACTTCATTCTCTGAAGTGTAGGAGAACGAGGGAAGATTTGACAGCAGTACCGTATACTAAATTATAAATCCAGGCAAGCTTTTTCCACTGAGCTTGGTTGAGACTAGAACTAGGGGTCATAGATTTATGGGTGAAAGGTGAAAAGTTTAAGGGGAACATGAGGGGTGACTTCTTCACTCAGAGGGTGGTGAGAGTGTGGAATGAACTGTCAGCGGAAGTGGTGGATGCGGGTTCGATTTCAACATTTAAGAGAAATTCTGAAGGTACTTAAATCATCTGGAACAGATGGGCTAAACCCAGGGTTCTGAAAAAGGTAGCAGAACAGATTGCGAAGGTATCAGTAATGATCTTTCAACAACCACTAGATCCTGGGATAGTTTCAGAGCATTGTTAAATTGCAAGTGTTACGCCGCTCTTCAAGGAGGGAGAAAGGAAAAATAAAAGACATTTTTGGTCAGTTAGCCTGACTTCAGTGGTTGATTACATGTTGGAATCCATTATTAAGGATGAGGTTTCGGGGTAGTTGGAGGCACATGGTAAAATCTCGCCTGGCAAATCTGTTGGAATACTTTGAGGAAATAATAGAGAAAGGAGAGTCAGTGGATATTGTTTACTTGGATTTTCAGAATGCTTTCGACAAGATGCCACACATGAGGCTGCTTTACAAGATAGGAGCTGTATCTCAATAAAAAAAATATCAAAATAAGAGCCTATAATTTTACAGGAAAGATACTAGCATGGAAAGAAGATTGGCTGACTGTCAGGAGGCAGAGAGTTGGAATAGAGGGGGCTTTTTATGGTTCGCTTCTGGTGACCAGTGACTATAAGGCATTGGTTAGACCACGCTCAGGGTATTGTGAGCAGTCTGAGACCTTTACCTAAGAAAAGATGTACTGGCATAGGAGAGGATCCAGAGGAGGTTCACAAGAATGATTTCAGGACTGAAAGGGTTAATATGTGGGGAACATTTGATAGTGTTGTATATTTAATGTTTCAATAGTATTTGAGTAATCTTGTATATATATATATTGTTTGATTAAGTGTTCTAGAACTGGAGAGCACAGCCTCAGGATAGAGGATGTCCCTTTAAACAGAGATGAGAAGGAATTTCTTTAGCCAGAGTGTGGTGTTTCTGTGGAATTCTTTGCCAGAGTTCCTAGATATCTTCAGCATTATGGGATTTGTGCTCAGTCTCCTGTCTGTATTCCCGTGACTGTGTGGCCTGGTACACTACCAAATTCAAAGATAAAGATTAGCTTTATCTGTCGCATGCACATGAAGCAAACAGTGAAATGCACCATTTTGCATCAAATCACGTGAGCGAGGATTGTGATGGGCAGTGCCCAGAAGTGTTGCTATGCTTCTGACGCTAACACGCCACAGCTTATGAAGCCGAACTGCATATCTTTGGAATGAGGGAGGAAACCAAAGCACCCGGAGGAAACACGCACAGTTATGTGGAGAATGCGCTAGCTACTTACACACAGCAGCAGGAATTGAACCCTGATTGCTAATCATAAGTATTGTGCTGGGCAGCCCATAAGCATTGCCACATTTCCAGCGCTAAAATAGCATGTCCACACCTCACTACCTAACTTGATCTTTAAGTTTGCTAATTGTTAGCCAGATGAACAGCAATGATGAAATGGAATACAGGAAAGAGATTGTGAACCTTGTGTCATGGTGTTCGAACAGTGACCCAGCCCTCAACACCAGAAGGCGGAAAGAGTTGGTGTGGAATCAAGAAAGCAAAGTGCTGAACTCAACACTGTCCTTATTAATGGAGCTGCTATAGTGATGCTTCAAATTCCTTGGCATCTTTATCGCCAGCAACCTCTCCTGGTCCCTCCAAACTGACGCAGTGATCAAGAAAGTTCATCAGTATGTTTACTTTCTTAGGCATCTAAGATTTGGCCTTTCCACGAGGATAGTCTCAAAACTTCTACAGAAAGTATTCCGACAGGTTGAATCTCAGGCTGGTCCCAAGCCCCGCCTGCCTGAATCTGCAGAAAGTGCTAAACACAGCCTAGTCCATCACTTCCTTCCATCCAGTCTGTCTTTATGGTGCCTTGCATCAGGAAGATTAGTACTTTCATCAAGGATACCCGTTACCCCGGCCATTTCCCTTTCCCCTCTTCTTACGCTTCCAGTAAGGTAGCATGCTCAAATGCAACCACCTCTCTGGGTCCAACCAAAGGTGTAACTGTCCATCCAGACATTGCTGAATATTAAGAACACAAAGTACCGTAGATCTACCCCACTAGCGAGATGCTCAGTGGTGGTGGAGCTGGACGTTGTGCATTGTGTTGTAGCCTGCTTCAGCCACTCCGGGCAGAAGGCATCGGTGGCAGTGTGTAATCCAACAGACAGTGCAGGGTGTTTTTGTTGTGATCACAAGACCCTGTTGGACATTGTAGAATACTACAAATCTGATTCAGTGGCTTATTGGTGAGACTGATGGCAGGGGAACTGTGTGGCCTTGGTTATGGCATGGATCCAGCCCTCATTCATGCCTTGGAGTCATCTGTTGCAGGTGCTGAGGAAGGAGACGCTGGAGATGGCTGTGAGCCGCTGGGTTGCGGGCTAGCCCCTTCCGGCGGTACTGCCTCCAGTGTTCACTCGGTCGGAGACTGGATCGCCTTCGCCCGGAGCCGTACTGCGCGACACAGGGAACCGCAGCGGGCTGTCCTTACAGAAACAGGGCTCCAGGCCAACATCCGTGCGCCATCAATCTACAGACCATGACTCTCAGGGACTTGGGCTGTATTATTAGATTTAAATGCTTTTTGTAATTGTTTGTTTTTCTGCTATGATGATTATATGTGCTATGTTCTGTGTGTGACGGTCGGTTCTGTGTTTTGCACCTTGGCCCCAGGGAAACACTAATGCGTCTGGCTGTACTCACGTGTATGGTTGAATGACAATTAAACTTGAACTTGAAACTGTACCTTGTGGGAGCGGGCACAGGAGATCAGAAGCCAGGATGACCAGACTCAAGAACAGCTTCTTCCCCAATCCTCCCAGACTCATGAATCAATCGCTTCTTTCACACCATCTTCTCTGCGGCACTGTCGCATTCTCTTAACTCTTCCTCTCTAAGTTGTTGTGACTTCATATCCTTTTCCCCCACATTACTTCAGATTCTTCAGACCCTTTGCACCATTCTATTGTTTTATGCTCTTTGTCGTAGTTATTGTATTTTAATTATTATCATGTGTACTCTTTACTCTACGACCTTAGGCAGACAAGGAATTTCATTGTACTCAGGTGTACTGCGTATGCTATTCATATTAGCTGGGTCCAGTTGGATAATGACAAAAAAAATAAACTGCTTCTTATATATGACTTCCCTGTGGAGAGTTTGCTGACAATTTAGCCTTCCAAGGATCAGATGATGTGCCGCAAGGCAGAAAGAATGCAACCATGAACCTGCAGCACACCATTCCAGACCTCTGAGCTACCAACAGTCATTTCACTTTGCACCATGGGTACAGACACTGTTAGCATGCTACTGAATATATGGATCAGGAAAATCTTTGCTGAGCGAGGTCTTTGCTGCTTTAGTCGGGTATCAGTTGATGGTGGTTCGATGTTGTGGAATGACACAAAAGCAAACTGTGTACTATCCAGTTTGTCTCCTTGCGAGAATGTATCTGAGTCACTGGATGAAGGTGGGATCAAGGATACTGCAAAACTGTGTGCATGTAAATAGGAATACAGCTCCTATCTCCTGTCCGAGTCTAGACTCACGGAGTGCTAGCTGTAAGCCTCAAGAAAATCTATTTTTAACTTCTGGAGTATCTCAGATATCTCTTCGTTAAAGAAAGCACAGGTTTAGATCAAGCATTAATCTTGATGAGTAATGAATAGAAGCATGACAATGAATAACGTTAATGGGACAGTCAGTTACCCAACCCTTATATCACACCTACTCAATTCCAACTCGGTTAAAATCAGGTTTATTATCACGGTCATGAAATTTGTTATTTTGTGGTAGCAGAACATAAAATACTATACATTACAATAAATGTATATACACATTCTTATTGTAATCAGATTAGATTATGAGGACACTCAGTCCTCATTTATTGTCATTTAGAAATGCATGCATTAAAAAATGATACAACGTTCCTCCAGAATGATATCACAAGAAAACACAGGACAAACCAAGACTAAAACTGACAAAACCACATAATTATAACATATAGTTACAACAGTGCAAAGCAATATCATAATTTGATAAAGAGCAGACGATGGGCACGGTATAAAAAAGTCTCAAAGTCCCGATAGACTCATCATCTAACGCAGGCGGCAGAAGGGAGAAACTCTCCCTGCCACGAACCTCCAAGCGCCGCAAACTTGCCGATGCAGCACCATTGGAAGCACCCGACCGCAGCGGACTCTGAGTCCGTCCAAAAACTCCAAGCCTCCAACCAGCCCTCCGATACAGCCTCTCCAAGCACCATCCTCTGCCGAGTGCTTCGACCCCGCCCCGGCCGCTGAGCAACAAGCAAAGCCGAGGACTCAGGGCCTTCTCCTCCGGAGATTTCAGACTACACAGTAGCAGCAGCGAAGCAGGCATTTCAGAAGTTTCATCAGATGTTCCTCTGTGCTCTCACGTCCGTCTCCATCAAATCAGCATTGTGCACGGCACCCTACTTGACAAATAACAGACATCACCACCGGAGTGGCCGCTGGCCACCATCTTCTTTTTGTGTGTGTGTGTGTGTGTGTGTGTGTGTGTGTGTGTGTGTGTGTGTATTTACACACAGAGCAAAAATAGTAAGGCAGTGTTCAGCAACAAGTGTATTTTATCTTTTCTGCCTCTCCCAGGACATCAATTTGCTCTGGGGAACATCTCCATCCAGTCCGTGAACAAAACAACTATCCGTAACCTCTCATACATTTCCAGTATGCCAATGTTTCCACTATTAGCAAATCCCATCTCTTCATGATGACTTCCCCTTTTTCACAGCAGCAACATGCCAGGTTCATCACTGACACGGTGCACATCGGTTCTTCTCCACATTGGAAGGACAAGTAATGAGATGCCAGGCTAGAAGTTCTCAACTGATGGCAGTGGTTGACACAACAATATATCAAAAGTCATGCAACATGATGCTTGTAGACCTTAAAGACTTGAACACACCAGAGTGGATTTCTGTATTCTTGTTCCTCTCAATGCTTCCTCCAGGTATTGTTCAAGGTGGAAGAATCGAGATTCCTCTGGTGATCAGAAGGTTGCCGTATCCATGTTTAACCTGGTGTCATGGACTTCTTACAGTCTGGTGCTAAGATCTCTTCTGGGGAAGGTAAAACCTGTACAAAAGGGATGGGTTACACCAGAACCCTTGGGGGACCAATATCCTTGCAGGCAGGCTTGTTAGAGCTGTGGGGGGGGGGGGGGTTTAAACTAACTCAGCAGGAGACGGGGAACAGAATAATAGGGGAGGATGGGGCAGTTGGTATACAATTAGATGATGTGTGTAGTGAGACTGTGAGAAAAGTTGAGCAGATGATAGGGCAAAATTGCAGTCAGTGGGATGAGTTAAAGTGTAACAGAGGGTCAAAATCAAAAAAAGATGATGAATACAGGACTGAAGGTATTATATTTGAATGCATGCAGTATACGGAATAAGGTTTTGTAACACAGTTAGAGAATGGCAGGTATGATGTTGTGGGCACCTCTGAATTGAGGCTGAAGGAAGATCATACTTAGGAGGATACACGTTGTATTGAAAGGACAGGCAGGAAGGCAGAGGGGATGGGGTGGCTCTGTTGATATAAAATGTAATCAAATCCTTAGAAAGAGGTGACAAAGGATCAGAAGATATTGAATCCTTCTGGGTAGAGTTAAGAAACTGCAACAGCAAAAAGACCCTGATGGGAGTTATATACAGGCCACTGAACAGTAACCAGTAGACAAATTACAACAGGAGATAGAAAAGGGATGTAAATCAGGTTGGTGCTGGATCTTAAGAGAGGGAATTTGTAGAATGCTTATGAGATGGCTTCTTAGAGCAGCTTGTGGTTGAGCTTGTGAGGAATAGCAATTATAAATTGGGTGTTATGTAATGACCCAGATTTGATTAGGGGACTTAAGTAAAAGGAATCATTAGGAGGCAGTGATCGTAATATGATAGACCCTGAAGATTAAGAAGAAAGAGCTAAAGTTGGATGTATCAATATTAAAGTGGAGTAAAGGAAAGTACAGGGCCATGAGAGAAAAGCTGGCCAAATTTGATTGGAAGGGGCTACTAGCAGGGATGATGGCAGAACAGCAATGGCTGGTGTTTCTGGGGCAAATTCGGAAGGCGCAGGAAAGATACATCCCAAAGATGAAGAAGTATTCTAAAGGGAGGATGAGGCAACCATGGCTAACGAGGGAAATCAAAGACAACATAAAGTCAAAAGAGGAGGAATATACAATAATATAGCAAAAAAATAGTGGGAAGGTAGAGGATTGGGAAGCTTTTAAAAACTAACAGTGGACAACTAAAAAGCCATAAAGGCAGAAGATATGAAATATGAAGGTAAGCTAGCCAATAATATAAAATCAGATACAAGACGTTTCTTAAAGATATAAAGAGTAAAAGAAAGACAAGAGTTGATATCAGACCATTGGAAAATGACTCTGGAGAGGTAGTAATGGGGGATAAAGAAATGACGGACAAAGAAATGACTGACAGCGTCAGTCTTCACTGTGGAAGACACTAGCAGATTGCCAGAAATGAGAGAGTGACAGGGGGCAGAAGTGAGTGTAGTAACTATTACTCAGGAGAAGGTGCTTGGGAACCTGAAAGGTCTGAAGGCAGATAAGTCACCTGCACCAGATGGTCTGCACACCCAGGGTTCTGAAAGAGGTGGTTGAAGAGATTGTGGAGAGACTTTAAAAGATCTTTCAGGAATCACTAGATTCTGGAATGGTTGTGAAGGACTGGAAAATTGCATATGTCACTTCACTCTTTAACAAGGTGGCAAAGGAGGCGGCAGAATAAGGGAAATTATAGGCCAGTTAGCCTGACTTCCATAACCCAAGAAAATCTGCAGAAGCCCAAAGCAGTCCGGATAGCAGTGAGCGTCAGTGGGTTTTCAAGTGACAGGGTGGGAAGAGACGGACTCTCACACCTGTCTGGACTACACCTCTTCCCACCCTGTCACTTGTAAAAACGCCATCCCCCTTCTCTCAGTTCCTCCGTCTCTGCCGCATCTGCTCTCAGGAGGAGGCTTTTCATTCCAGAACAACGGAGATGTCTTCTTCAAAGAAAAGGGCTTCCCTTCTTCCACCATCAACACTGCTGTCATCCGCATCTCTTCCATTTCACACATCTGCCCTCACCCCTACCAGGGATAGGGTTGTTCTTGTCCTCACCTACCACCCTACTAGCCTCTGTGTCCAGCACATTAACTCTCCGTAACTTCCACCATCTCCAATGGGATCCCACCACCAAATGCATCTTTCCCTTCCCCCACTTTCCGCAGAGATTGCTCCCTACGTGATTCCCTTGTCCACTCGTCCTTCCCCACTCATCTCCCTCTTGGTACCTATCCTTGCAAGTGCCACACCAGCCCCTACACCGCCTCCCTCACCACCATCCAGGGCCCCAAACAGTCCTTCCAGGTGAGGCTGTTGGGGTCATTTACTGCACTTGGTGCTCCCAATGTGTCCTCCTGTATATCGGTGAGACCTGATGTAGATTGGGAGACCACTTCGCTGGGCACCTTTGCTCCGCCTGCCACAGAAAGCAAAGATCTCCCAGTGGCCACCCATTTCAATTCTACTTCCCATTCTCATTCTGACATGACCATTCCCATGGCCTCCTCTCCTGCCACAATGAGGCCACACTCAGGTTGGAGGAACAACACCCTGTATTCCGTCTGGGTCACCTCCAGCCTGAGGGCATGAACATTGATCTCTCTAACTCCTTGTAATTGCACCCCCCCCTTCACCTTATCTCCTTACCTGCCCAGCACCTCCCCCTTCCCTTTCTTCCATTGTCTTCTATCCTCTCCCTACCAGGTTCCCCCTTCTCCAGCCCTTTATCTCTTTCACCAATCAAGGTCCCAGTTCTTTACTTCACCCCTCTCCCCCTCTCCTGGTTTCAACTCTCACCTACCACCTTGTACTTCTTCCTCTCCTCCCGCCCCACCTTTTTACTCTGACTTCTCCCCTTCCTTTCCAGACCTGATGAGGAGTCTTGGCCCAAAACGTCCAGCTGCTTACTCTCTTCTGTAGATGCTTGGTTCCTCCAGCATTTTGTGTGCATTGCTTCAGATTCTATTTGTTAGCTCAGCCTAAGAATGTGCTTGGGCAGCCCGCAAGTGTTGCCACACATTCTGGTGCCAGTATAGCATGTGCACAGTGCTCAACAGGACAACAGAGAACACAACAAGCAACAAAACAACAACAGTAAACTAAGCCCCTTTCCTCCCTCTTACACACACAGACAGTCGACTCCAAGACAAGCCTCCCGGCCTCCAGCGGACCTGCAGACAATAGGCCTGTGACTCCCACTGGACTTCAGACCCTCTGATCCAGGACTTTGGTCATCAGACTTTAACTTCCGGACTTCCGATCAACCCTTGGGCTTCGAGCTTTAGTATCGACCCAGCACTGCCTGAGGACAGGACCCGGAACTTTCTGTGTGGAGGTTAAAGTACCTCCCTTCTGATCTCATGGTTTCCCCAGGGTGTTCCAGTACCATGGAGCCTTAGTGACAGAAGGCAGGGGGAATACTGCTGAAAGTCCAATCTTGCACAAATGAAGAAAGCTTTCAGGAAACCTTTCACATTAATGTCCTATGCAAAAACAGCAAACGCTAGAAACTCTCAGCATGTCAGTCAGCATCTGTGGTAAGACAAACAACTGACATTACAGATCCGGGGCTTTTCACCTGAGAAAAACAAGTTAGTTTTCAGGAGCGGCCAAGGTGAGTAGGGATAGGTAAAACAAAGAGAATATCTCAGACTGAATGGGTTGATAGGAGCAGCAGTCACAGATATTGTCCAACACTAAAAGTGCACCAGTCCAGATGAAGGGTCTTGGCCGGAAACTTTAACTCCCCATTTCCATCCATAGATGGTGTTTGTCCTGCGAGTTCCTCCAGATTCTAGCATTACGGTCTCTTGCGTCTCTAAGTAATGTCCTGGCCCTTTCACTTTCAGTCAGTGCCCACGTCAATCAGTTGGGTAACAGTCAGGCATGGGCTTCTGTGACAAGAAATGTTTGTGCCACACAATCGAAAGCTAATACAATCTCCAACAAGAGAGTCTAATCACTTTCCCTGTGAAATCCAACAGCACGATCATCATTGACTAATTTTTAACCAGAAACTTAACCAGATGAACCATGTAAGTACAAAGGCAAGAATAGGTCGGATATTGTGAAATCATTGATGGGACCTGCACCCCCCCCCCCCACCCGACTTCTTTCCACCATCTGTAGAGAACAGTTAGAAGTTTAATGGACTTCACTGCCCTTGCTAGACCTAGTTGAGTACACCATTATTGTCACTCAGGGCAAAAACATGCAGTCAATTTAGTTAGCACGCCAAAGCCTCTTTATCAGAATGCCCCCAGCAGCATTTTATATTTGAGTTGTGTACAAGATATAAATTAGCATAAACATATTAGGACATTGATCTAATGATTGCAATCTGATTAAATTCAAAATAGTTCAAAGTTGGAGAATGCCAAAGCAGCTGCTAAGTTCTAGGTTTGGAAAATGGTGGTGCAGTGATGGTAAATTTACCAAATCTGCTGATGAGTAAGGTGACAATACATCAAAGGGAAGAGCTCAGGGGAAAAAAATTAATATGATACTTGTATTACAAGCGACAATAAGGAAATATGAGAACAATATCGCAAGTGAGAGTGAAATTATCAAAATGTCTTTTATAGTTATGCTAGTAAAACCAAGAAGTGGTGGACCCATTGAGTGATTAATTTCCATCGACATTTCCAGAGAGGACAGGGATAACATTTCAACAGATTTGATGTTGAATCAGGGACAACGATCACTGAAAAATAGTGTGAACAAAATAATAATCCTCAGGGACAGATAGCATCCATCCCAACAAATTCAAGGAAGAGAGAAAATTACAGATGCAGTAATCTTCCATTGTTTCTCATTTTGTAAATCAAATTAATTTACATTGTAAAATTGTATGTTACTCTTCTACTTAAAAAAGCCAGGTAATTTAGACCAGTAAACTCCAAATCTATTTTAGGAATATTACCAGAACATATAATTGAAGAAGGAACGAATGAGCAGTTTGAATGTCTGTAGTTGTTCAGACACAGCCAGTATGGATTTGTAAAGTTTAGATCATGTCATAAAACCAAAATGAAGATTTTGAGGAAGCGACAGAACTGGCAGACAGAAAATTATATATGAAGGTTATTTGTATAATCTTTCAGAAAACATTCAATAAATCCTTCAATGTAGGACAAAAATTGAAGCTCAATTATTGTTCCAGCTGATCAGGAAGGCAAAAAGTAGGGATAATTACTGATACTCTTGTTATTTGGACGTTAACTACTGATGTTGGGCAATAATTCACTATTCAAATTTGCTAACAATATAACGATGAGCAGCATTTTAATGAATCTAGATAGAGGTGTTAAATTACAAAGACATACTAACAGAATGCACAAATATGCAAATCTGTGACAATGTGGATTCCAATGTAGGAAAAGGTGAGGACTTAAATGAGAAACAAAGTACCTTCTAGATGGTGAAACCTTGGAAGCAAAAATGCGTAGGGTCCATATAGATGTAATGGACAGACAAAGAAAACAGTCAGGAAGACCAGTGGAATGGTGACACTTACGTCTAGTGGACGGGATGACAACGAGATACGAGACCATAAGTTTCAAGTACACTTATTTTTAAAGAATGCATAACCTATACAACCTTGAGATTTGTTTGCTCTTAGGTAGCCATGAAGCAAGAAACCTGAAAGAACCCAATTTAAGGAAAAAAAGAATAAAAATGAAAGTAAAAGACCAAACTTAATGCACAAGAGAAAAGGGAAAGGAAGTCAAACAGACAATTGAAGCGAACAACAGCATTCTGAAGCAAAAGCGAGTCCTCAGATCTGAACCCCGGAGCAGCCCAGAGTAGGCCCAAAGCCTCAGTTCATCATATTAGGAGCACAGCATCTGGGCATTCTTAGCCTCGGCGCCATGGAGATGACCATCACAGAGATACAAGATAGTAGAGCAGAATCTGGCCAATCGGCCCATCAAGTCTGCTCTGGCATTCAATCAGGACTATATTTTTCGTTCAACCCCATTCTCTCACCTTTTCCTCATAACCCTTTAACACCTCTTCTCTTGCCAATTAAGAACCTATCAATATCTGCCTTAAATACACCCAATGACTTGGCGTCCACTACCCTCTGTGGCAATCAATTTCACAGATTCACCACCCCTCTTATCTCAGTTTTTAGGGGACATCCCTTCATTCTAAGGCTGTCTCTTTGGATCCTAGATTCTCCTACTAATGGAAGCATCCTCTCCACATCCACTTTGTCCAGGCCTTTCATACCAGAGTAATGTAAATTCCTGATCAGATGACCCATTAGTAATCTGTGTGATTTTGGGTACCACGTCTTAGGGAGGAGCCGTTGGTCTGGGATAGAGCACAGAGTAGATTTATCAAAATCATACCTAGACTCCAAGGGTCAAGTTGCTTGAAAAGATTACATAACTGTTGTGTTCCGTGGAACTTGTAAGACTGTGCTGATTTGATTGAAGGTGTTAAGGAAGACTGGGGGTAGATTACAAGAACCATTCTCACTGGCTGTAAAGTCCAAGGCTGGAGGACATGTTCTAAAACTGAAAGCCTAATCTTTCAGATCTGAAATTATAAAACACTTTTACATGTGGAAAATGAGAGAAATGTGGGACTGTCTTGCACATTGACCATTGATGCAAAGTCAATTATTACCTCTAAAGCTGAGATTTATAGAGATATTTGTTAAGTAAGTATATCAAATTCTGTAGAGAAAGGGTCAGTATATGGAGTTGAGTTATAGATCAGCCAAGATAAACGTGGTGGGATTGATGGGCTGAAATTGTTTATTTAAGTGCTCGGGGTCTTCTGGATCAAGAGGATGGACTTAGAGCCTGGATCAGAACATGGAATTACAATGTTGTAATTAATGCCCCACCTCCCCTTCATACCCCATCCATTATTTATTTATTTATTTGTTTGTTTATTATTTTTTTTCTCCCTCTGTCCCTCTCACTATACTCCTTGCCCATCCTCTGGGCCTCCCCCCTCCCCCTTTCTTTCTCTCTAGGCCTCCTGTTCCATGATCCTCTCATATCCCCTTTGCCAATCACCTGTCCAGCTCTTGGCTCCATCCCTCCCCCTCCTGTCTTCTCCTATCATTTCAGATCTCCCCCTCCCACTTTCAAACCTCTTACTAGCTCTTCCTTCAGTTAGTCCAGACGAAGGGTCTCGGCCCGAAACGTCGACTGTACCTCTTCCTAGAGATGCTGCCTGGCCTGCTGCATCCACCAGCAACTTTTATGTGTGTTGCTTACAATGTTGTTGCCATTATAGAAACCTAGTTGCATGAGGGATAGGACCAGCAGCTTGATATGCTAGGATTTGTTGCGTCAGACGTGATAGAGAGGAGAGTGAAACAGATGGAAAGGTGGCACTACTGATAAAGGAGACCACCACTGCAGAGACTCTGAGGACACACTGCAGGGATCATCCGCTGAGGCATTTTGGGCAGAGTTCCAAAATCAGAATGCATTATACTGTAGGCCACCCAGTTTGTTGGAGGAACAAATATGTGGACACATTATGGGAAGGTTCAAAAACAACAAGTTTGCCAATACTTCCCAGTATCTATATGGGATGGAATTTATTCAGTGCATCTGAGAGGGGTTAGTGAAACAGTCTGTGGAGAGCCCAACTATCGGAAAAAACATACAAGGCCTGGTTTGGGGAAGTGAGCCAGGTCCAGTGACATTTCCGATAGCAGGACAGCATTTTGGGGATGGTGACCACAACTCATGATGTTTTAAGATAGTTATGTGTAAGGACTAAATCAGATCTTGCGGGAAAATAAATGCGAGAATGTGTAAGGATTAAATCGGATCATGGGGGAAGGCAAATTACGACAGGATAAGGCAGAATGTGCACAAGCAGGTGAATGGCAAGTCCAACAGGTTCCATGAAAAGTTGTTGGTGGAGAAGCTCACGGGGAATCCCAAGGCATTTTATATTAAGTAAAAGGAGATAAAGAAGGGGTAGGTGCTTGCAATGGGTTACCAAGAATAGTGGTGGAAGCATACAGTTTGGCTTTTAAATAGGCACATGAATATGAAAGGGATGGCGGGATAATACACAGGAAGGAGGGCAACTAGTGTAGACTGGCATCGCAGCCAGCACACCATAATGGGCCAAATGGCCCGTCCGGTGCTGTACAGCTCTATCATATTGAGTCTGTTCCCGTTTTTATGCTACTGTACATTTACAAAGACAGGTGTGTGAAAAGGGCCCGAAGGGTCATTGGTGACCTGAGTCACCCCAACCACAATCTATTCCAGCTGCCACCATCCGGGAAACGGTACCACAGCATAAAAACCAGGACCAACAGGCTCCGGGACAGCTTCTTCCACCAGGCCATCCGATTGATTAACTCATGCTGACACAATGGTATTTCTATGCTATATTGACTGTTGTACACATTATTTATTACAAATTGCACATTGCACATTTAGACGGAGACGTAACATAAAGATTTTTACTCCTCATGTATGTGAAGGATGTAAGAAATAAAGTCAATTCAATTAAAAAGACTCGCAATGCTGGTAACACACTGATTTGGAAATATATTGTTAATCTTTTTTATCACCACTGAACATTATCTTAGAACTTTCTACCTGACAGTCTTGTATATCACTACCACCATAACCTCAGCATTTATAGAAGTAACTAACTGCTGATTTCTCCAGGACTCTTAATTGGAAACCATGTCACTGATTCCTCTGCCCCACAGGTTAATTTAAAAGGAAGTATTTGCAGAATTGAATTATGTCATATTTATGCTTGACATGATTCCCTTTTCACTCCTCTCTGTCTAATCCCATCAATATAATTTCTGCATATTATGGGAATCAAAGGATGTGAGGATGGTGTGGAAAAATGGTACTGAGGTAGAAGGTTAGCTGAGATCTCACTGAGTGAAGGCGCAACTCTAAGGATCTATTCTTACGTTTTAATCCTTTCTCCCCTCATAGGTTTATTTGATTCATGTTAAATACAACTATGCTGTTCATCTAAATATCTTGTAAAGAAGTCCAAAATATAACCACCCTCTTGGCCAGGTTGGGGCAATGAAACATTAGATTGGATTTTTCGTGCCGAAGTCTTTGCTGTGGAACTTGAAGTTCACAACATTCTGACACAGAGGAATACTCAGTGAGCCAGTTAGAGAGAGCGGTGAAGGAACAGCAGATTATCTTGAATACACCGTCAGCTTGGAAAGCGATTCAGGAGAATGGAGAGCTACTGACAGGCCTAGCAATAATCAATAACTGCAATCATTGATTTGGTTGAGAATATACAAGGCAAAGCTAGAAAATGTGCAGACGACACTAAAATTGGTGGTGTTATTGACAGTGAAGATGGTTATCAAGAATTAAAGCGGGATCTTAATCAACTGGGTAAGTGGACCAATGCAAGGGAAATAGAGTTTAATTCTGATAAGTATTTGTGAAGACAAGTGAGGGCAGGACTTTCACAGCAAGTGACAGAGCCTTGGGGAATGTTGTAGAGCACAGCATGTTAAGGATACAAGTACGTGGTTCTCTGAAAGTGGATGTCACAGAGAAACAGGACGATGAAGAAGGCTTTTGATCTGCTCGCCTTCATTGTTCCGGGCATTGATTATAGAAGTTGAGAAGTCCTGTTGCAGTTGTACAAGACGTTGATGAGGCTGCATTTCGAATGTTGGGTTCAGTGCTGGTTACCCTGTGAGAGGAAGAATGCCATTAAGCTGGTAGGAATGCATTTACAAGGACGTTGCTAAGACTCAAGGTCAGAGTTACGGAGAAAGGTTAAGCAGGCAGGGACTTTATTCCTAGGAGAATGAGAAGAGATTTTATAGAGGTGTTTAAAACCATGAGGGGTATAAATAGGGTGAATGCGCACAGTATTTCTTCTCAGGGTTGAAGAATCAAGAACAGAGGAACCTGAGGGGCAAAATTCTCATCCGTAGGGTGGTCAGTACAAGGAACAAACTGCCAGAGCAAGCGGTTGAAACAAATAGGCAGGCACTTCAGCAACATTTAAAAGATACTTGGAAAACACATGGATGGGAAAGCTTTGGAGGGATATGGGCAAAACACAGGCAGCTGGGACTAATTTATATAGCATCTTGGTTGGCATGATGGCTCTACCTTCCCCTCTCTCTCCTTCATTGGTCCTGGGATGTCCCCTGAGTTTTGTTTTACCTAAATCTGGTACTTGCAGAGATTTGGAAAAGCAAGTGGGAGTTTCTAGTCCTGAGCCATTGGCACCTCATCAATTCCTTCTGTCTACCACTGGTGCACTGTGGGTGTGAATTGAACTATTTGCAACATATAAACAGGTAGCCACAGAAGTTCTCTGCAAGCACGTGACTTCTACCACCAAGAAGGACAAAGGGCCTCTGCTTTAGGTTCACCTACAAGTGGCCACACCCTGGCACACTGGTTTGATAGCTGGGCTAAACCAGATTAGGGCAGCCCCATATCCCAGTGAGATAGGGATATTCCTATCCTAGCATGCAAGGTCAGCTACAGCAGACTTGGTGGACGAGATCAACAGTGAGATGCAACGGCTAGGAAGGCAATTCTGCAACACTTCGTAGAGAGTGAAGGGCATGGCAAGGCACAGAAGTCGTGGTGATCCACTGCAACCAAGGAAGGCCTCAGATGCGATGTACCACTAGACCCCAGACTTCCGAGATTGAGAGAGCGGAACTGCCCCAGTACAATGGCTTTCCCGCTTTAAAGCTCACCCGCACAGGTTTTCGCTGTCATTGTTGGACACAACAGACAACAGATCATCAATGCTCACAAACCCAAACTGTGTAAACAAAATAAAGTTCTGAATAGATTTTATATACGAGTAGGTTTTTCTCAACCCAAATCAGTTGTGTACATTTAAAGGTCTTGGAGCACTGATCTGTGCACAAAATCACCAAGTTGCAAGTGTAAAACTGTACTTCTATTTAATAAGTAAAAATATCACAAAACAGGGTGTCCAAGCAACAATATTTGCTTTTATTCAAGCAGGACACCAATAGACTTGCCTGAAGTGAGACCGAGGTACTGTAGTTATCCTCAGAAATTCAGATCAGCTACATGGTTGAAATATTTTTGTGATTACTTTTCTGCTTCTCAGTTAACTTCACGTTATGTTCTTCCATTGTGCAAGGGCACGGTTAGCTCATCACTTCTACAGTGCCTGTGATCACTGGCTGAGGCAGCATCTGTGAAAAGAAAAGGAGTTAATATTTCAGGCTGAAGTACCCAAAACATTTTTCCTGGCTCTCCCAGAATACATGGTAAATTTATTATCAAAGTATATATACATATGTCATTACTTGAGATTCATTTTCTCGTGGGCATACTATAACCATAACAAAATCAATAAAAGACTACACCAACTTGGGTTTTCAACCAGTGTGTAAAAGTGTGTAAATACAAAAAGAAATAAAGTATTATAATAAATAAGCAATAAATATCAAGAACGTCAGAGACAGAGTCCTTGAAGGTGAGTCCATAGGTTGTGGGAGTATTTCAATGATGGGCAAGTGAAGTTATTCCCTTTGGTTCAAGATCCTGATAGTTGAGGGGTAATAACTTTTCTAGAACCTGGTGGTGTGAGTCTTGAGGCTCCTGTACCTTCTTCCGAATGGCAGCAGTGAGAAGAGAGCATGTTCTGAGTGGTGGGGGTCCTTGATGATGGATGCTGCTCTCCTGCAACAGCGCTCCTTGGAGATGTGCTCAAAGTGGGGAGGGCTTTACCCGTGATAGGTTGGGCTGTATCCACTACTTTTTGTTGGATTTTCCATTCAAGGGCATTGGTGTTTCCATTACCAGGCTGTGATGCAGCCAGTCAATATACATCCACCACACATCTGCAGTATAGATGTTTGTCAAAGTTTTAGATGTCATGCTGTATCTTCACAAACTCCTGAGGAGGTTGAGGTGCTGCTGTGCTTTCTTCGTAATTGTACTTAAGTGCTGGGCCCAGGACAAACAGGTCCTCTGAAATGATAACACCGAGGAATTCTAAGTTGGTGACTCTCCCCACCGCTGATCCTCTGTTGAGGACTGGCTCATGGATCTCCAGTTTCCTCCTTCTGAATTCAATAATCAGTTCCTTGGTCTTGTTGGTATTGAGTAAGAGGTTGTTGTGGCACCACTCAGCCAGATTTTCAACCTCCATCCCATAAACTGATTTGTCAACGCCTTTGATTCAGCCTACAACAGTGCTGCCATCTGCAAACCTGAATATGGCATTGGAGCAGAGCTTAGCCACACAGTCATGAGTGCAAAGCGGGTAGAGCAGGGGGCTGAGCACACAGCCTTGTGGTGTGCCTGTGCTAATGGAGATTGTGGAGGAGATGTTGTTGCCAATTCAAACTGACTGCGGTCTGCAAGTGAGGAAACTGAGGATCCAATTGCACGTGGAGGAATTGAGGTCTAGGTCTTGAAGCATGGGTGCTGCCTGGCTTGCTGAATGCTTCCAGAATTTTCTGTAATTATCTCCCAAATTCTAGCTTCCATATGGAAAGATGTTCTCACAACATCCAGACTATTAAGACCTCTAGAATACATCTCAATTTTGGAGCAGCCATTGTGAGAGTGGTCAACCGAGTGGGGAGCTGAGGCTTTGGCTTAAGAGGCTTCGGTGTGAAGAGTCTGAGTAAGTGGCCCAGGTTTCAGGAGTGAGAGTGGATCTTTAAAGTCTTCAGTGAAAAGGTAAGGTCTTATTTTGTTGACTCAGCGTAGGCGGGATGGTAGTTAGGGCAGCAGAATTCTCCTTCTGCAAGTTGTGGGAAGTTAAGGAACCTCATGGGCTCCCAGTGTCTACATCTGTGGGAAGTGCATCCAGCTGCAGCTCCTGATTGACCAGGTAATGGAAATGCAGCAAGAGTTAGATATACTCAGGATCATCCAGGAAGCTGGCAGCTGTCAGAGATGATACATCTACTGAGGAGGTCACACCTGAGATACAGTCTTCAGATAGATGGGCGACTACCAGGAGAGGGGGAGAAGGGAATCTGTTCAGGCTTCATCGGTGGCCATTCCTTCACTAGCAGGTATCCGTCCTCGGATATTGCTCAAGCGGCATTCCCTTTCAGGGGCTAGCAGCAATAATCAGATCTCTGGCACTGTCACCAGCACTCAGGCTCAGTGGGAAAGGGTACAGTCAGACAGGAGACTTGACAGAGGAGGAGACAAGCAGGAGGTTCTGTGGCCACAGAAGAGATGCCAGGACAGTGTGTTGCCCTCTGAGTGCCAGTGCCAAGAATGCCCCCAGGCGGCTGCCGAAAACTCTCCTGCATCAAGAGGTTATGTACACGTTGGTACAGACGGATGAGGTAGAACTAGGGATCAGGTCGTGTAAAAGCAGTATAGGAAGTTAGGTACAAAGTTAAAAAGCAGGACCACAAGGGTAGTGATCTGCTGATAATTACTGGTGCCACATGGTGGCGAGGGCTGAAATAGAAGGATAGGGCAGATGAATTTGTGGCTGAGGATTTGTGTGGGGGGGCGGGGGGGGCAGGACCATTGAGATCTCTTCTGGGGCAGAGGTAATCTATACAGGGGGACCAGTTGCATGTGAACCAGAGAGGAGCCAGTATCCCAGATTGGCAGGGTGAGGGTTGGGGGGCGGGGGTAGGTAGTGGATGGTGGGACTCTGAGCAGGACTAAGTCAAAGGATAAAGCAGTAGCCAGCGAGAGTAAGTTTACTAATCACAATAGCAAGGACTCAGTAAAAGCAGGCAATCTGCATTTATCTCAATACATGAGGTTTACCAATTAAGGCAGACAAACCAAGAGCATGGATTGGTTCTCAGGATGGGATGTTACAGCCGTAAGAGAAACATGGCTGAAAGAAGGGCAGGACTGGCAGTCAACATTTCAGGATACAGAAGCCAAAGAGTGACTAAGCTACAGGTAAGTAAGGAGTGGGTGATGCCTTTTTGATTAGGGAGGGTGTAACAGTAGTATTTAGAGATTATATTCTTGAGGGATCATCCGGTGAAGCCATATGGGTAGGGGAGAGATGCTCTTGTGGTGCTGTTTCATAGAACCCCTTTCTTCCCTCCTCCTCCAACACACACACAGGTATATAGAGAAACTGCTCATAGCTGTAAGAATAATAGGGCTGTATTAGTGGGAGATTTTAATTTCCCTGGTATTGACAGGACCACCCAGATTGTAATGGGCCTGGATGGGGAGGAGATTGTGAAATGCATTGAAGAAAGTTTTAAAACTAAAAGTTTCCAGAGTCAGTATCTACTTGAGAGGGTGCAATAATGTACGTCCTCTTAGGGTACAAGGCACAGCAAGTAATTGAAGAGGCAGTCAAGAAGCACTTTGGCTCAAAAGGTGATAGCTCCACTATTTTTTAAATAGTGCTGGAAAATGATAAGCCAGATCCATAGGTTAGAGAGCTAAACTGAAACAGGGCTAATTTGTGGGGAATTAAGCAGAATCTAGCAGAGGTCAATGGGGGAGCCTGTTTGAAGGGAAAGGAATGAATGGGTGACCGGAAGCTTTCAAGAGTGTGATATCAAGTGGTCAGGAGCAACACGTTCCTGTTAGACTGAAGGGTAAACTGGACAAGTTTGGGGAATCTTGGCTGATGAATGTTATCGTGGCTCTAGACAAGAAAAACTTAAAGATTTTGTGATCTATTTTTGGATAATTGTTTCATGTCTTTTTAACAATTATCTAATAAATATAATTTGCCGAGATCCCATTTCTTTAGATATTTACAGATTAGAAATTTTAAAAATACTGTTCTTCCTACCTTCCCGAATTTATATTCATCGAATATTTTGGAAAAAAATTTAAGTTTAGATCCTTTTCAGAAAAGTGTAATAGCAAACATTTATAATATAATTATGAAAATACGTCCAGACGTAACTAATAAAGTCAAGAGTGATTGGGAAGGGGGAACTTAAGATTACTTTACCTATTGAAAAATGGGAAAAAATTCTTCAATTAGTTAATTCATCCTCTATATGTGCTAAACATGCGTTGGTACAGTTTAAAGTAGTGCATATGGCTCATATGTCTAAAGATAAATTATCTCGTTCTTACTCTCATATAAATCCTATATGTGATAGATGTCACTCTGAGATATCTTCTTTAACTCATATGTTTTGGTCATGTCTTTTTTTAAAAAAATGCTGGAAAAATATCTTTGATATTACTGTATTTCAACTGTTTTGAGTATTGATTTACAACCCCACCCTATTACTGCAATTTTTGGTTTACCAATGATAGAACCAAATCTTTTAACATCTTCAGCTCGTCGGATGATTTCATTTCTTACACCAATGGCCAGAAGATCCATTTTGCTGAATTGGAAAGAGATCAATCCCCCCACCCACATTTCATTGGTTCTCTCAAACTGTGTTGTGTTTAAACTTAGAAAAAAATAGAGATGTTATTTATGATCCCTCTATTAAATTTGAAAAGACTTGGAGGTCATTTATTCAACACTTCCATATGATGTAATTTGACCTTCTCCAAACTTATTCTATTTCTTTTCAGTCTATGTTGAGGGGAGCGGAGTCAACAACACTAATGGTTCTTTTTTTTATGTTTCACAACAGCCCATGTCTTTTTTTTCTGTAGTTTAGTTGGTTAGTCTTGTTAGATTAGCTTTTTTTGGGGGGTATATATATTTTTTTTCTTTTTTCCTTTTTCATGTTAATTTGTTTATATATAATATTTGTACCCTGTAAGATTGGGAGGTTTAATATCTATGTACTAACTGGGTTTATATTTATATATGATAATTACAACAATGTAATCCCAATAACTTTGTATGATTACTATGTTACATTAATCTTTATCATTACGATACTAATAAAACGATTGAAAAAGAAAGACAAGAAAAACAAGGAAGCATACATTAGGTTCAGATGGTCTAGGACAAGCAAACCCTTTGCTAAATATAAAAATGCACTGAAGGGCAAAATCAGGAGGGCAAACAGAGGGTATACGCTAGATCTGGCAGGTAGTAAGGAAATTGTGTTGGCGTGTGGCCAAGTGGTTAAGGTGTTCGTCTGGTGATTTGAAGGTCGCTAGTTCGAGCCTTGGCTGAGGCAGCATGTTGTGTCCTTGAGCAAGGCACTTAACCACCCATTGCTCTGCGACGACACTGGTGCCAAACTGTATCGGCCCTACTGCCCTTCCCTTGGACAACATCGGTGGCGTGGAGAGGGGAGACTTGCAGCATGGGCAACTGCTGGTCTTCCATACAACCTTGCTCAGGCCTGCGCCCTGGAAACTTTCCAAGGCGCAAATCCATAGTCTTACGAGACTAACAGATGCCTATTAAGGAAATTCCAAGGGGTTCTATAGCTATAGTAAGATTAGAAGGGTGGCTACAGAGGGAGCAAGTCTACCTACGTCTTGAGTCACAGGAGGTGTGCGGGTATTTTAATGAATATTTCACCTTGGTATTTGCTGAGGAGAAAGTCATGGTGGCTCAGAGATAAAGGAAACAAGTGGTGACGTTTTGGAGGACATTCAAATTAGGCATTTGGAATTTCACTGCACAGTAAGGTGGATAGATCCCTGGGGCCTGAGCAAGTGCATCATTTGACTACGTGGGAGGCTAGAGAGGAAATAGGGCAGCCACTTGTGGAGATCTGTCTTTTAGAGAAGGAATCCTGCTGTCTTTACCTGGTCTGGCCTATATGTAACTCCAGACCCACAGCAACGTGGTTGACTCTGAAATGGCCTAGCAAACCATTCAGTTGTATCCAACTGCTAAAAAGAAAATAATAAGGAATGAACCTGGACAGACAACCCCACATCGACCTACACCTCGGGGACTGCAGCGGTTCAAGAAGGCAGCTCATCACCATCTTCTCAAGGGCAACTAGGGATGGGCAATAAATGCTGGCTTAGCTGATGACACTCACGTCCTGTAAGTGAATAAATAAAAAAAAAGGTAGACAGGGTGGTGACAAAACCATTTAGCATGCTGGCCTTCATCAGGTAGGGAATTGGGACATTTGCTGGAGTTGTACAAGTCATTAGTGAGGTCCATTGTAGAGCTTTAGTCACCCTGTTAGAAGACAGATGTGGTTTAACAGGAGAGTGCAGAATAAATTTACAACAATGTCGCCAGGACTAGAGGGAATGAGTTATATGGAGAGATTGGTCTTTATTCCTTGGGATGTAGGAGAGTTAGGAGCAACCTTAGAGAAATGTTTAAAATTATGAGCCATAAATAAGGCAGATGGCAACTGTCTTTTCCCCCAGAGTACAGGAGTCCAAAACTAGGGTGTGTAGATTTAGGCTGAGTGGGGTAAGATTTAAAAAGGACTGAGGGGAAACTTTTTCCACACAGAGGGTGGTGAGTTTATGGTACATGCTGCCAGGGGAAGTGGTTGAGGCAGGAACAATAATATCATTTAAGAAGTACATTGATAGGGCAGGTCTTAGACAGATACGGGCTGAAGGTAAGAAATGGGGACTAGCTGGGTTGGCATAGACTTGTCGGGCTGAAGGGCCTGTATGCACTATATTGTTCTATGATTCCACAATCACCTACCTTGCTTCTAAACTCTAATGAAGGATAAACCCTCTCAACTTCTGCACTTCATCCCAGAAATCAATCTGGCAACTGGATCAACCTGAAATCTATCCTTCAGCACACTATGTTGTATCATGCCAATTAAGCTAATGATGTCTAATTAAACCTTTTCCCACTCAAAGTAAACTATATCAAAATGTTTTTTGCTACCATATGCCATCTTGAGATTTATTTTCTTGCAGTTATTTACAGGAAAATAAAGAAATACAAAGAATTTATGGGAAAAAACTATACACCAAGACTGACAAACAACCAATGTGCAAGATGAGCAAATAGTACTGAGAACATGAGTTGGAGAGGCCTTGAAAATGAGCTTGTACGTTAGTGGGTTCAGCTGAGAGTTGAGGTGAGTGAAGTTATCCACTCTGGCTCAGGAGTCTGATGGTTGAAGGGTGATAATTGTTCTTGAACCTGGTGGTGTGAGACTTAAGGCTCCTGTACCTCCTGCCTAATGGTAGCAATGAGAAGAGTTTGGCCTGGATGCTGCTTTCTTGTGACAGCACTTTGGGAGGGCTTTGTCTGTGATGGACTAGTCAGCATTTGGTCCATATTCTTCTATTTTCTGCATATTCCTGTGCTTATCCATGGGCCTCAAACGCCACCACCACATTCACTACCATCCTGGCAGCACATTTCAGGTATTCAACACTGTGTTAAAAAAACTTGCCTTGCTCATCTTTTTTGAACACTACGTTGAATGCATGCTCCCTAGTGTTAGATATTTCAACTCTGGGGAAAAGGACACATGCTGTAAGACTCTCTGATTGATCGTAAAGCATCCCACCATCAACCTATAGTCTGAGTTATCCAAATATTTTTGCTTCTCCTTTTTATCCTGCGTTTCTGTTAAGACATAGACAACTAAATGATAATACTGCATCTCTGTGCACGTTGCATTCCGGTTCACTATTAGTAATAAACCCCTGGTTCTGAAGAAAATTCACCCACAGGAAGCAGTAGCTGTGGCACTGGGGCGATGATTCCGCTTCGCTTGGGTCTGCCTGTGAGTGATGTTCTCCGCGCTCGGTTGTTCGTGACTGGGATCGCATTCTCGGCATTCGGCTGCCCGGGCCTCGGTTGCTATGGTGACGGGCCGGGTTTTCCAGGCCGCAGTATGTCTACGGCGTCCAAGGTGGCCCTCGGCGTTTCCGCGGTGCTGACAGCGGGGACGGTGGCCGGGGTTCACCTCAAGCAAAAGCTGGAGAGGGAGGTGATTGCGAGGCGCCGAGGAGGGCGGGGTCGGAGTGCTGCCCCGAGGTGGAGCTGCGGGCCTTGCGCCCGACCGTGCCCAGTGCGGGCTAGGCCCCGGGGAAGGAGACGGGTGGGGCGGGGACGGGACTGGTGCGCGCGGGTGGGGGAGAGTGTACCCCGGCACGTGCGGCCCAGGAGCGCGCCGCCCCTCCCCTCCCCCCCATCGGCGCAAGAATCGGTCAAAGGTCACCCAGGAAGATCCGCCAAGGCCTCCAGGCTCAGGAGTTTGTCTCACCGGCGCACCCATGCTCAGTGTCTGCCTGACAGGTTGCTGCAAAGCCCATCTCACGGCATTGCAATCCCTTCCCCATTGGTTGAGTGGAATGCTAAAGAAGGGGTGTCATTTGTCTCCTCTGCTTGCATAGGTTCACGTTGTAGCTCGCATGCGTTTCCCCTGGGTGTTCCTGTGGCAAATGTAATGGAATACCGTTGGAAGTGGTATCTAGCTTGAAGGAGATGAAAGATTTGCTTCATTTGTCACATGCACAGTGAAATGCGCCATTTTGAGTCAGTGATCATCAGAATCCGATGATTGTGCTGGGGGCAGCCCACCAGTGTCACCACGCTTCCAGTGTCAACATAGCATGCCCTTTGCTAACCTTAACATACGAGTCTTTGGAACACGTGAGGAAACCAGAGCACCTGGGGGAAACCCACATTCGGAGCGTACAAACTGCAGCGGGAATTGAATCCCAAGCTTACAGCTATGTCCTGATGGTGTTACATTAACCACTACCCTAACTGTGTATTTGATTTGGAAAATCAACATCTTGCTGTAGAATCTGTCTGCATTCATAATTTGCCTTTTGTTTTGGGGGTCGTGTGTTAGGATTTGTAATGTAGTTGTTTAAACCCTTGGGAATACACTTTCCTTACATTTGTTAGTTGATCTCGAGTGGGATTTTCAGTAAAACGGCAGGGAAGGTGCATCTGGATATTTACACCAGGCTGCGTTCACACTGCTGAGGAATCTCGGGTTATTGTGAAGGATAGGGAAAGGGGAACCCAGATGACTACTGTTAACTACCCCTTGGTGTAGATTAATAAGATGCATCAAAAGATGGGCTCGAATGAGAAAATAAGATGCAGAGGGAAATAAGGGGAGAGGGCTTGGATCTCATGGCATTGTGCGCCAGAGAGTTTGCATGGACCCGATGGGCTGAATGGCTGCCATCTATTATGATTATAATATAAGTAATGCACAGAGTAAAGAAATCAATCAATATGATATACTTCCCTTCTATTGATCGTCATGGCTAACCCTCGAGGTCGAGGATGATGGTCTTCGTTCTGTTGATCTACTTATGGGCTCTCAAGTGGCTTATGAGTCCAATCTTGGCTTTGAAAGTTCTATGGATAAGGACTTTCAGAAAGATGGAGCAGGAGTCTGACCAGAGATGGGAGGAGGAGGGGAAGCATGCCGCAGTGGGTCACAGAGCATCTGTAAATACAGTGCCAGCACGAGGTACATCTTGAACCAGCCTGGTTGGATGCTGGAGAGGTCACAGGGAGAATGTACAAACCAATTGCAGAAGTGGAACCCTGATGAGAGATTGCCGGTGGGGTGAAGTGATGGCACTAATCGCTATGCTACCACACTGCCTATTAGAGCATGAGAGGGAACAGTTTACTCCAGGCATCCTTGGATGTGTGGAAGGTTTGGGTACTGCTCCTGCAGCCATCTTTATTGGAATGATAATGTACCTTCTTCAGACGTTTGATGTTTCATTTTAAGCAGGAGTTTAAGTACTATCACTGCTTTTTCCAGCTTTCCAATTAGAAATAGAAGCAGGATCAGGGTATAAGGTCCCTTGTTTCTGCTTCAAAATTCAAAAACATCCTGACTTATCCTCTACCTTATCCATTTTCTAATCTGATATCCTGTCTCTCTTCATTTTCTGAACACCTCTTGGTTTTGTATATTAACGACAGCAAAACCTTGGACAAAGCATGCACGCACGGTCGTAGGAGGGTAAACTGAATGATCACATCTCTGGACTCCGAACCTCAAGCCTTCAGTTGTTTGAGAATTTAGGATGTCCTTGCCTCAAGCTTTCATTTTTTAAGAAATTAATGCAACTTTTACTTTATTGTCGCCAAACAATTGATACTAGAGCGTACAATCATCACAGTGATATTTGATTCTGCGCCTCGCGCTCCCTGGATTACAAATCGATAGTAAATGTTAAAAATTAAAATTATAAATCATAAATAGAAAATAGAAAAGCGAAAGTAAGGTAGTGCAAAAAAAAAACGAGATGCAGGTCTGGATATTTGGAGGGTGCGGCCCAGATCCGAGTTAGGATCTGTTCAGCAGTCTTATCACAGTTGGAAAGAAACTGTTCCCAAATCTGGCCGTACTAGTCTTCTAGCTCCTGAGCCTTCTCCCGGAGGGAAGAGGGACGAAAAGTGTGTTGGCTGGGTGGGTCGTGTCCTTGATTATCCTGGCAGCTCCGACAGCGTGCGGTGTAAAGTGAGTCCAAGGATGGAGGATTGGTTTGTGTGATGTGCTGGGTTGTGTTCACAATCTTCTACAGTTTCTTCCGGTCTTGGACAGGACAACTTCCATACCAGGTTGTGATGCACCCTAGAAGAATGCTTTCTACGGTGCATCTATAAAAACTAGTGAGGGTTTTAGGGGACAGGCCAAATTTCTTTAGCTTTCTCAGGAAACTTTAGATATTAATAGTTTTGCTGACTTTTAAATGTCGCCATTAGGCTAAATCCCTTTTTATTTTCTGCAGAGATTGCGAGAAGGGGTTTACAGGGATCTTGAACGACAGCAACGCAAGAAAGAAAACATTCGGATACTAGAAGAACAGATTAGTCTGACAAAGAAGCTGGAAGCTGATCGACTCAAGCAAAGTCCCTTGGCTTCTGGAAGTTCCCAACAAACCAGAATGAAATAGCCTGTTTTATTCTCTAATGTGAATTGTCTTAATTGATGATGGATATTTTCCTTTATGGTGGGAAAAACACAGAATTAATTAATGAAATAGTTAATAACAAAACTGCTCCTTAGCTATTAGATGAATCTACCCTTTTAAGCTTTTCTGTGCCAGAAGTTTTTTGCGATGGAAGACAATGGGGAGGCAAAAAGTTTAACTGCTCACCAAATGGATGAATGCACAAGAATGGCTGCATCGGAAGGTTTGGAAGAAGGAGAGGTCGAAGGGGAAACCTTACTGATAGTTGAGTCTGAAGACCAGGCATCGGTGGATCTGTCCCACGATCAGAGTGGGGATTCCTTGAACAGTGAACTTGGTGATGAAGGTGATGTGTCCTGGGCAGAAGAAATGTCTTATTATTGTGACAAATGCCAGAAATGGATCCCCGCAAGTACGTATGATATTTCTGAGCACCTGTAATCTGCTTTGTTATGACTTCCATTGTAATCTCAAAGTTTACTTGGAAATTGGGCAGGTCTCTGAAAGTCAGTGCTGAAGCTCTTTAGAGTTAACTGGATAATGTGAAGAGAATTGGAATTTCCTAATGTTTTGGGTGTTAACACTTGAGGTTTTCTGCAGTTTTGGAAATGTAGAGAGATTACTGCTTATAACCAGAACTTTCTCCCTCAATACTTTCTGTTCTGGTGAACAAATAATACTGTGATTAACAAAAGATAATTTGGAGGGAAATGTCATTTTGAAAAGCCTGATTGAACTTCCAGAGTGATGGAAGCCAACCAGAGCTATTTGCACTCTCCGGTCAGTACATCTTCAATGGCAAAATGCTGAAATTAACAGCGTTCACAATCTGATTTCAACACAACAGTGTACCTCGCATCGGCAGCCCTGATGGGTCACTGGAGCAGCCCTGTTGCCATTGGTTGCTGACCTTATCGGGGTTACAGATGGTGTGGGATTTAGCTTAAGCCAAATCCACAAAGGTTGAATATTTCCTGCAGAAATTCTGCTTTCCCTAAGTGAGGGAAAGGTAGTGTGGTCATTTGTTTTTGCCCCAATCCTTCAGCTATAGAATGTTTCAGTTTGTGGGGTTCATTTAATAGGAGTATTGGATGTAGTTGAAGGTTTTTGAATGGAACAGACTACTAAAGTAGCAGTTAGCGCGGCACAGGGCATCGGAGTTCAGTGCCGGTGTCCTCTGTAAGGAAGCTGTGCACGTTCTCCCCATGGAATGTGTGGGTTTCCTCCGGGTGCTCTGGTTTTCTCCCACAGTCTAAAGACATTCCGGGTGGGCTAATTGTAAATTGTCCTGTGATTAGGCTAGGGTTAGATTGGTGTTGTCGGGGTTTGCTAGGCAGCGTAGCTTGACGGGCCTTTTCTGCATGGTACCTCTAAATAAATAAATAACCTCCAGTAGCTGATGATGGGTCTGTTCCTCTTCCTGTTTCTTCAGAAATTCTGGGGCTTATCAGCTGAGATAAGTATACATTCCTTTGGAAGTTGAAAGGACAGGATGTCCACCCGTTATGTTTTAACCAAAGTTCCTTCTTCACTCTCCCAAAATCACCTGCCCCCAATCCCCGATAGCTGTGGCAGGTGGCTGATACATATCGTTTCATAAGTGGACCAGTGGGCAACTGAACCTGAATGTGTAGAAAAGTCCAGTTCCTAACAGTCTGCGGGCTGTAGTGCTTGGGTATGTTCTGACTAAAGGCTAGAAGTCAGAGTTATTGTGATCGAGCAGATAACTCCCTTGGGTACTGGGAAAGGACTGGATGCACCAGTGACTTTACCCACACTGTGTATCGGTAAACAGGATGAATTCTTACTTGGTTTAGTTTCGCCCCAAACTCGATTGCCCCCGATGAGCATATGAGATGTTTTGACAGAACTGGGAGATAAACTGTTTCTACTAAAAAGTTAGTAACAAGGATATAAGGTCATTGATCACTGAAGCGAAGCAAAGAAGAGGGATTTTTTTAATGTACCAAGCTATGATCAAAATTGCACAGAGTGAAACGTGGTGTGAGCAGGACCAACAGTAACTTTCAGAACAAAACTGACTTATTGAAGAATGAAGTTTATAGTGCTGTGAAGAATAGACGACAGGACTAATTGGGGCAGCTTTCAAAAAAGCCTGATGTTGCCATCCGTTGTAATCATTAATGGGAAACAGACATCGTGAGTTAGATATGGAGTTAGGATTCTGCTCTGGTTTCGACAGTTGCCAATATAAAAGGAAGTTCTTTCTTACCAGAGCCACTGTTTTAAGTATTTTCCCACAAATAAAATAAAATAAATAAAAATGTACTGATCTTAATGTTTGCATTGGCCTATATGAATTGTCCAATCAATAATAGAAAGCTGAGCTGAAGGCAAAGGTGCTGAAATGTTCAGTAGATCAGACACCATCTGTGGAGAGAAAAACTCGAACCTGAAACCTCCCCCTCCTCTCCCCCTCCTCTCCCCCTCCTCTCCCCCTCCTCTCCCCCTCCTCTCCCCCTCCTCTCCCCCTCCTCTCCCCCTCCTCTCCCCCTCCTCTCCCCCTCCTCTCCCCCTCCTCTCCCCCTCCTCTCCCCCTCCTCTCCCCCTCCTCTCCCCCTCCTCTCCCCCTCCTCTCCCCCTCCTCTCCCCCTCCTCTCCCCCTCCTCTCCCCCTCCTCTCCCCCTCCTCTCCCCCTCCTCTCCCCCTCCTCTCCCCCTCCTCTCCCCCTCCTCTCCCCCTCCTCTCCCCCTCCTCTCCCCCTCCTCTCCCCCTCCTCTCCCCCTCCTCTCCCCCTCCTCTCCCCCTCCTCTCCCCCTCCTCTCCCCCTCCTCTCCCCCTCCTCTCCCCCTCCCTCTTTCTAGTATTCATTTTTTAAGTGTTAGATAGCACAACCATGAACCAATGTGGTATTTTTAAGCTGTTTTATTCTGTATTCATACAACTTGTGACCTTGTGGTGCATCAGACAGCAACCTTGCTGTTTCTTTAGTGTTTGTTTTTGACGAGGCCGAGTTGCTAGCTCGATGCTCAACCCAGCAGGGATGGAAAGCATGCAAGGAGCCGGCCAGATTCGAACATGGGACCACTCGTTTCGAAATCTGCTGCGGATGCCACTGCACCACTGGCCGGCTATGTGATCTACCTGTGGTCGTAGAAGTACAAATGAGGAAAAAAAAATTATTTTATGGTTATACTTTGATCCTGGGATGTAAATAAAGGCAGTGCCTTGCGTTGGAGCAGATATGGAGTGTGCTATTGAAGCATTTAAAAATATTATATTAATTTGTTTAGATAGATATAGAGGAAGAATTTCCCTCAATCAAAATCCAGAACAAGGGATGCCACCTTAAAATTGTGGCTAAGCTTTCAGGACTGACTCAGAATGTAATTTTTCATATAAAGGGTGGGAGAAATGTGGAATTCTATCCTACAAGAGAAATAAGTTGAGATCATATCAAGGAATGTGACACGAAGAAATGTGAATAGCGGAGTGGTAAATGGTACAGAACTGCCATACTCTGGGAGAGAAAGCCAGGATAGACTTGAAGTAGGCTTGCATGGTTTGTTTTGCTTAAGAGAAAGAAAATATAATGCTTGTTTTTATTTTGAACTGCTCTAAATGATACCTGATCACTTTTCTGACACACGGCACACTAACTGCTTGTGAAGTTCACCAGTTGGGAAGATGCACAATACATGTCTTATCCTTTTCGTAAAGTTTAGACTTTGAATACCTTTTTACTGTTTCTTTTCCCCAGTTTGACAACGATTACATTCTTTCTTGGTTTTCAGCTCAGTTGAGGGGAGAGCACCCCAGTTACTTGCGAGGTGATAATTTCTTCCGGTTTAGCTGTTCAGACTGCACAGAGGATCGGAAGGAGCATTTTGAAAGACTGAAGCTCACATGGCAACAAGTGAGTGTGTATCTAGAGCACTGTGTGGATTGATTTTATCTTCTGAATCAATTCTGCCATCTTGCACTTCAGGATCAATATCCCTACTTGTTTCTTTCTCTTTATCTCCAGTGTTCTATATTATGTTCAAAAAGGGAGGTACTTAGTGGGAATCTATAGGTCAGATAGCTTAACAACTGTTACTGGGAATATATTAGAGTCTAATCAAGCGAAAAATAGCTGGTCATTTACAAAAAGTTTAATCCAATCAAACCAAATCAACATGGGTTAATGAAAGAAAAGTCAAGTTAGACAAGTTTATAAATGTTCTTTGAGGATATTACAATTTGAGGCAATAGAGGGGAACTTGTACATCTAATGTTACTGGATTTCCAGAAGACATTTGATAAGGTGCCACATAAAAGGTTGTCACACAAGGTAAGAACACACAGTATTGTGGGAAGTATATTAGCATGGTTTGAAGACTGGTTATTGAATAGAAGATAGAGATTTGGAATAAATGGGTCTTTTTCAGAAAGATGTAGCTAGTGGAATTCTCCAAGGATCAATCCTTAGCTTTCAATTTACTAACTATAGTAATGACTGAGAAGAGGGGGAAGATAAAATATTGATTATAGGTGGGAAAGCATGCTGCAATAAATATATTTGGACTCCAACAAAATATCATAAGATTGAACTAGCGGACAGAAATGTTGCAAATACAGTTTAATGAAAGCAAAGAACGAGGTTGCGCATTTGGGAAATTGTAGCTCGGTGATATAACACCTTTGAATCTAAAGAATGATGTCACAGCATACTGATAGCATTCCCTTGGAAGCTGAAGCAATGAAATTGTTTCTACCCTGATGAACTTATCTCCTCAGACTACCTCTGCTAACACTGAGAGGATAAGCGAAAAACACAGTCTGCTGTGAGAAAGCAAATATTACTTCAAGGAAGACGAGGTAGAAATTAATTTGGAGAATCAGCTCTATTGTCATGAGAGGGCAACACACTAATTGCAAAGCAATGGAATACTTGCCAAACTAGCAGTTCCCAATGAGATTTATTGTGTTGTTCGGAGATGTGCTCTAGCTCCTCAGACATTAGAATTTCTTTATAGCCTATTATGTCCTGCATTTGGGCATGGACTCACGGTAAGTGGGGAACCCATGTCCTCATACAATAGAAAATGCTCCAGATTTATTTTATATAATATATCTGCTATAAGTGTCAAATTTCATTTTCAGTTGCTAGATTTACACCTGGGTCTTGTAACTGGAAGGTTAGAACTAAAGAATTGAGTCGTCGATGTTACTCTAGGGTGTAAAGTATTGCAGCTTTCTACTTCTTGGCCACATTTTCCGTATCCAAGGAATATTGCCAGCATCAATACTGTTGCTACTTTTGCTTCTCTTGGCAAGCCTGCTACATTCAGTCTCAGTGAGCACTACCGAATTTCCTTTTGCTTTATTTTTATCTCTGTCACTAACTTCCCATCTTTCTCATGTAAACAATACTGTGGCAAACTCCAATAAGAAGTTCCTATTAGCCACTAACTTTTAGTCTCCCAGTGGTCCTGCTTCATTGTCCTTAATGTTTTATAGCAGCTTTCCAATAAAATTAAAAACTAATTTTAAAAAAAGTGCAGCAAAAATAACAGAGGCAAATGGTGCTGACTTTCTATTTTGCATATTAAATACTGTTATGTAATTTATAATTAACAGCTGTATTGCTCTTTGAGAGCTTGTGCGGACTTGTTGAGCTAAATGGCTTTCCTCTGTGTTCTGCTTTTCTGTGTTGGGAGACATTCTAAGATGAGAGGTATGATACAATCCCCATTCCTGAATTGAGCCTTTGTTTCCTCTTTGTATTAGGTTGTGGTATTGGCCATGTACAATTTATCATTGGAAGGGACTGGTCGCCAAGGCTACTTCCGTTGGAAGGAGGATATTTGTGCTTTTATCGACAAGCACTGGGCATTCTTATTAGGGAACAGGTAAACTCTCCTTCCACAATCCACAGAAGACTTGCCTGAAAAATTGTAACATTTTGTGGTGGGAGAATTGTGTTGTGCTGGAATATCATGGTGTTTCAGATTTTCCTGATGTAACCATTGGTTCAAGGCAATACGGTATCTGCTTACTGTGCATTTCCAGCACAGTGATACATTGGCAGAATCGTGGAGAAATGGAAGCAAATCTTTAAGCAGATATTTGTATGTCTATAACTTGTAATTTAGGCTCTTGCCCAGTATTGATCATTGCTAAGTTATTTGCCGTTTGATGAATGTAGCTCATTTGCCCTCTTGTAAGCCAGGCTGAACTTGCAATTACTTACAAACAGGAAGGTGGAAATGGGTTTCAAATTCAAGTTCAAGTTTATTGTCATTCAACTTTACACATGTATATAACTAAATAAAACAACATTCCTCGCCACCAGAGAAAAACTCAATACACACATCACATACAGAACGTAAAATAATATCGACACTATAAAAGTATTTCTGATGTACAAGTTGACATGAAGTGCATATACAACACATAAGTAATGTGTACTGGGTGCTTCAGAAGTCTCATGGCCTGGGGGAAGAAGCTCTTACCCAGCCTTACAGTTCTTGTTCCTATATGGGTGGTACCTTCTGCCTGACAGTAGGAGGTCAAAGAGATTGTGCAAATGTTGGGAGGGGTCCTTGATAATGCTGAGGGCTCTGCGAACACAGTGCTTCTGGTATATGTCCTGAATGGGAAGTTGTCCTGAAAAACTACAGCAAGGCTTATGTTTTCCTGGTCAAATATCTGGTGCTCATTGCTTTCAATGCAGTTCTGCAGACTTTTCTTATCTGTGTTCTCTATTCACAATCCTTGCCTGTGCAGCCAACTCAACAGTTGCTGCTTTTTGTTAATTTTTATATCTTCTGACACTGTAACTGCTTTTGGATTTTGGAGGCCCCTCCCCTTATTAAACAATGAATGATTTTTTTTTTTGAGGACCATTTACTGAGCAAGTACCAGAGAAAACAGACAATGCATTCTGCATGGCAATAATTTCCTCTCATCAGTCTAGTTTTTGTTTAATTACTGTACATTAGAACATGGTGTCCCTGACTCAGTTAAGAGATTGAGCTCTGGTTTTAGTGGAGAGCAGTTTTCTGGGCCCTGTGTATCTCATGTTTTACTCCTTTATATTCTCTTGGAAGTAATATACATAATCTTTTTCCCTTGCCCTGCCATATTGTGACTGCAGCAGTCCCATCACTCTAGTTTTCCCAAACTGTCTGGCAGCACAGGGGTACAGTGGGTAGAGATATTGCCTTAGTTCTGGCAACTTTCGTTCAATCCTGATCTCAGCTGCTGTCTGTGCCGAGTTTCCATGTTTCCCCTGTCAATGTCCCTTGGATAGTCAAGTTTCTTTCCACATTCCAAAGGTGCGATTGGTTCTCTGAATGTTGTTGGCAGTAGGAAAGTCAAGGTAGAGTTGATGGGCATGTGAAAGAGAGTATACTATGTCAGCAGACAAGAGGTATAGAGTTAGTGCAGGGAAACTACACTGAGCTGAAAGAGGAGCCACGATCTTATTAAATGGCATAAGACGCTGGATTGACTAGTAAGTTTTTATTTATTGTACTATGAAGGTGATACAGCAGAAAGTTTAAGCAGCTTAATTTTATGTAAATAGTGCCATGTAGAGCTATAGACAGTAAGTGCAGGAGTAGGCCATTCAGCCCTTCGAGCCAGCACTACTATTCACTGTGATCATGGCTGATCATCCGCAATCAGTACCCTTTTCCTGCCTTCTCCCCATATCCCTTCACTCTGCTATCTTTAAGAGCTGTATCTAACTCTTTTTTGAAAGAATCCAGAGAATTGGCCTCCACTGCCTTCTGAGGCAGAGCATTCCACAGAACCACAACCCTCTGTGTGAAAAAGTTTTTCCTTAACTCCTTTCTAAATTGTCTACCCCTTATTCTTAAACTGTGGCCTCTGATTCTGGACTCTCCCAACATTGGGAACACGTTTCCTGCCTCTAGCTAACACTAACTTCGGTTGTTTTTTCCAGAGAGTTGAAGTCTGAGGGGAGACCTGATAATAGTTTATAAACTTAAGGAAGCATAGATAAGGTAGACAGTCAGAATCTTTCTCCCAGAGCAGAAATGTCAACTACTAAAGGATATCAAAGTTCAAAGTAAATTTATTATCGAAGTACATTTATGATACCATATACTACTCTGAGATTCATTTCCTTGAGAACATTCACAGCAGGTACAAAGAAACAATAAAATCAATGAAAAACTGCACACAAAGAGAGACAAACAACCAATGTGCAGAAGAAGACAAACTGTAAAGACTGGTGATTGCATAAATGTTGGATTTTGTCAGTCTTTGTTATGTGTAGATTTTTTTTGTGAATTCTATAGTGTTTCTTTGTTTTCCCTTGGGTGCCTGCAAGAAAATGAATCTCAAGATTGTATATGATATACGTACTTTATATGTTCTTTAGTACATCCTGAACTTTCACTTAGCTTATGCTGTCTTTGCACTTTAGGAAAAAGACCTCAACTTGGTGGAGTACTGTAGCTGGCTGCCTGTCGGTGGGCAGTCCGATGTATTTCCGCTCGGGTGCTCAGCAGTTTGGTGAACCTGGCTGGTGGAAGTTGGTGCACAATAAACCCCCAGTCCTGAGGCCAGAAGGGGAGAGACCATCAAGCACAACACTGAAGGCAAGAGGTGAGCTTGTGTGATTAGAACGGGGTTTTTTTATCACTGACTTACTGTACATGATGTGAAATTAGTTTTGTGGCAGTAGTCCAGTGCAAGGATAAAGTTACTATAAAATACTAAAATAAAGAAATACTGCAAAAAAAAAAAAAAACAAGTTTGTAATGGTTTATGGACCATTTAGAAAACTAATGGGCGAGGGTAAGAAGCTGAGTGTGGGTCTTTGGGCTCCTGTACCTCCTCCGCAATGGTACTGACATGAAGAGTGCGTGTCCATGATGGTGAGGATCTTTATTGATGAATGCTGACTCTTTAGGATGCCCTCGATGGTGGAGAGGGTTGTGCCCGTGATAGAGTTGGCTGAGTCTTCAACCTTCTGAAGCCCCTTGCGACTTTTTCCAATGGAGCTTCCGCACCAGACTGTGATGTAACCATTGTACACCTACAGTACAGAAATTTGCAAGAATCTTTGGTGACGTACCAAATCTCCTCAAACTGCTAACAAGGTAGAGCTGCTGTTGTGCCTCCTTCATGATTGCATCAATGTGTTGGGCCCAGAGCAGATTCTTTGAGACGTTGATGCTCACGAACATGAAACTGCTCACTCTTTCTGTTGCTAACCCCTCAATGACAACTGGTGTGTGTGTTCTGTCGACTTTCCCTTCCTTAAGTCTACAATCAATTCCTTTGTCTTGTAAAGTTGAGTGGTAGATTGTTGTGACACCACTCAACCAGCCGGTCTGTCTCACTCCCGTACATCTCTTCGTCTGAGATTTTACCAACAATATTGGTGTCATCTGCAAATTCATAGATGACATTTGAGCTTGGCTTAGTCACACAGTCATGAATGTAGAGAATGTAGAGCAGTGGACTAAGCATGCATCCTAGAGATGCGCCTGCATTGATTGTCAGCAAGGAGAAGATGTTATTATTAATCTGTATGGGCTGTAGTCTCCTAATGAAGAAGTTGAGGATTCAGTTGCAAAGGAAGATACGAAGGCCCGAGTTTTCAACCTTGATAATTAGTACCAAAGGGAAGACGGTGTTGAACAGTGATAAACAAAGCCTTTTAAAACAATGGAACGACATTAGCAATACGCGTTTCTAATGACATTTGAAATATTTCTGTCAGAGCCCCTGCTATTTCCACACTAACTTCCCTCAATGTCCTAGGGAATATCCTGTCAGGACCCGGGGACTTATCCACTTTTATATTCCTTAAAAGCTCCAGTACTACCACTACTTTAATCATCATAGTTTCCATAACTTCCCTACCCGTTTCCCTTTATCTTACACAATTCAATATCCTTCTCCTTAGTGAATACCGAAGAAAAGAAATTGTTAAGAATCTCCATCCCTTTTGGCTCCACACATAGCCGTCCACTCTGATTCTCTAAGAGACCAATTTTATCCCTCACTATCCTTTTGCTATTTATATAACGGTAGAAACCCTCGGGATTTATTTTCACCTTACTTGCCAAAACAACCTCATATCTTCTTGCAACACACATAAAAGTTGCTGGTGAATGCAGCAGGCCAGGCAGCATCTCTAGGAAGAGGCGCAGTCGACGTTTCAGGCCGAGACCAGCAACTTTGATGTGTGTTGCTTGAATTTCCAGCATCTGCAGAATTCCTGTTGTTTGCGCTCATATCTTCTTTTAGCTTTTCTAATTTCTTTCTTAAGATTCTTTTTACATTCTTTATATTCCTCGAGCACCTCATTTACTCCATGCTGTCTATATTTATTGTTGATCTCTCTTTTCTGAACCAAGTTTCCAATATCCCTTGAAAACCATGGCTCTCTCAAACTTTTAACCTTTCCTTTCAACCTAACAGGAACATAAAGATTCTGTTCTCTCAAAATTTCACCTTTAAATGACCTCCATTTCTCTATTACATCCTTCCCATAAAACAGATTATCCCAATCCACTCCTTCTAAATCCTTTCGCATTTCCTCAAAGTTAGCCTTTCTCCAATCAAAAATCTCAACCCTGGGTCCAGATCTATCCTTCTTCATAATTATATTGAAACTAATAGCATTGTGATCACTGGACCCAAAGTGCTCCGCAATACAAACCTCCTTCACCTGACCTACCTCATTCCCTAACAGGAGAGCCAACACTGCCCCTTCTCTCGTTGGTACCTCTATATATTGCTGCAAAAAACTATCTTGCACACATTTTACAAACTCCAAACCATCCAGCCCTTTTACAGTATGGGCTTCCCAGTCTATGTGTGGAAAATTAAAATCTCCCACAATCACAACCTTGTGCCTACTACTAATATCTGCTATCTCCTTACAAATTTGCTCCTCCAATTCTCGCTCTCCATTTGGTGGTCTGTAATACATTCCCATAAGAGTTACTGCACCTTTCCCATTCCTCAATTCCACCCAAATAGCCTCCTTAGATGAGCCCTCTAATCTATCCTGCCAGAGCACCACTGTAATATTTTCTCTGACAAGCAATGCAACCCCTCCCCCTCTTGTCCTTCCAATTCTATCACACCTGAAGCAATTAAATCCAGGAATATTTAGTTGCCAATCACACCCGTCCTGTAACCATGTTTCACTAATAGCTACCACATCATACTTCCAGGTATCAATCCATGCTTTAAGCTCATCCACCTTTCTTACAATGCTCCTAGCATTAAAATAAATGCATTTAAGAAATTTTCTACCTCTTACTCTCTGTTTATCACTAACTGTGCCAACAATTTTACTATTTTCTTTTTCTTCCTTCTTCCCTACATCTGTTCCTACACTCTGGTTCCCCTACCCCTTTGTATCTAGTTTAAATCCATCGGAGTCTCTCTAGCAAACCTACCCGCAAGAATATTTGTCCCCCTCCAGTTCAGATGTAGACCGTCTCGCTGGAACAGGTCCCACCTTCCCTGGAAAATTGCCCAATTATCTATAAATCTGAAGCCCTCTCTCCTACACCATGCCTTCAGCCACGTGTTGATCTGCGCTATCTTACTATTTCTAAACCCGCCTGCATGTGGCAGTGGTAGCAATCCTGAGATTGCTATCCTGGAGGTCCTGTCCTTTAACTTGGCGCTTAACTCCCTAAACTCACCTTTCAGGACCTCCACATGCTTCCTACCCACGTCATTGGCCCCTACATGGGCCATGACATCCGGCTGTTCGACCTCCCTCTTGAGAATACTGAGAACTCGATCTGAGATATCTCGGACCTTGGCACCAGGGAGGCAACAGACCATACTGGATTCTCGATCCCTCCCACAGAACCTCTTATCTGTCCCCCTAACTATGGAATCCCCTATCACTACTGCCCTCCTCTTTCCCTCCTTCCCTTCTGAGTTGATAAGTTGATATGTTATGAAAACTTCCTACTTATCAAGTTCCACAATGGGATCTCATGATTCTTCTTGTACATTCATACAGTATTAAAAAGGGCAGTTTAATCAATATGCCTATTTCCTGCACCTTCATAAATACAGCTCTTATTGTCCAAGGTTTATCTCTCTCAAACATTTTGGAAGTACACTGTAAAACATTTGAATATCATTTGTTTGTTTTTCATGTCAATTACAGGTCAAAAATAAAAGAAAGTTCAGCTCTGGAAAGACTTGTTATGAGCAGGCAATCGGGTATATAACGAAAATATTTAAATTGTAATTTGGAGCCACACTTTGACATATCAGAAGGACAGATAATAATTCATTTTTGATTTTTAATTTATGAATTCCTATTACAAAAGATAATTAAATTTGTTCAGAACTCTATTAATGTTCTATTTTTTTTCCAGTAGTCCTTATTTGCCCCACCTGTGAAAACATTTGGCCTGGAAACTGGACCAGTTGCCATTTAAATCAGTGTTAGGTTGCTCGTTTACTTCTAGAAAAGAGGTGTCAGGATCCTGGGCTTGCTTTGCCATGGAATTCTGAGCAGTCACTGCAGCCTTTTCAGTGTCTGCCACCAAAAGGTAAACAATTAGAATGGTTCTATCAGATTACGAGGAACAGGAGTGTTCCCACAAACCCTAACTTTTCTTCCATCTTGGAATTAAATTTGGCCCAGTGGATCACTGATTGGAATAGAATGGATAAGCTGCCTTTGGAGATATCATATCAGATTGGTCTCACTTCCCTTGATTCTGATCAAAAAGGGTCATAAGTGATTTCTAAGTTGGTGGCTTCTCTTAGAGATGTGGTTCTATGGGTTCTAGTGATTACTGTTCATGCGCAAGTCTTGCCAACAGTCTGCCTGTTAATGGGAAGCACTGCAGAAACCCAACCCTGTACCCACCTTGTTTCCACACACAGCCAGTCAATAAACAGTGCAATGGCTTCAGTCCACTTCTCTGAAACTCAGTCACAATGCTAAGTTACCATAGCTTTTACTTGTTATGTCGTCTGGTGGTACTGTTCAATTGATCTCCTCTCATTAATTTAAACTTTTGCTTGTAGTCAAAAATATCCTAATCTTAAGTTAGGTAGAAAATTAAAATCATTGAACTAGCCCCACTTTAAAATAATAGCATTGACATTTAGTGATTATTTTTAACTAATATGTAAGGCAATTAAAATGCACCACAATGTAAATCTTTAAAAGTCAGGAAGGACTGACTCTTCTTGGAGTAATAATTTTGCTCAGTGTATCTTGCATGTTGATTTTTTTGGTGGTTGCTTTGAAGCACTGGTTCTGGATGATTCTTTGTCCAGTGTGTTGGCAAGTTATGTACAATGAGGGACTAATCATTGGTTAACTCATGCGAAGAAAGGAAGTACCTTTCAGCTGCTCCTGCTCCGAGAAATGGAAAGACAAGGAGCAGGTTGAGGCTTCCATCAGCATCTCTGCTAAAATGCAGTCTTTTGATTATGTGCATTCAGTTTAAAAAAAATCATATCACATACACATCAAAATATCCACTCATGAATGCACTCTCAATTATTAGACTTCAGAATTTAAAATTTCTGTTCTCAAGTACTTTAATGGTTATCTTTTTGCTAAACTTTCTAATTATAATTTTTAATCCCTCATTGTGTCATGTTACATAACCCTCTGCATTATATTGCTACTTTTCTGTGCTGCTTTTTCCTATGTCAAATTGTGTTATTTCCCATTTGTGCTTCCTTTATTTTTGTCCTGTACCTCTCTGTTCCTCACACTTGATCTGTACTCTTCCCTGATGGTCTCTTGGTTAATCTCTCATTTTTCTCTGTTGCATCTCTAATTCTTGCTGCAGAAGCTGTCTCTTCATACCTAACAAATATTGAAAGGCTTAGATAGAGGTTGTTTCCAGTAGTGGGGAAGTCTAAGGCAAGAGCACAGCCCCAGAATTCAAGGACGTCCCTTTAGAACAAAGGGGAATTTCTTTAGCTAGAGGGTGGTGAATCTGTGGAATTCATTGCCACAGATGGCTATGAAGACCAAGTCATTGGGTATACTTAAAGGTTCTTGATTAGTAAGGGCATCAAAAGTTACAGGAAGAAGATAGGTAAATGGGGTTGATTCTTCTTTTCTTTGGCTGTCCATTGATTTTTGAGGCCTGGGCAAGGTTGTATGGAAGACCGGCAGTTGCCCATGCTGCAAGTCTCCCCTCTCCACGCCACCGATGTTGTCCAAGGGAAGGGCACTAGGACCCATATAGCTTGGCACCGGTGTCGTCGCAGAGCAATGTGTGGTTAAGTGCCTTGCTCAAGGACACAACATGCTGCCTCAGCTGAGGCTCGAACTAGCAACCTTCAGATCACTGGACCGACGCCTTAACCACTTTACCACGTGCCACACAATGGGGATGGTAGGGATTTAAAAAAAACAGCCATGATGGAATGATGTAGCAGACTCAATGGGCTGAATGGCCTAATCCTGCACCTGTGTCTTATGGTCTTAATAGTTGTACATTTCTTTTCGTACAGCTGTTATTCCTCTCAAAATCCTTTGCTCTTCAGCTCTCTCTCCCAAACATCATCACTGAACTGGAGACATTTCTCTGGGTTTGCAAACAGCAGGTGAGTAAACACTCACTGAACAGGATTAGAGGGTTAAAGGGTGCTGTGTAATGCTATGTCACAGAACTGGCAAATGGATTAAACATCTGCTATTACCCATTGCTTTTAGTGTAGGAGAGACTGGTACTGGATGATGTTTGTCACCTTTCAATAATGTAGGAGGCCAGCCAATACCAGGTAGAAGAGACTATCTTGTTATTTAGAACCATGTGAGGGAATGGTTTTAAATACTTGGAGTACGATGTTTAGGGCAGTTGTTTGATTAAAAAAAGCAAACTGAGACCGAGTTGTTGAATTATATTAAGACCACATTGTGTTGTTTCCAGATAAACCCTCATTGGCCACTTTATTAGGTACATCAGTACACCTGCTTGTAAATGCAAATAACAAATCTGCTAATCACGTGGCAGCAACTTAATGCATAAAAGCATGCAAACATAGTCAGGAGGTTTAGTTGTTCAGACCAAACATCAGAATGAGGAAGAAATGTGATCTAAGTGACTGACCATGGAATGCTTATTGGTGCCAGGCAGGGTGGCTTTAGTATCTCAGAAACTGCTGCTCTCCTGGGATTTTCACGCACGACAGTCTTGAACTGACAGAGAAACAAAACAAAAACATCCATTGAGCGGCAGTTCTGTGAATGATAATGCCTTGTTAATGAGAAAGGTCAGAGGAGAATGGACAGACTAGTTCAAGCTGACAGGAAGGCAAAAGTAACTCAAATAATTACCTGTTACACTGGTGTGCAGAAGAGCATCTCTGATCGCACAACATATCAAACCTTGAAGTGGATGGTTGTGGTCCTCTTCAAGGTTTGTGGTCTTTGTGGCTGCAGAAAACCACAAACATACACTCAGTAGCCACTTTATTAGGTACAGCAGTTAGCTAATAAAGTGGCCACTGAGTCTATATGGACTCGCAGTGTAAATGAAATGTGATAATGACATTTAAATTTTTATAGACAGGAGAGACTGATCGTTCAGCTTGTCCCATGCAGATGTACAAAGTAATATTTTGTCTTTTTCTTAATTGTACTTGTTACTAAACTATTACCTTTGAAAGATGGAAAAATAGTTTAAAAAGAAAGAGATGGTCTTGGGAAGTGAAGGTGTCAGAATTCGTCTGTGACCTTCACGGGGGAGGAATTCTCATCTGGGTCACCACTCTGGCCCTGAACCCCTTGTAACAGCTCCTTCTGGCTGACATAGAGCATACTTAATGTTAGCAGCTAGTTCTGTAGAGAGCACCTGGAGTGTGCCTTTTCATAGATTAGCTTGTGTTTGACTTCGACACCTGTGCATTTGGCACATCTAATGCCCCCCTCCTCTGCTGGACTTGACAGTAGTAAACTGACGGGCTGAATGTATTGGGTTCTTTAAGCTTAATGGTAGCCACACTTTGAGTAAGGTCACCAACCTTGATGAAAGAGGTAGGTGGATTGTGTATTGTTTTTATTTTACATGAATTTTAAATTAGATTAGATTAGATTCAACTTTATTGTCATTGTGCCGAGTACAGATACAAAGCCAATGAAATGCATTTAGCATCTGACCAGAAATGCAAAGAATAGTGTTATTTACAGAATAACTGTGAATAAATATAGTGCTACAGCACACAAATATAAAAGTACTGAGAAAGTACAATACGAATGCAATACTGCTTAGTGCTGTGATGTGAGGTTCAGCAGTGTCACAGCCTCTGGGAAGAAGCTCTTCCTGTGCCTGCTGGTGTGGGAGCGGAGGCTCCTGTAGCGCCTACCGGATGGGAGGAGAGTAAAAAGTCTATGGTTAGGGTGAGGTGCATCCCTGATAATGCTTTTCGCCCTGCTCAGGCAGTGTTTATGGTAGATGTTCTCAATGGTGGGCAATTGGGTGCCGATAATCCGCTGGGCAGTATTCACCACATGCTGGAGTGCTTTGTGGTCCGATACGGGACAATTGCCATACCACACTGAGATACAGTTGGTGAGTATGCTCTCAATGGTACAGCAGTAAAAGTCTGTCAGTATCCTGGGACAGAGGGGAGCTTTCTTCATGCTCTGCAGGAAATAAAGGTGCTGTTGCGCCTTTTTGATCAGGATGGAGGAGTTCAGGGACCAGGTGAGATCCTCAGAAATGTGGACACCAAGGAATTTGAAGCTTGATACACGCTCCACTACAGTTCTGTTGATGTAGATGGGGACGTGAGTGTGACTCCTGGCCTGCCTGAAGTCCACAATGACCTCCTTGGTCTTCTGGGTGTTAAGGGCCAGGTTGTTGTCGGCACACCACGCGGCCAAGTGCTGGACCTCATCCCTGTAGGCTGCCTCGTCATCCCCTCTGATCAGACCAACCACCATGGTGTCGTCTGCGAACTTGATTATGGAGTTAGAACCATGTACAGGAACGCAGTCATAGGTGAAAAGGGAGTACAGAAGAGGGCTCAGCACACAGCCTTGAGGCACACTGGTGTTCAAGGTGAGAGTGGAGGAGAAGAGGTTGTCTAACTTAACTGACTGGGGTCTGTTAGTCAGAAAGTCCAAGGTCTAATTGCAGAGGGATACGCTGATACCAAGCTGGCAAAGTTTGGCGATGAGCTTGGAGGGGATTACAGTATTGAATGCCGAACTAAAGTCAATGAACAGCATTCTGACGTAAGAGTTGGACATAAGAATTTGATGCTTTTAAATAATTTATTTTATTTAAATATGTTTAACATTAAACTTAACTTTGTCATTTTTATTTTTAGTTATTTAAGTTTTTAATTTTGTGTTTAAATGGCTGTATTGAGCTGAGATAATTAACCACCATCAGAAAGGCTTCTGGCAGTAATAAGCTGGTAATGTTTTCTGAGAATACCTGGCAGCAAGCTAAATCCAACAATGGGTGTGTGAGGAGCAGGTTGGGTTAAATTGGATCCAGATCAGAATCTCCACCCCAGCTTTAAGAGTTCTTATTTGATTACTTTAAAGTTGCTTTCAATTACTTTAATTTTTTCCATTATCCACTAAGCTGATGCAATAACATCTTTAGGGTGATTTGACTGTTTTGTGTTCATGGTTTAACTAAGCATTAAATGCATTTATAGAAATATTTTCATTTACATCTCTTCTTTGTATGAGATCGTTCAGCAACTTTCCTGCGCACGCACACACACGTGTGTGTGTGTGTGTGTGTGTGTGTGTGTGTGTGTGTGTATATATTTTTTTTTTCCATTCCACTTATTGATCAAGCTTCCAACCTGTATGCTGCACTAGATATCTTGCCACTCAAGTGTTCAATCTGTTTCAGATTGTGTGCCGATTAGGGAAGTTTGCTCTTCTGCTCTGCATTCTACGTTTTTTTTAATGCTGAAAGTGGAACTGCTTCTTCATCTGTGCCTTCGACATAGTTGGTAGAAGACTGTGTGTCAGCATTTGGTAAATGAAATGTTTGATGGAATGATGTACTCATCTGCTTAATTTCACAGCTGTGAAACCGCCTCTGGATCCAATCATTACAGTGGAAGGGCTTCGGAAACGAGTGAGTCGCAACCCTGTGGAAACAGCCATGGAACTGAAGGAGAAACGCTCACGTACTCAGGAAGCTAAGGACATCCGGCGTGCTCAGAAGGAAGCCGCTAGCTTCATTGATCGGAGCACGTCCTCCACCCCAGTGAAGATGTCCAGCCGGACTCGCAGGACAGAACTGGTCCTGGAGAAAGGGGAGGTGATCGACTTCTCGTCCCTGAGCTCTTCGGATCGGACTCCACTCACCAGCCCCTCCCCATCCCCCTCACTGGACTTCTCCGCTCCCGGAACACCATTATCCCATTCGGCCACCCCAAGTCTTTTATCTGAAGCAGATCTCATTCCTGACATCATGCCTCCACAGGCACTCTTTCATGGTAAGGATTCACTTGGTTATGCTAAATCATAACAACTTGCTTTTTAATGAGCGGTTGATGCAGAAGCGTGCTAATGGATTCTTGGAACTAAAATTGGTTTATTATTGTCACTTATTGACAATTGTTTTGCTTGCCATCCATATATAATATTTCAAAATATAAGTACATAGTACAAGGAAAAGTCATAACAAAGTGCAGAATATAGTGTTACAGTTATAGAGAAGGGGCTGTGCAGGTAGAAAATAATATGTAAAGATCATGGTGAGGTAGGTTGTTAGTTCAAGAGTTCATATTTTAACATAAAAGAGGTTTGTTCAATAGTCTTACAACTGTGGGATAGAAGCTTGAGTTTGGTGGTGTGAATCTCTGCCTGTTGGAAAGAGGGGAAAGAAAAAGTGACTCGGATGAGAGGGGTCTTTGACTATGCAGTCTGCATTTTGGATAAGCTTTCCTTCATATGAAGTGTTAATTTGAGACATCGGCCCCGGATTTGAAGAGTCAAGGACTCCTAGGCCCCATGGCCAATGTTCTCATTGGAGTGCAGGACTTTGGACTGAAGTTATTATGTTAACAACATTTTCTTTTTCCTTTTTTCATATTCTTGAAGAAGTGAAAGCCTTTCAGTATTTCGTTTAGAACATAGGAGCATGTGGCAGATACTCTGGTGCCCTGAAATTGCTGACCTGGATCAGCCTTGCACTGGGAAGCTGCTCCCAGCCTAATACCAAGGCAGTGTAGCTTCTGTCCCAGTGGGAAGCCGGTTCCCAGTCTAATACCACTGTCCAGGCAGTGTACGTTCTGTCCCAGTGGAAAGCCAGCTCACAGCTTAATACCACTATCCAAGGCAATGTAGGGTCTGTCCCAGTGGGAAGCTGGCTCTAAGCTTAATACTAATACCACTACCTAAGGCAGTGTACGTGGCTGAGTGCGTAGAGTGAGTACTCTGAGTACCTAGAGTGCATAGTTGGTGCACTGACAAAATGGCTTTGACATCCAGTGAGATATTTAGCAGAATTCAAAATAACTTGGGGCTGATTTTAGAAAAACTTGCATTAAAAGAGGGTTGAAAGTTATTTTAAAAGTCTAAAATTAACAAAAAACTTCAAACATGCACACAGAAACTTGTAAATTGGCTGAATCAAACCAAATCTGCAGTTTCTCTTGCTTCTGTTCTTTTTAGTGGGGCCATGGATGTTGGGAAACAAATCTAAAAATGCTGGAAATACTCAGCCAATAAATGCGACCTGTTTTCCGTGTATTCGTTTTTCCAAAGTTGGAACCCTCTGTATAAGCCGACCCCCTAATTTTAGGACCAAAATTTAGGGCCAGGTTCTCGGCTTATACACCGGAATTTATGGTACATTCTATTGTTGCCATTTTATTAGATACCTCTTGTATATGATAAAGTGGCCACTGATGGTATATTCATGGTCTTCTGCTGCTGTAGCCCATCCACATCAAGGTTCGACACTTAGTTATTTGAGTTACTGTCACCTTCCTGTCAGCTTGAACCAGTCTGGCCATTCTTCTGACCTCCCATTTAAAAAAAGCATTTTCGCCTACAGAACTACTGTTTACTGGATTTTTTTTTTTTGTTTTTTTTCTTGCACTATTCTCTGTAAACTCTAGAGATCATTGTGCGTGAAAATCCCAGGAGATAAGCATTTTCTAAGATACTGGAACAATTTCTATAAAAGCTCCTACTATCTATCCAGGACTGAAGGATGTGGATACTATAGAGAGAGTGCAGAGGAGACTTACAAGGATGTTGCCTGGATTGGAGACTGTACTTTATGAGAAAAGGTTGAGTGTACTTGGCCTTTTCTCCTTGGAGTGACGGAGGATGAGAGGTGACCTGATAGAGGTGTACAAGATGATGAGGGGCATGGATCATGTGGATAGCCAGAGGCTTTTTCCCAGGGCTGAAATAGCTAACAGGAGGGGGCACAGTTTTAAGGTGCTTGGAAATGGGTACCGAAGGGCTGTCAGGGGTAAGTTTTTCACAGAGAGTTGGGGGTGCGTGGAATGCACTGCCGGCGGCAGTGGTGGAGGCGGATACAATAGGGTCTTTTAAGAGCCTCTTAGATGGGTAGATGGAGCTTAGAAAAATAGAGGGTTATGCGCCAGGGAAATGCTAGGCAGTCTCTAGAGTAGGTTACATGGTCAGCACAACATTGTGGGCCGAAGGGGCCTGTAATGTAATGTAAATTTCTGTGCTCTTTTAAATGCTTCCAATGACATGTGCCTCAAATAGCCTCTGACAACCAAATCCAGCTCCTGGCCTTCACGTGTGGCTTAGCTACTAAGCCCGCGGATCCGTTTCTACTGACGAGAAGGGGCAAAGGCGGATTACTGGTGCCTTAGACAGTTGCTTCGGGCAGATGGGGCTCGTCAGCTGTGGTTGGTAGCTCATCTAGAAGAAGGAAACCTCTGATCTCAAACCTCCGCTGCCTTGCAGCTCCAGCAAGGACTCGGGAGTAAACCCCGAGGGAAAATTCTGGAGCTGGAGTCCCTAAGGTAGTCCTACATTTGAGTTCAACGCTGACTGGCAACTCCTGTGATGCTGCTGGTACTAAACTGTATTAGCCTCTGCAGTTCCTTTGGGTTCATCAGATGTATGGAGAGGGGGAGCTGGCTACACATGGGCAACAGCTTGCTCTCCATATTGTAATGCCCAGGCTTGCATATCTAGACAGCTAGGATGCAATATCTATAGTTGACTCTGACCGATGGAGGCCCTCACCTCACCTCTCAAACCACTTCATCTGGCACCAACAATCATTCCACGGTCAAAGTCACTCAGATCACATTTCTTTCCCATTCTGATGTTTGGTCCGAACAACAACCGAACCTCTTGACCATGTCTGCAGACTTATATGCATTGAGTTGCTGCCACATAATTAGCTAATTAGATATTTGCATTAGCGAGCAGGTATACCTAATGAAGTGGCCACTGAGTGTATCTTGTTAGGACACTGAAGGAGACTGTAGCCCATCTAGTCTATGCCTGCTTGCAGAGCAGCTCATCCCCCAACCCCCTACTGATTTTCTTGGGAACCTGTTCCCATTTTACTCTCTGTAACTTAGTGGCCAGTTAAGCAAAGAATGGCACTTCTTTGGGAAGTGGAGGAAACCAGGGTCTCCAGGGCTAAACTCTCACTCACTGACAGCACAGAAGTCAGGATTGAACCCAAGTCCTTGGAGCTGAGAGGCTGTAGATAGTTAACTTCATTACTTTATATAAAGGCTTTCTTTGTAACCGACAGCTAGAGATTAACAATCTTGCACTTTACATTAGCCACACCGAGTTTAAATTCTAAATGTACTCATTAACCATGCAATTCTTGCAGACTCTGTCTGCTGGTTTATGGATACAAGAGAGACTACAGATGCTAGAAGTCTGGAGCAGAATACTGGAGAAAATCAATGGGTCAGGCAGCATCTATAGAGGGAAATGAACAGTCGACCTTCAGCCCTGCGCCTATCTAAGAGTTTCTTAATTGTCGCTAATGTATCTGCTTCTACAACCACCCCTGACAGGGTGTTCCACCCATCCACCACTCTTTGCATGAAAAATAAATTTACCTCTGACATCCCCCTACATATACTTTCCTCCAATCTTCTTAAAATTATGCCCTGTAGTATTAGCCATTTCTGGCTCTAGCTCTAACTATTCACTCGATCTTCGTATATCTCTTATCATCTTGTACACTTCTATCAAGTCACCTCTCATCCTGCTTTGCGCCAAAGTGAAAAACCCTACCTCACACACTGTATCTCCATAGGATATGCTGTCCAATCCAGGCAGTGTCCTGGTAAATCTGTTCTGCATCCTCTAAAGCTTCCACATCCTTCTTATAATGAGGTGGGCCAGAGCTGAACACAATATTCCAAATGTGGTCTCATCAGAGTTTTATAGAGTTGTAATATTACCTCACAGTTCTTGAACTCAGTCCTCCTATTAATGAAGTCCAACACGCCATTTGCCTTCTTAACAACTACGTCACCTGACATGGCAAAATAATGTAGAGATATAAACAAGATATAACGTAATGAAATTAAGTTTTATTTTGGAAGCCAGTTTCTTTTCTTCTTTCCTTCAGATGATGAAGAGGGAGATCCGGATGGTGTCATTGACCCTGGAATAGAGTACATACCACCTCCCAGCATGGCCAGCAGCGCAGTGATTGTAGGCAGGAAGAAAGTAAAGGTACATGAGCAAATCAAGCGTGAAGCTGAAGAGGATGAAGACAGAGATGAGAAAATGGAAGATGACACTGAAGAACCCGAGCATGGCATTGAGTTGTCCCAAGCTAGGGCTCATGAGAGAAAAAAGGTCCAGGTGGAGAGGCTTGTGCAGCCGCCTGTTCCCAAATATACAGCCCTCAGTTTGTATGATGAGCGACTGCTACTCCGAAGGCTAGAATCGTGCCCTCACGCATTAGCCTTGAGCGTTGAGGCCAAAAGACTCTGTCGCAAATTACTTGTGAGACAAGCCAAAAGGGAAAGGGGTTTGCCCCTCTTTGACCTGGATCGAGCTGTTGAAGCTGCCGTTTCACTGGTTGGTGAGGTGTATGGAGCCAAGGAAGGTAACTGCAATGGGATACCTATGGGCATTGGGACCTTCCGGACTACCAGTCATGACTTTCGGATCCTGGACCGGTACCAGGTGAGCGTGATCATGAACATTATGCCTATTGGTTCTTCAAATGTCAGTAGTTTATAGTCTGATTGTTTAATATCAGTATCAGTCCCTGACCTGGGGATGGCAGGAGAAGGGGAAATGCACTGAGATTATGATTATTCATCCCATTTGCCTCTCACCAGACTGGTATCGAGAGACCAACATTTTTCAGTATCAGATCCCTGACTTTGAGGAAGACTAGTTGAATTGCACTGGGCCACTTTGTCTGCTTCAAGAGAGCGTTTCAGGATAAGCATTTTCCATCTTCAAGTTTATTGTCATGGGCATTCATGTACATATGCCTTGCAAATTAACTCTTTGCAGGATCAGCACAGTATATTGTAAACACAATAATCACAAATTACATAAGCTTAAATTAACATTTAAAATTATACATAACTTACATGACACCAAAAAGCAAAACATTTTGGCAGTGTAAGTTGAGGGCAATATAGTCTGAGTTAGAGTTAGGGTTTTTCTACGTTAGGTTGATTTAGCAATTGAATCTGGTGACAAATTGGTGCAGGGGGGAGGGTTTCAGATTTCTCAATCATTGGCATCTCTTCAGGGAAAGCTACGACATGTACAAAAAGGAGAAGTCACACTTGAACTTGAGGGGGACCAATATCCTTGAGGGCAAGTTTACTAGAGCCCTTGGTGAGAGTTTAAACTAATTTGACATGGGGTGGGAAACTTGAGTGATGAGGGGAGAGGATGGGGCAGTTGGTGCACAGGTAGATGCAGCATTTAGAGAGACTTTGAGGAAGGATAGGGCACAATTGCAGTCGGATGGATTGAAGTGTGTCTATTTTAATGCATTAGGAACTAGGGTGATGAACAGAGCATAGGTGAGTACATGGAACTGTGACGTTGTGGCCGTTACTTTGAAGGTATGAGACGTGAATTAGCTGAGATAGACTGGCAAATGACACTTAAAGGATTGACGGTGGATATGCAATGGCAAGCGTTTAAAGATCGCATGGATGAACTACAACAATTGTTCATCCCAGTTTGGCAAAAGAATAAATCGGAAGGTATTGCACCCGTGGCTGACAAGGGAAATTAGGGATAGTATCAATTCCAAAGAAGAAGCATACAAATTACCCAGAAAAAGTGGCTCACCTGAGGACTGGGAGAAATTCAGAGTCCAGCAGAGGAGGACAAAGGGCTTAATTAGGAAAGGGAAAAAAGATTATTAGAGAAAACTGGCAGGGAACATTAAAACTGACTGTAAAAGCTTTATAGGTATGTGAAAAGAAAAAGATTGGTTAAGACAAATGTAGGTCCCTTACAGTCAGAAACAGGTGAATTGATCATGGGGAACAAGGACATGGCAGACCAATTGAATAATTACTTTGGTTCTGTCTTCACTAAGGAGGACATAAATAATCTTCCGGAAATAGTAGGGGACAGAGGGTCCAGTGAGATGGAGGAACTGAGGGAAATGCATGTTAGTAGGGAAGTGGTGTTAGGCAAATTGAAGGGATTAAAGGCAGATAAATCCCCAGGGCCAGATGGTCTGCATCCTAGAGTGCTTAAGGAAGTAGCCCAAGAAATAGTGGATGCATTAGTGATAATTTTTCAAAACTCTTTAGTTTCTGGACTAGGTCCTGAGGATTGGAGGGTGGCTAATGTAACCCCACTTTTTAAAAAAGGAGGGAGAGAGAAACCAGGGAATTATAGACCGGTTAGCCTAACATCGGTGGTGGGGAAAATGCTAAAGTCAGTTATCAAAGATGTGATAACAGCATATCTGGAAAGCGGTGAAATCATTGGACAAAGTCAGCATGGATTTGTGAAAGGAAAATCATGTCTGACAAATCTCATAGAGTTTTTGAGGATGTAGCTAGTAGAGTGGATAGGGGAGAACCAGTGGATGTGGTATATTTGGATTTTCAAAAGGCTTTTGACAAGGTGCCACACAGGAGATTAGTGTGCACACTTAAAGCACACGGTATTGGGGGTAAGGTATTGATGTGGTTAGAGAATTGGTTGGCAGACTAGAAGCAAAGAGTGGGAATAAACGGGACCTTTTCAGAATGGCAGGCAGTGACTAGTGGGGTACCGCAAGGCTCAGTGCTGGGACCCCAGTTGTTTACAATATATATTAATGACTTAGATGAGAGAATTAAATGCAGCATCTCCAAGTTTGTGGATGACACGAAGCTGGGCGGCAGTGTTAGCTGTGAGGAGGATGCTAAAAAGATGCAGGGTGACTTGGATAGGTTAGGTGAGTGGGCAAATTCATGGCAGATGCAATTTAATGTGGATAAATGTGAGGTTACCCACTTTGGTGGCAAGAACAGGAAAACAGATTATCTGAATGGTGGCCGATTAGGAAAAGGGGAGGTGCAACGATACCTGGGTGTCATTATACACCAGCCATTGAAGGTGGTCATGCAGGTACAGCAGGCTGTGAAAAAGACGAATGGTATGCTGGCATTCATAGCAAGAGGTTTCGAGTACAGGAGCAGGGAGGTACTACTGCAGTTGTACAAGGCCTTGGTGAGACCACACCTGGAGTATTGTGTGCAGTTTTGGTCCCCTAATCTGAGGAAAGACATCCTTGCCATAGAGGGAGTACAAAGAAGGTTCACCAGATTGACTCCTGGGATGGCAGGACTTTCATATGATGAAAGACTGGATCAACTAGGCTTGTACTCATTGGAATTTAGAAGATTGAGGGGGGATCTTATTGAAACGTATAAAATTCTAAAGGGATTGGACAGGCTAGATGCAGGAAGATTGTTCCCGATGTTGGGGAAGTCCAGAACGAGGGGTCACAGTTTGAGGATAGAGGGGAAGCCCTTTAAGACCGAGATGAGGAAAAACTTCTTCACACAGAGTGTGGTGAATCTGTGGAATTCTCTGCCACTGGAAACAGTTGAGGCCAGTTCATTGGCTATATTTAAGAGGTAGTTAGATATGGCTCTTGTGGCTAAAGGGATCAGGGGGTATGGAGGGAAGGCTGGTACAGGGTTCAGAGTTGGATGATCATCCATGATCATATTCGAAGGGCCGAATGGCCTACTCCTGCACCTTTTTTCTATGTTTCTATGTTGTGACTTGGCCGTCACAAGGACAGGAATGGCTGCTGTTCTGGGGTTTAGATGTTTTGGATATATTGGTTGCTAATGCAAGCAACACATTTCACTGAAGGTTTTGAAGTGCATTTGAGAAATAAATCTGAATCTGAATGTATGAAGGTGACGTGCATTCCCATCGCTTTGCACATTTTGAGTGTGTCACCATAACAGTATATCTGTTCCCTGTGAACCTAATACATTTCTTGCACATTTTGAGCAGAAGGGGATTGGAATGTCACCGCCCACTTCGACAGCCTCCAATGCACCTAAGCCCGCAGTCACTACTACGGATGCATGATCAGTCTTCCAGAGAGTGAAGACATAGAAAGCATCTGGCTGTGTGGTGTCCCTGGCTGGACATCATCCTCAGATCCTGCGCAGATCAGCTGGCAGGGGTACTGGCAGACAGCTTTAACCTCTTCCCTGTTTCAATCTTAAGATTCCTACCTGGTTAAAAAGATCACTATTAGTCTGTTTCCTAAGAAAAACTGTGCTTTAATGGCGACTGCCTGGTACCTCTGACATCCACCATTGTGAAGTGCTTCGAGAGGCTGGCCGTGGCACACTAACTCCAGCCTTCCAGACAACCTCGGCCCACTGCAACCCACCTATTGCCGAAACAGGTCTACAGTGGATGCCACGACCTAGCCCCACACTCATCTCTGGAGCATCTGGACAGTAGACACTGATGTTAGACTATTGCTTATTGACGACAGCACTGATTTCTTTCTTTTTTTGGCGTGTGCCTGCGTGCATCTGTGATGATGTCTTTTTTTTTTATTTGGATAAGGAATTCACAAATATCATGTACTTTTTTCACACATGTAACCTTTCCCATTTTTTTATATGTATAAAACTATAATTATTTATACATTCTTAAGTACACATTGAGATGATATAAAAGCAAATTAGACACTTAAATAGATAATTATGTACTGTGGTAATTCTAATCTATTAGGCTAAGTAATGGTATTAGTTGTTAAGAAAAATGGTAATAGTTTCCATATAACTCTTCTGGATCATTTCTACTGGTCCAAAATGTTGTATATAAGCCTATGTAACAACCATTGTAGGTGTTCATATCCTAATTTGTTCATGCTTGCTCCTGCCCGCAGACATAATTATCCAATCCCTATGTACTTATTTACTTTTCATTTTTTATCCCTTTCCCAAATCTTTCCCTTTACTTGTGTTAATTCTCTATTTTCCAAAAGAAAACAAAAAAAAAGACATTTAGACTAGGGGCACTTACGTTAGCAATATTACTGTGTTGATGAGAAGAGCAGTATAAATCATTAGGAGAGTCATCTAAAGTCTGCTCGCATTGGGGTTATATATTCAATCCATTTATTCCAGATTTGATAAAATTTTTCTTTTTGAATTCTCAGGGAGTAAGTCAACTTTTCCATTTTAAATATTTCCAAGATAATTTCGTGCCAGTCTTCTAATGTAGGTGGTATTGGATTTAGCCACTTTCTAGTGATTGATTTCTTACTTGCCGCTAAGAGGGCCTGCAGCAACTTTATATCTTCCTTCTGTTCAAGAAACAATACATGCCCCAAATAGAGCGTCTCAAAGTTCAGAGGTATCTAGGACCTAAGTACCTTAACTAATGTTCTATGAATACCTTCCCAATATAGACTTAATTTAGGGCAATCCCAGAAAATATGAAAATGATAGGCCTCCTTGGAGCCGCACCTTCTCCAACACGTCACGTTTGTATCTTTATATTTTTCCTGATATGGGGTCTTGAAGTATCTTATAATGTTTTTCCAACAATGTTCTCTCCAAGTCAAAGAATTAGTCGAGGACCATTGAAAGCTGCAGATTTTCCCCCAAGCCTCCTCTGAAAGTACCAACTCCGCTTCTTTCTCCCACTTCTCTTTAATATACAGTGTATTTACATTTTTAGCATGGGAGAGTGCATTATATAATCGAGAAACTGATTTACTAGGTATTGAACTGCAAGCCGAATTCAGAATCTTGAAAAATTCTAATTCTACTGTTGATAGGTCTGTATATCTACAACTCTGGTTAACATAGTTTCGTACTTGAAGGTACCTAAAAAAGTCATTGTGTTCTAGGCCATGTTTGTCCTGCAGGATTTGGAAACTTTGTAATACTCTTTTATCTATAAATGAGAGGTAGGTTGTAAGACCTTTCTTTATCCATAGCTCAAATCTTTTATCTCCTCTGTTGGGAAGGAATTCGGTATCATATGCACACCATCTAAAGAGTTTTAACATGTTATTAATTCCACATGAATTAACCACCTTCTGCCATACTTTTAATGTAAGATTTATCCAACTGTTTTAAAATTTTTCCAAATGGGCCATCAATCCTTTGTCCGCTATTGAGGCCTGTAGAGGAAAACTGTCAACTAATCCAAATTCTATTTCCTTCCATCTAGCCTTATATTCCCTATTACACCAATATAACAGAAGGGTTATCTGTGAGGCATTAAAATAATTTCTCAGGCAAGGAAGAACCATACCTCCTCCTTCCTTCCCTAACTGTAAGGTGTTATATCGAATTCTAGGTTTCTTTCCTTGCCAAATGAAGCGGGAAATCCATTTGTCCCATTCCCTGAATTGATTATCATCCACCTCCACCGGTAAAGTACGGAAAAGATACAATGACCGAGGAAGAATATTCATTTTTATAGTATTTATCCTTGAATTTAAACTTAAAAAGGGGATAGGATTCCATCTATGCATATCTGCTTTTATCTCTGAGATTAATGGCCCATAATTTACCTGTGACAGTGTTGAAAGATCCTTCGGCAGGGTTATTCATAAATATTTTAATGATTTAGCTTCCCACTTAAGATCATATGTATCCTGCAATTTCTTGGATGGTGTATAATTTAGGGACATAACCTGCATTTTCTTTACATTTATTTTATAACCTGATATTTTCCCAAAGTCATCCAACAGTGTAAACAACCCTATAAATGATTTTTCTGGTTCACTCAGATAGACCAAAACATCATCTGCGAATAATGCCACTTTCTGTTCAATCCCTGCCACCTTGATACCTTTTACAATTTTGCTCTGTCTTATTAGTTGGGCAAGTGGTTCAATATATAGCGCAAAAAGGAGAGGAGAAATTGGGCATCCCTGTCTAGTGCCTCTCTCTAAGATGAAGGAGTCAGAGAGGTCCCCATTTATCTTAATTCGGGCTGTAGGGCTGTCATATAGAGTCTGAATTACTTTAATAAACTTTTCTTGAAAGCCGAATCTTCCTAACACTCTGTATAGGAATGCCCAACTAACCGAATCAAAAGCTTTCTCAGCGTCCAATCCTACTACCATTGTCCCTGTCTCGTTCTTATTAACCTGTTGTAATATGTGCAGAGTTCTCCTTATGCTGTCCTGTGTTTGTCTTTGTTGAATAAATCCAGTCTGGTCTAAGTGGATTAGGCCAGGTAAAAGCTTTTCCAATCTGCGTGCTAATATAGGTGTAAATAGTTTGTATTCTAAATTAAGAACACTAATTGGCTGATAATTGCCACATTCTAGTTTACCTTTACCCTCTTTAGGAATAACTGAAATAATCGCTTCTCTCCAGGAAGGTGGAGTTTCTCCTCTCTGTAAGATCCAATTAAAGGTGTTAAGTAGTAATGGGGCTAACTGTGTCTTCAGGGACTTGTACCACTCTGAGGTAAACCCATCAGAACCCAGGGACTTTCCAGCCTTTAACCTAGAGATGGCCACGTTCAGTTCTTTGACAGTTACTGGTTCTAATAAACTTTCATTTTGTAAATCTGTAAGTTTAGGTAGATCTAAAAAATTCAATACACTGTCTATATAGGGCTCATTGGGGGCCCGGGGTTGGGAGTACAGCTCTCGATAATATGTTTCAAAACTCTCTTCAATTTTCCCTATCGTACTCTCCACAAGCTGTGTCTTTGGATTCTTTATTTTATGAATTGTATTGTCTGCTTGTTGTTTTCGTAATTTATATGCTAATAATCTAGCTGATTTACCTCCTACTTCATAATTCTTTTGTCTCAGGTAAAGAAAATTTCTTTGAGTTTCCAACGTATAAATATCGTCGATTTCAGTTTGCAATTTCCTAATTTCCTGTTTTCGATTTGAATTACTTTTGTTGCTATCTACAACTTGAAGTTGTTTTAATTTTCCTTGAAGGTCTACTAATTTTTGTGCATTGATTTTTTTCATGTGAGTGGTAATGGAAATAATTTTTCCTCTCAGTACAGCTTTCAATGTATCCCATAAGATCACTGGTGATGTTTCTCCAGTGTCATTAAGGTCTAGGTATTCTTTGATTTCTCCCCTTAATCTCTCTATTACTTTCGGGTTATTGAGTATATGTGAGTTTAGCCTCCATAGTGTTTTCCTCATTTTCCTTTCCAGGATTAGAGACATAGAGACTGGGCTATGATCCGACAGATCAATTGTTGCAATATTACAGTTTTTTATCCTGAGTCTATCTGTATTAAAGATAAAGAAATAGTCTATCCTTGAATAGGCGGAATGAGGGAAAGAGTAATATGTATAATCTTTACTAGTAGGGTGAAATTCCCTTCAGACATCTATAATTCCCAACTCCTCCATCAATGAATTCATTTTCCGAGTCAGAGGTTTATTCTGAGTAACTATTCTTGAAGAATCTAATACAGGATTTAATCTAATATTAAAATCCCCTCCACAAATTACTACCCCTTGAGAACTGACCATTAGGTCAAAAATGTGTCTATAAAATGACCATTCACAACCTGGAGGAGCAGAAACATTCAGCAATGTTATTTCTGTACCTTCTATTCTTCCTGTGATTTTTACAAACCGTCCTTCTTTGTCTTTAGTCTCTGAAATATGTTCATAATTAAGAGTACTTGATATTAAAGTAGCTACCCCTCTTTTGTGACTCAATTTATATGATGAATAAAATACATGTTAAAGCCCATTCTTTTTAATTTTCCATGTTCAGATTGGCTCATATGTGTTTCCTGGAGGAAAGCTATTTGTGCCCTTTTTTCAATTTAGACATAATCTTATTTCTTTTAATTGGATTCAAAACCCCATTAACATTATAGGAAATTATTTTTACCAATTCAGTTTGCATTTTTCTCTAGTAGAAAAAAAAACACTCTCCTTTTCTAACCAAACAGTAAGCAATCCCTTCTCAACAGTAAACCAAGACATATAACCACTTTTTTAAAGAAAAGGGCTTCCCTTCCTCCACTATCAACTCTGCTCTTAAACGCATCTCCCCCATTTCACGTACATCTGCTCTCACTCCATCCTCCCGCCACCCCACTAGGAATAGGGTTCCCCTGGTCCTCACCTACCACCCCACCAGCCTCCGGGTCCAACATATTATTCTCCGTAACTTCCGCCACCTCCAACGGGATCCCACCACTAAGCACATCTTTCCCTCTCCCCCCCCCCCTCTGCATTCCGCGGGTATCGCTCCCTACACAACTCCCTTGTCCATTCGTTCCCCCCCCATCCCTCCCCACTGATCTCCCTCCTGGCACTTATCTGTGTAAGTGGAACAAGTGCTACACATGCCCTTACATTTCCTCCCTTACCACCATTCAGGGCCCCAAACAGTCCTTCCAGGTGAGGCAACACTTCACCTGTGAGTCGACTGGGATGATATACTGCGTCCGGTGCTCCCGATGTGGCCTTTTATAAATTAGCGAGACCCAACGCAGACTGGGAGACCGCTTTGCTGAACACCTACGCTCTGTCCGCCAGAGAAAGCAGGATCTCCCAGTGGCCACACATTTTAATTCCACATCCCATTCCCATTCTGACATGTCTATCCACGGCCTCCTCTACTGTAAAGATGAAGCCACACTCAGGTTGGAGGAACAACACCTTATATTCCGTCTAGGTAGCCTCCAACCTGATGGCATGAACATCAACTTCTCTAACTTCCGCTAGGCCCCACCTCCCCCTCGTACCCCATCTGTTACTTATTTTTATGCACACATTCTTTCTCTCCCTCTCTTTTTTCTCCCTCTGTAGTTCTGAATATACCTCTTGCCCATCCTCTGGGTCCCCCCGCCCCCCTTGTCTTTCTTCCCGGACCTCCTGTCCCATGATCCTCTCATATCCCCTTTGCCAATCACCTGTCCAGCTCTTGGCTCCATCCCTCCCCCTCCTGTCTTCTCCTATCATTTTGGATCTCCCCCTCCCCCTCCAACTTTCAAATCCCTTACTCACTCTTCCTTCAGTTAGTCCTGACGAAGGGTCTCGGCCCGAAACGTCGACTGCACCTCTTCCTACAGATGCTGCCTGGCCTGCTGTGTTCACCAGCAACTTTGATGTGTGTTACATATAACCACATCCTAGACATTTTTGAACGTGTAACATTTGAAAATTTTTCCCGACTTCCCACAGTGAGGCCTGAGCACCGACCCGCCTCAGTTCAGAGGGATAACCTCCATCTTCACCCTGTGTTAGAGGGCCCTCAGCAGTTTGAATAATCATAGAGAATTTTCTCCTATTTATGTCTCGACCAAATTGCTATCATTCAAGTTATTCCACCTAGTTTGTTTTCAGTTACCAGTTTTCATTTTACCTTTAAGTCCGATTTACTCTTTTCAGTCATTTCTCTTAATTAATCTGTGGTCTCTGTACATTCGCGTCTGAATATTCGCAGCTTTTCCTTGTAGTTTGACACTCTGGTTCGTGTGGAGCGTCCTCGCCGCACTAACTGCCACGACTTCTGCTGAATCCTCTCCAGTAGCGACTCCGGTTGGGTGATAACTTTAATAGGTAGTCCCCGGTCCGCCAGGTCCGACGTTGCCTCCTCCACCGTAGCGTAAGTTTTTGTCCCTTCATCGTAAAAGACTCTCAGCCGAGCTGGATACAGGGTCTGGAATCTGATGTTGTTTTCCTTCAGGACCGTCCGTGTTTCCGTATATTCCTTCCGTCTGGCAAGAATCCCCGGTACGTAGTCGTGGTCTAAACTGATTTTACAGCTGCTCCACATGAAACCTTTCTTTTGCCATGCCCTTTTAAGCACCTCTTCCTTCGTTCTGTAACTGAGAAATCTGACCAGAATTGATCTGGGCTGGGCGCCTGCCGGAGGCTGTGGTGCCAACGCGCGGTGAGCTCTTTCTATCTGTAGGTCTTTTGCAGCCAGTATATCAAGGTTCTCTATAAGCAGCTTCTCTATGAAGGGAATCATCAATCCGAGTTTACCTTCGGTTCCTTCAGGAACTCCGTAAATCCTCACATTTTCCCTTCTCGAGCGGCCTTCTTGATCTATTAGTTTCCACTGGAGCTGGTCTTGCAGCTTCAGCATTTCTGCTATCACTTCCTCGGTGTTTTGTAGCTTCTCTTCAATTCCAACAATCCTCGCTGCGGCTTCATCTATCCGCGAGTTAGTTTTTACTATTTCTCCTTTAATATCTTCCAGCTGTTTGCTGTTATCTTGTCGGAACTCGCGAATCTCTCCGAGAATCAAAGACAGAGTCACCGATTTCCCCCTCATTATCTCCGTCCTGGCTTGCCATGGGGGAGCTAGGCCCATCGCCTTGCTGCGTCTCTTTGTGTTTATCAGCCTTCGGAGCGGACTTTTTAATCTTGTTCTTAGACATCATCCTTGCCCCTTTTATTAATATAGTTATGCAATATTAAGTATTTGTCTAAATTCGATTTTGGGGCAGTTTACCTTCTTTTTTTGTGGAGAGACCTTTTCCTTACGCCACCATTCCCTTGATGACCCGGAAGTACCTCGATGATGTCTTTTTCATGGCTTTTACAAGGCGCGGAGTGAGTGAGAGAGAGAGAGAGAGAGAGACTGTGTGGTGCACCACTCACACAGACATCTTCGCAGTATTTTTCCCTTTATTTTACGAGGTCAAGTTGCGATCTCAACACTCAGCCTGGCATGGATGGAAAGTGTACTCGGGAACAGACCCGACTGGTTTCGAACCTGGGAACCTCCACTCCCGGGTCCAGCACTGATGTCATTGTGTCACCAGCCAGCCCCAGACAGCAGTGCTTTCAATACTAGAATTGCAAGCAAACTCACCTCCAAACTCCTAGACCTGGAACTCAACACTCCCTTTGCAACTGGGTCCTTGTTTTCCTGACCTAGGAAGACCTACAGACTGCAAGCAATGCAGATAGGAAGCAACACCTGCTCCACATTATCCTCAACGTTGTTGCTCCACATCCTCAGCTCCCTACTCTTTTTTTTTCCTGTACACTCATGACTGCATAACCAGATTCTGCTCTAACTCTGTCTACACGCTTCCATATCGTATCACTGTAGCGGGCTGGATCTCAAAGACAATAAGTTGGAATACGGGAAGATGATAAGTGAGCCTTGTGACCTGGATTTGTGACACCATCTCCCTCTGTGGGCAAAACAAAAGAGCTGATCATTGGCTTCAGGAAGTGGGGCAGGGCACGTGCTCCTGTTTATATCAACGTTGCTGAGCGAAAGATGTTGAGAACCTCAATTTCCTAGCAGTGAACATTACAAATAGTCTATCCTGGTTCAACCACTTAGATGCCAAGGCCAAGAAAACTCACCGGTGCCTCTACTTCCTCAATAGGTTAGGAAAACCTTTGACATGTCCCATTGACCCTCACCATTTTTTATTGATGCACCATAGAAAACATCCTATCAGGATACTTTGGTTTGGTACTTCAGAGGCACGAGAGATTCTTAAGATGCTGAAAGTCGAGAGCAACACACACAAAATGCTGGAGGAACTCAACAGGACAGGCAGCATCTGTGGACGGGAATAAATGGTTAACGTTTCTGGCTGAGACCCCATCCTGAGCTGATAAAGAATGGAATAAATGAAAGTGATGTAGAGTCATAGAGTCTACACTAGTTAAGGTTCTCCTGCCAGGACATAGTTTTCCTTGTCCTCTCAAATTCAGTTGTAAACTGACTAGAGAACACTAGGAAGTAAATTATCAGAGGGTTTTGTTTTCCTTCACTCCTTGCCCTACAACACACACTGCCAGGATTCCTCCTCATACTCCTGTCCAGAAGGTGTTACTTTGTCCTGGGGTGCAGATTTTCATGAACGCTGTTTCCATAAATTCCTCCAAATGGCATTCCTTGTAATGTGGATAGTGAGTCCTTTCAGCATAGTCTAAACCTTTGTACTTACAAATAGAATTTGTAGTCATCCTCCTCCTCCAACATCTCCCACCCCAAGGGGTACTGGAATGCTAAAGCAACAGTCTGGCTGATTTCAACAAACTCATTACAGTTCTGGGAGCTTATGATCAGTAGGGCACTTTTCATTGAGCCTGCAGTCGATTTGGTAAAGGCAAGAGTGACGTGATTTAGGGGATTGCAGAGGGTACTGTTTGGTTTTATTTGTGGTTGTTGCTCTGTGCAGATGCCTTTATCACACACAAAAGGATACCAAGAGCAAGGGATAAAGTTCTTGCATCGACTGACTGGATCGGGAGACCTGAGAAACCAATGTATTGTCAGCCCATATACATCACGGGTGCTCAAGCCGTACATCAGGTAACACTTTCTCCTGTACTGTAGTGATTTATCCATTCCTTTTATGGAAAGGTACTGGAGGCTGCTCCACTTTGAGTTTTTATTAATCCTCATTAAAAATTAAAATTCAGTAATGTGGTGTCATCGGGCTGAATCTGAATAGGACTTATGTGGCAAAGCAGGAAGTGGGAATGGTGCATTGGAAAACTGGACATAGATACCTCCTGTACCTAATAAAGTGGCCACTGAGTTTAGTTTGTGGTCTTCTGCTGCTGTAGCCCATCCACTCCTAGATTCGATATATTGTGCGTCCAGAGATTCTCTTCTGCATACCGCTGTTGTAATGTGTGGTTATTTGAGTTGCTGTCACCTTCCTGTCAGCTTGAACCACTCTGGCCATTCTCATCTGACTTCTCTCATTAACAAGGTATTTTCCCACAGAACTCCGCTCACTGAATTATTTTTGTATTTCGCACCATTCTATGTAATCTCTAGAGCAGGCATTCCCAACCTGGGTCCACAGACCTCTTGGTTATTGGTAGGGGTCCATGGCATAGAAAAGATTGGGAACCCCTACTCTAGAGACTGTTGTACCTGAAAACTCCAGATCAGCACTTTCTGAGATGCTCCTCCCTGTATCTCTCCATGCCCTGACCAGTCAAGAATCTATCAACCTCTGCCTTAAACATACATAAAGACTTGGCCTCCCAAGCTGTTTGTGACAAAGAATTCCACAGATTCACCACTGTCTGGCTAAAGAATTTCCTCCTCCATTCTGAGGCTTTGTCCTCTGGTCTTAGACTCTCCCACCATAGGAAACATCCTCTACACATCTACTCTATCAAGGCCTTTCACCAGTTAACAGGTTTCAATTAGGTCACCCCTCATTCTTCTGAATTTTAGTGAATGCAGGTCCAGAGCCATCAAATGCTCATCATATGACAAGCCATTCAATCCTGGAATCATTTTCGTGAACCTCCTTTGAACCCTGTCCAGTTTCAGCACATCCTTTCTGAGATAAGGGGCCCAAAACTGCTCATGGTACTCCAAGTGAGGCCTTACATAGTTTCAACATAACATCCTTGGTTTTATATTCTATTCCTCTTGAAATGAATGCTAACATTGCATTTACTTTCCTCACCACAGACTCAACCTGCAAATTAACCTTTAGGTAATCTGGCACATGGACTCCGAAGTCCCTTTGCACCTCATATTTTTGTATTTTCTGTCCACTTAGAAAATAGTCAATCCTTCTATTTTTTTTCTACCGAAATGCATGGCCATACAATTCCTGACACTGTATTCTACCTATCATTTCTTTGCCCATTCTCCAAATCTGTCTAAGTCCTTCTGCAGCCTCTCTACTTCCTCAAAATTACCTGCCTTTCCACTTAGCTCCATATTGTCTGCAAACTTTGCAACATAGCCATCAATTCCATCAATCAAATCATTGACATATAACGTAAAAAGAATTGGTCCCAACACAGAACCCCCATGGTAACATCACTAGTCACTGGTAGCCAACCAGAAAAGGCTCTCTTTATTCCCACTTTTTGCCTTCTGCCGATCAGCCACTGTTTTATCCAGAATCTTTCCTGTAATACTATGGGCTTGTTAAGCAGCCTCATGTATGGCACCTCGTTAAAGGTCTTCTGAAAATCCAAATACACAACATCAACCGATTCTCCTTTGTCTATCCTGCTTGTTATTCCTTCAAAGAATTTCAACAAATTTGTCAGGCAAGAGTTTCTTTGAGGAAACCATGCTGACTATGGCCTATTTTATCATGTGCCCCCAAGTATCCTGACACCTCATCTTTAATAATGGACTTCAACATCTTCCCAACCGCTGAAGTCAGACTAACTGGCCTATAACTTCCTTTCTTCTGCCTCTCTCCCTTCTTGAAGAGTGGAGTGACATTTGCAATTTTCCAGTCTTCCAGAACCATTCCAGAATCTAGTGATTCTTGAAAGATCATTACTAATGTCTCCACGATCTCCTCAGCCACCTCTTTCAGAACCCTGCTGTGTACATCATCTGGTCCTGGTGACTTATGTACCTTAAGACATTTCAGTTTCTCAAGAACCTTTTCTCTAGTAATGGTAACTTCGCACACTTCATGACCCCTAGCACCTGGAACATCCACCATACTGCTGGTGTCTTCCAGAGTGAAGACTAATGCAAATTGCTTATTCAGTTCATCTGCCATTTTGTTGTTCCCCATTACTACCTCTCCAGCATCATTTTCCAGCAGTCCAATATCCACTCTCGCCTCTCTTTTACACTTTATGTATTTGAAGAAAATTTTGATATCCTCTTTAATATTATTGGCTAGCATACTTTCATATTCCATCTTTACCTTCTTAATGACTTTTTTTTTTAATTCCATTTGTTTCTAAAAGCTTCCTAATCCTCTAAATTCCCACTAATTTTTGCTCTATATTATTCCTTCTCTTTGGCTTTTATGTTGGGTTTGACTTCTCTTTTTAGCCATGTTTGCGTCAATTTTCCTTTTGAATACTTCTCCCTCTTTGGGATGTATATCTCCTGTGCCATCTGAATTGTTTCCAGAAATTCCAGCCATTGTTGCTCTGCCGTCATCCCTGCCAGTGTTCTTTGCCAGTCAATTCTGGCCAACTCCTCTCTCATGCCTCTAATTCCCTTTACTCCACTGTAATTCTGATACATCTGACTTTAGTTTCTCTTTCTCAAATTTCAGGCTAAATTTGACCATGTTACAATCTCTCATCCCTAACAGTTCTTTTATCTTAAGCTCTCTAATCAATTCTGGTTCATTGCACAACACCCAATTCAGAATAGCTGATCCCCTCCTGAGCTCAACAATGAGCTACTCTAAAAAGCCATATTGTAGGCACTTAAGAAACTCCTGGGATTTTCCCAATCTACCTGAATATTGAAAACCCCCATGACAATTGTAACATTTCCCTTTTGGCATACATTTTCTGTCTTCTATTGTAATTTGTAGGCCACATCCTTACAACCCTAGAGGTCCTGCCCTTTAACTTTGCACCTAACTCCCTGAAGTCCCTCTGCAGAACCTTGTCACTTGTCCTACCCATGTCATTGGTACCTACCTGGACCATAACTTCTGGTTGTTCACTCCCACTAATAATGCTGAGGATTCTATCTGAAATATCCTGGATCCTGGCACCCAGGAGGCAATCTCTTTTTTTGTCTACAGAACCTCCTTTCTGTTCCTCTAACTAACAAATCCCTTATCACTGCAGCCTGCTTCTTCTCCCCCCTTCCTTTCAGAGTCACAGAGCCAAGTTCAGTGCCAGAGACTTTCCTCTGTTAGGTCATCCCCCGCCCCCCCCCCCCCCCCCCGCCGATGGTATTCAAAGTGATATATCTGTTGTTGACGTGGATGACCACAGGAGTACTTTGCACTGGCTCTTTAACCCCTTTCCACTTCCTGACTGTCACCCAGTTTCCTGTGCCCTGCACCTTAGGTGTAACTACCTCTCTGTGTCCCCTTCACGCCTTCAACCTCCTGAATGATCTGAGTTCATTCCGTTCCAGCTCCATCTCCTTAATGTGGTGTGTTAGAAGCTGTAGCTGAATGTACTTTGTGCATTTGTGGTCTTCAGGGACACTGGAGGTCTCCCTGCCTTCCTATATCCTGCCAGAGGAGCATTCGGCTATTCTATCTGTCATCCCTACTGTCCTAGCTGAGCAGGTATAAAGGCAAGGAAAAAAAACTTAACCATGAGATTTCTTTCCTCTGCTTTCTCTGGCTGAAGCCTCTCTTTGTTGAAGCCTCGAAGAGCTAAAGCCTCAAGATCACCACTCTGACTCTGTCCACTCTGATGGCCGCTGCACTTGCCCCGCCTTCCTTTAATTTGCTCTTGCTAATCAATCCCAAACACTGGTCACTGGTCAAAGCTCTTTTCACTGTAGTGACCCACTGATGCCTTTTGTGCTCAAGACAGTGGACCTGCCTGAAGTTCCTCCCTCTCAAAACTTCCACTGTCCAGATTGGCCGTTGTTCAAAGTTCTTTCTTGATCGTGATTTCTCCTTTAAAAATACCCCTGGACTTTGAGGGCCATGGGTTAAGTTTCTTGGGAAGTCAACCGAAGGGTAACCAACTATTGGCTAATGCGACAAGACTACAATATAAATGTAAGCTGTTCATTCTAGAATTTTCTAAAGTCTCAATGTATTTACATTTGGCGTGATCTAACCGGATGGCACACAAATAAGCTTTTCACTGTACCTTGATTTTTTTTGCGTGTGCCAGACTCTGCCAGAGCCTCGGCGACCACTTCTCAAGTGGTGGTCTTGGAGGAAAGATTCTGTGAGTGGTCCCCCACGTCCTTCTCACAGCGCAGTGTTTTTTACGAGGTCGAGTTGCGAGCTTGAAACCAATAGCACTGAGATGGAATATGCCCAGGTGCCGCAGTTTAGAATCATTGTTAGGCTATTACAATGAAGGCAATCTCTGATTTGAGGAACACATGGAAAAACTAAGACAGTTCTCTTTGGAACAGAAAAATTAGGGGATGATCAAATAAAAGATTTGAAAAGAATGAGCTAAGTTATAGAACAGTAAAAGCAAAATGATGAGGAGGAATTTCTTTAACCAGAGAGTGGTGAATCTGTGGAATTTCAGCTGTGGAGGCCAAATCATTGGGTATATTTAAAGCGGAGGTTGGTAGGTTCTGGATTAGTAAGGACATTAAAGATTACAGGGAGAAGGCAGGAGAATGGGATTGAGAAGGAAAATAAGGCACAGTCAAATGGCAGAGCAGGCTCGATGGGCCAACTGGCTTGATTGTGCTTCTATGTCTTATCGTCTCATTTTGTCAGTAGCCAGAGGCCATATATTTAAAGTACTGGCAAAAGATCTCGAGGTTTTGCTGATAAATGTTGGGCTCCAGAATATTCCGATGAAAAGATAATTTCATAATAGTCCTGAGGGTGAGACCTTTGCAAGGTTACAGATAGGTAGTGAATGTAAAACTAGGCATCACATTTGTTTCCGAGGTGGTACAGGCATGCAGGATTGAATGAAGTGCATGTTGTATGTTTCTAATTCTGAGCTGAATTGACAGTGGATGCAGTTAAAAGTTTCTCTGTAAAATTTGTTCAAGATCATAGGTTCTGCTCGCCATTTAAGAATGATTTGAAACTAAATACATTTTGCTTTCTTTTAAAATGTAACATAGTAGATTATTGCAGCATTGAACATTACTAGTTTTGCAGATACAGCCAGCTGTGTTTACAGCTTTGTCATATCACTTAGTCTTCCACAAGTTTGATAGCTGAAACTTTTGAATAATTCTTTGATAAATTTTGTTCTCTTATTTTGCCAAACTAGACGTGACTTTGACTGTACTCCACCCAAGCTAAAACTACTGGCAGAAGTTCGCGCTTACCCACATCGGAATGACCCAAGCTGGAAAGCAGAAGCGGAAGCCCCGATTGATTACTGCTATGTCTGCCCTAATTTTATTCCCACAATAAACTCCATGTGCCATGAGTTCTTCTGGCCAGGTATCTAAATCTTCTGTTTCAATAGTGCAATCTCATCCAGTTACAGGAACTCGTGCATTAATAAACTCATTGATAGAGGCTGGGCTACTAGGCAAGGCTTGGCAAGTTGTAAGCTAGTGAACATAGAACATTATCGCACTGTACCAGCCCTTCATCTCACGACGTTGTGCCGATGTCTTAACGTACTCTGAAATCAATCTAACCCTTCCCTCCGACATAACTATCTGTTTTTCTAACATCTATGTGCCTACCTAAGAATCTGTTAAATATCCCTAATGCACTTGCCTCTGCCACCACCTCTGGCGGGGCAGTCCACACATCCATCACTCTGTGTTAAAAAAAAAAAAATAAAAAAATTCTACCTCTTGATATCCCTCCTATATTTCCTTCCAATCACCTTAAAACTATGCCCCCTTGTATTAAGCATTTGTACCCTAGGAAAAGTCCTCTGGCTATTCACTCGATCTATGCATCTGACACCTCTGTCAAGTCAGCACTTATCATCCTTCGCTAGAGAAAAGCCCTAGCTCATTCAGCCTATCCTGATAAGACATGCTCTCTAATCCAGGGAGCACCTAAGTCCAAGAAATCCCCCCTATAGTTTCCTCCAATCATATTAAAATTATGGCACAAATAAATTGAGGATGTAAGCTTGGACTTCAGCTATGTACAACATTTTATATTGTGTAGACTAATGTATGACATGAGAGACCAAATACGAATGTAGAACTATTACAGCACTGGAGCCTGTGTACACACCAATTCTCTATTCTCTCCTTATGCCTATGCTGTAGCCTTGTAAATTGTTCCCCATCATATATTTATTGAATTCCCTCATGAAAGCCATTTTAGGACTTGCTTCCACCACATCTGAAGGTAGTGCATTTCTCATGTTGCTCCTAATTCATTTTCTTCCCCTTTATTTTGTTGCTGTGACCTCTAATTTTCGGCCCCTTCGGCAAAGAGAACAGCTTCCCACTTTCCTTTGTGCACACAGCTTGTCATTTTATGTATGCAGTAACAAATAACCCCTTGGCCATCTCTCCAAAAAAGACGGTCCCTCTAATGTATCCTTGTATCTTTCTCCAGGAACCATTTCTGTAAATATTTTCTGTTCCCTCCCTGATAACTCCACACCTTTGCTATAATGAGATGGCCAGAATTGATTACTGTATTCCACACATAATTTCTTCAGTGGCGTCACTGAGAAGGCCTATTGTATTATTAACTGTTTTCTCACCCTACCCTGCCACTTGTGCTCCCAGGTCCTGTTCCTGTATCTCTATATTCTTCAACTCTTCTTGTCCTTCCCACCATAATTCATCACCTCAAATTTCTGGGCAGTAATTTGCCCATCCAAGCTTGTTTATATCTGAATGCAATGAATCACCTTGCAGTTTATTGTGAAGAAATTGTGGTTTGCCATACCCCACCCAACCCAAGTCCTGGTCACTAATATAGAGGAAAAGCAAAGGCTCCTGGTACAGATCCAAGGAGAGTGTCACGAATCACCGCCTTACAGTCTGAGAAACAACAATTCATCGTGATTACAAACTAATGTTTTCAACCAAGCACCAGATCAGACAGGAAATTGAGTGGAGAACAGTTCGAGCAGGCTGCTTTAAATGACCAAAGTAAAGTTTAATATGGGGAAACATGTCAAAATTCAAATGTAGGAACAACAGGGGCAGAATTTTTTAAGTGAGATATTGGGATGTGTTGGTTAGTTTGGGGCTAACAAGTTGATATATTAAGCAATTTATTTTTAGATATCAACACAAGGAGTTCTGCAGATGCTGGAAATCCAGAGCAATACATACAAAATGCTTGAGGAACTCAGCTGGTCAGGCAACATAGATAGAAAGAAATAAGCAGTTGATGTTTCATACTCTTATGTTATACAGTGCCTAGGAAAAAGTATTCACCTATTCACCCCCTTTGGAAATTTTCATGTTTTATTGTTTTACAACATTGAATCACAGTGCATTCAATTTGGCTTTCTTTGACACTGATCAACAGAAAAAGATTCATGTCAAAGTGAAAACAGTTCCTGCAAAGTGATCTAAATTAATTACAAATATGCAATCAATTATTTTGCATTTTATAAGTATTCACTCCCTTTTAATATGACACATCAAATCATCACTGGTACAGCCAATTGGTCTTGGAAGTCACATAATTGATTAAATGGGGATCTGTTTTTGGAGACCCGTGTGCAGTCAAGGTGCTTCAATTGATTGTGGTAAAAATACACCTGTATCTGGTAGGTGCAGCTGCTGGTGAGTCAGTATCCTGGCAAAAACTGCACCATGAAAACAAAAGAACACTCCAAGCAACTCCAGGAAAAGGTTAATGAAAAGCACAAGAATATTTCCAAGTCACTGAATATCCCTTGGAGGACAGTTAAGTTAGTCAAGATGTGGAAAGAATATGACACAGCTGTAAGTCTGCCTAGAGCAAGCCATTCTCAAAAACTGAGTGACCGTGCAAGAAGGGGACTAGTGAGGGAGGCCACCAGGAGACCTATGACAACTCTGGAGAAGTTACAGGCTTCAGTGGCTGAGATGGGAGAGACTGTGTATACAACAACTGTTGCCCCGGCTGCTTCACCAGTCACAGCTTTATGGGAGAGTGGCAAAGAGGATGCCACTGTTCGAAAAAAACTTGCATGAAATCTCAGCTAGAGTTTGCTAGAAGGCATGTGGGAGGCTCTGAAGTCAGCTGGAAGAAGGTTCTATGGGCTGATGAAACCAAAATTGAGCTTTTCTGTCATCAGACTAAACACCATGTTTAGTGTAAGCTGAAACACTGCACATCATCAAAAACACACTATCCCTACTGTGAAGCATGATGATGGCTGCATCATACTGTGGAGATACATCACTGCAGCAGGTCCTGGAAGGCTTGTGAAGGTAGAGGGTAAAATGAATGCAACAAAATACAGGGAAATCCTGGAGGAAAACATGATGCAAGAGAACGGTGACTTGGGAGAAGATCTGTTTTCCAGCAGGACAATGACCCCAAGAATAAATCCAAAGCTACACAGGAATGGCTTAAAAACAACAAAGTTAATGTCCTGGCGTGGCCAAGTCAGAGTCCAGACCTTAATCCTATTGAGAATTTGTAGCTGGATTTGAAAAGGGCTGTTCACTCATGATACCCAGGCAACCTGACAGAGCTTGAGCAGTTTTGTAAAGAAGAATGGGGAAAAATTGCAGTGTCCAGATGTACAAAGCTGATAGAGACTTATCCACACAGACTCAAGGCTGTAATTGCTGACTTGAAGTGGGTGAATACTTATGCAATCAATTATTTTGTTTTATATTTATAATTAATTTTGATCATTTTGAGGAAATCTGTTTTCACCTTGACATGAAAGTCTTTTTCTGTTGATCGCTGTCAAAAAAGCCAGATTAAATCCACTGATTCAATGTTGTAAAACAATAAAGCATGAAAACTTCCATGGGGGGGGGGGGTCTGAATACTTTTTATAGACACTGAATATACTGATTATAATTCTCAAGTACTAAATTTGCTAACTGATATGGCATCTTTAATTGCCACTGCCGCTAAATTGTATTAATGATTTAAAATATTGAGGATGCTGGAAATGGAATAATAACAAGCAGTAAAAGGAAACATTCAGTAGGCCAGGCAGCATCTAGGAAGAAAGAAATGGATGTAGTATTTTGGGTTGATGACCTTTTGTCAAAATGGTTGGGTGTTTACAAGTCACTTCTTATAATTAATGTCCTCTTTTCTTAATAAGCCCATAAGATATAGGACTAGAATCTGGCCATTTGGTCCAGCCAGTGCGCTCTGCAATTTCATGCTGGCTTATCCATTTTCCCTCTCAGTCCCAATCTCCTGCCTTCTCCCCATATCCCTCATGCATTAAAGAATCTATCAACCTCTGCCTTAAGTAGACCCAATGACTTGGGCTCCACAGCCATCTGTGACAACAAATTCCACAATCAATCAAGCACTCTGAACATGTTTAAGAAAAAGGTTAGTTTCCCAATAGCTTCCACAATTTACTCTAGAACTGGTACATTGCCTTGGAACTGAAACAAACCCTCCCCCTTCCCAAGACAAACCGTGTTAATGGAGACGTGGAAATGGAGGCAACCTCTCTATGCCTTGTATTGCAGCAGTAGTCATCATTTGTCATTTGATCTGCTGGGCATCACAGAAAGAGATGGGAGAGAATCAGGAGATTTGAGAGAGTCCCTGTCCTAGTGTTGTAAACCTGACAGCTTGAATCGTGCCCTGTCCGCCCCTCCACCCTGTCCTCTCTCCCTCCCTCTCGAACCCAACCCGCTACTGTGGACGTGCTCCTCGTAATATCCCATCCAAAGAAAATGAAGATTGCATTAGAGTCTAGCACTGGACAAATGCTGGGTTCTGAGTGTGATAGGACTGGAGGATATTGTAAAGGAGGGGAATGGGGGGGGGTTGCAAGCCCACAGAAGCATCTTAATGTGATGAGTTGTAAATTATGTCATCACAGGTTGTTAAGTCAAAGCGTTTTTCACACCATTCAGTATTATAGACAAAACTTTCTCATATCCAAAAACATAGGTATTCTTTAATTATTTAACACTGTGGCTAAAATCCTGACCAACTTCGAATTGCGACGAATCACTTTTTTTTTTAAAAAGTTCAACCATTTTTGAACAAAATGAGGATGTTGTTATCTACCTTATGCTCTGAGTAACTTGGAGTGGTTTCTATTTGTGTACTCACACCAATCTCTTTTATAACCCACACAGGCATTGACATGTCGGAGTGCTTGCAGTACCCCGATTTCAGTGTTGTTGTTCTCTACAAAAAAGTTATCATTGGTTTTGGCTTCATGGTTCCTGATGTGAAATACAACCAGGCTTATATTTCCTTTTTGCTGGTTCACCCAGAGTGGAGGAGAGCTGGGATTGCGACCTTCATGATTTATCACCTCATTCAGGTAGACTGCTACTCCACTTTGGACATTTATTGTGGCTTGTGTTGCTGAGATAAACACCCCTTTCCCACTCACTCCCTTAAGTGTAGGATCTGTCATTTAATCAGAAAGGCCTAAAATGCTATGGCCTTGCAAAACAAGGTTCCTTAAATATATGATGCTTCATGTAGTAAATTAAAATAGCACACATTTGTACTAAATAAGCATGAGGAGTGTATCACTTTATCAGACTACACTCCCTCAAACCCAAACCTGCCTCGTTAGCCCATCTGGGCACCACATCTCTGAGTACACTGTGTTGCAGATGAAGATTTCCCCACCACCAGCAGTTCCTTAATGCCACCTCAGTCTTATTCTGGAATCGCTCGCAGTGCTTTTCCAGAGAAGATGTTTTCCTGGAGGGATTCCCCTTTTGGCTCACCTGAACTATTAGGAAGGTTGTGCTGAAGAGTATGTAAATTTTATTACCTTTGGTTGATAGCAGCAGCATCTGTAAAAATCCCCTCTGTCATCAGTTTATCTCATATTAATCAGCCTCTGTGATTCTACAGGTGAATGTGGATTCCAGTTATCTGTGCTCTCTAACCTTCTGTTTTACAGACCTGCATGGGGAAGGATGTGACTCTACACGTCTCTGCCAGTAACTCTGCCATGTTACTGTACCAGAAGTTTGGATTCAAGGCTGAGGAATACATCTTGGATTTCTATGACAAGTATCACCCCTTGGATAGTAAGGAGTGTAAACATGCATTTCTCCTCAGATTGCGGAGGTAATCTCTTGGAATTCAGAAATGCAAAAAACACGGACAGGATTGAGAAAATCATGTGATTTGAAGGATCCCTGCCTAAAAAACCCCATGTTGATGTTAATTTGCAAAACTTAGACAATTAAGTAGGAGCAATGATCTTAAATACTGTTAAGTTTTTAGAATATGTATTAAAGAAATTGTTTTGAAAGGCCAACCTCAGACCTGGCTGCAGCGAGGGACCACTGCCATTAAACCTGTGTAGAATGCTGTGGTGCTGTCAGCCCTCGGCCGAACCAATAAAGGGAAGAATAAAGGAACATTTGTATTTTCTTTCATGAGGGATGTGAGGGAAAGCATTGGAATGCTGCTTGATCTGCATTGTTCAGTAACATTTGGTGTTTTCAGGACCATAATAGGACTATAAGACAAAGAAACAGAATTGGGCCATTCTATTATGGCTGATTTATGATAAATCTCAATCCCATTCTCCTGCCTTTTCCCTGTATTCTTCGATGCTCTTGCAAATTAAGAACCTATGAACCTCTACTTTAAATATACCCTGTGACTTGGCCTCTGCAGACGTCTTTGGTAGTGAAATCCACAGTTTACCACCCAATGGCTGAAGAAATTTCTTGTCACCTCTATTCTGAAGGGATCTCCTTGTATTCTCAGACTGTGCCCACTGGTCCTAAATTCACCCACTATGTTCACTGTACCTAGGCCTTTCAATGAGATTGCCCCTCATTCTTTTAAACTAGTGACTACAGACCTGGAGCTCCTCATACAGTAACATTTTCGTTCCTGGGATCATTCTTGTGAACCTTCTCTGGGCCCTGTCAAATGTGCCCACGAACATTTCAGAAGTGAGGAACCCTTTAAGCACCCCTGTCTCTGCTGCCAGTGATTTTGTCAATCTGTGAGTGACTGTAATTTGGGGCAATTTAGTATTCTGTGGCAGCTGATAAATTTCACATTATTTATTTTGTAGGGAGATGGATCAATCATCATTGCAAATTATTATTGTATTTTTATTTTGAAAACACTTCTATACAAAGAAACAAACCCAGTAAATAGTTTTGATTTTTAATTAAACCACATTGATTTGAGTCAGTTCCACATCATAAATTGCCAGAAAAGAACAAAGTAGTGCATCTTTGGCTTTACATTTAAATTTTCTCAAACCACTTGACAGTTAACTCTTGTTATTACATGATTAAAACTGGAAACCAAAGGTTTTTGACATAAACCAAATCTATACCATCAGCTCATTTCAGAATGGAAAAGAATACTGAGTCTTCTCAGATATGCAACAAGAACTTTCAGAAATACACAGCTAACATTCTCAAATGAGACCTTGCTTGAAAATTGCAGATTATGCTTCAGAAGCCTTGAGTGCTGAATGTATTTGCATCTTGAGATCATTAGAAGACATCCAGGTTTACATGTTTGGTCTTGGTAAACTTGGCTAACATGCCCTGTCCCATTTTTGCAGCAAACAGCGATGTTAGTTGGTGACTGCCAGTCTTAACAGCCAAGTCGTATGCTGTTAAACCTTTACCATTTTTCTTTTTTATATTTGCATTACAGCTGTCAGGGATTTAAAAAAAAATGCATTAGTCTGAATTGTCTGCACTTCTTAATTTTGGGTAGCAAATCATAAACACGAACCTGCGGATGCTGGAAATCCAGTGCAACACACACAAAATGACGGAGGAACTCAACAGGTAAGGCAGCATCTGCGAAGGGGAATAAAGAGCGGATGGTTTTGGCTGAGACCCTTCATCTAGACTGAGAGGAAGGGGTGGGGGGGAGGGGAAAGAAGCCAGACATTATCTGGAAAATGATTTTGCCTGACACTATCATTTTCACTCTCGCCTCTTCCACCAAGGACAACGCTGCTTGAGCTAAAGGCTGCCTGCCTGCCTAGCATAAGATGTGGCTGAAGCTGTGGTCCTTCAGAATAATGCACATATTGTTGAGTTGGAGCTTTTTACCCCGCCCTCATGTATACTGTCGTAGAACGTATCCACAACCGCCATTACCTCCAGGTTTGTCATTAGAAGGTGGTTACTATGGACTAAAGAAACAAATACTTACCTAAGTAAAACAGCTGCACATTTCACTCCCTGAGCTCCCATTCCTGCAGCCTCGTGGAGGGCTGTATTGTTCAAGCTGTATTTGAAAAGGACAGATTTGTGTGAATTGATGAACTGTCTAGGCACAGGAGATCCTGCAGGTGCTGCAAATCCAAAGCAACACACAAAATGCTGGAGGTACTCAGCAGGTCAAGCAACATCTAAGGAGAAAAATAAATACTTAACATTTTGGCAACACTCACAAAAAATGCTGGTGAATGCAACAGGCCAGGCAGCATCTATAGGAAGAGGTACAGTCGACGCAGATCGTAAGAGATTTGAAAGTAGGAGGGGGAGATAGAGACATTTTGGGCTGAGACCCTTCATCAGGACTGGAAAAGAAGGGTGAAGACACCAGAATAAAAAGGTAGGGGGAGGGGATGATAGATGATAGGTGATAGGTGAGGGGAAAAGTGGGGGGAAGGTTAAAGGGATGAAATAGAATGTGGCAGCTCTCCTAAGATAGACAACTTTGTAACATTTCTACCTACGATCACTATAGCAGGAAGTGGGACTTGGCCTGTGTTTTTATATACAAACTGGACAAGACCTTAATTGTCTACAAATTAAATATTCATTGAAGTAAAAATCAATTATGGTTCCCTAAGACACTTTCCTTCCTGATTGCCTCATTTCCCACAGGAACCAGTTCACCTCAGAGAAGTGTACCTTTGATCTTTGTACATTTCAAACAGGTTTATTAAGGTAAACATGGAGAACATATAACAAAATTACAAAATTAAAAGAGAATTATTGAGTGGTTAGAAAACGGAATTTGCTGCCATATGAAGTAATTATGCCAGCCGGTTAGCACATCACCAATGGTGATTTAGTTCCCGCCGTGTACGTTCTCCCCGTGACTGCGTGTGTTTCCCAGGTACTCCGGTTCTAAAGGCATATGGTTAAGGTTGGTGAGCAGTGAACATGCCATGTTGGTGGCAGAAGCATGTGAACAGGAGTACATTCCTCGCTGATCTGACACAAAATGAAGCATTTCACTGTATGATTCAAATAGAGGTAATCTCTCTCTAATTATGACAGACAGAGGTACATGTAAGTGGAAGCTGTATACATTTGAGAAAGGTTGAAGGGGGTACTTATTTAGCACTGACAAGGTTGTGTTGGGTTGAATATTTCATAAATCCAACCGTTTAACACTACAGCACAATTTAGGAACTCCCATACTCCACGATTCTAATGCAATAGTCGTGACGTCCTCCCAGAAGGGCAGTAATGCTTGATTCGGCTACTTGCTTTTCTGATCCAATCTGCTCACATGACAATCAGGACCCTTTAAGTATGTGGAAATGACTGTGATGTGATTTGGACCAAATCTATAATGTTAACCTGAAGGAGATAACGATTAGCTCCTGCGAAACTCAAAACTGCTCTGGGTCAACAGGAAGGGCCATAAGTGGGGTTAGACCGCTGCCCTTCAATCCCCTCTCCCCCATGCCATCCACCCTGCAGCAAAAAATCATGTTTGCTGTTGTCAGTGAGCCGGTTGTTCTGACCCTCAGTACGTAACCGAGGTTCAGGAACTCAAATCTCACTGGGAGATCAGCCTGTGACTTAGTGATCTGCCAGCTTTCCAGTCACCGATCACTGTCAGTTAACAATAGCATTTCTGTTGCTGACACTAAGATTAAAGATCCATTTGGAATACTTCAAACTGGATTTTTAACCTTTTAAATTTATCGATGCATACGGGTTCTTAAACTAAAGGATATCATCTGAAGCTTGGTTTTATTAGACAGCTGGAATAAGCACATGTATGTCATTATAGGAAGTGGTGTTACAACCCAGAACAATGCCAGAATGTCATTCTATCTTGGTGGGTAAGTGTTAATTTTCTCGTAGGTACAGTACCACTGTCCCAGGTCAATTCCACCCTTCAGAAACGCAGGTCAGCAAGAAAATGATGCACATGTTTCTCCTTACCGGCCGGACTGCTGGTTAATATCTGCTCCCTTCTGCACCAGCACCGGTATCACCTCATGATATTGGTTTAAAACGGCCACGGTTAACACTGGCCTTTCATCACTATTGCTGCAGTTTGGCTCTGCTCCCTGCAACAGTCACAAATACAGAAAGTACAATGTTTACGTTAAATCATAGAACAGTACACGCCCTTCGGTTTTTAACCTACTCTTCCCTCCCTCATAACCCTCCATTTTGCTTTAATCCATGTGTCTATCTACGAGTCTGTTAAATGTCCTTAATGCATCTCCCTCTACCATCACCAGCAGCACAAAGCACGTTCCACACACCCATTACTCTGTAAAAAAAAACCTACCTCTGACATCCCCCCCCCCCCATTCTTTCCTTCAAGCGCCTTAAAGTTATGTCCCCTTTAGGGCTGAAAAAGAGCTCATACTATAGTTTTATAGACTCGTACTGTACCGTACAGATGCTGAAAGATCTGTCCTCCTCCCTTTCCCCAAAAGTAGCAACCCCCATTACTCCAGTCCCTATGAGTCATCTTTCCTAACAACTTGTCAGTTCTGTGCAATGAGTCCACACCAGCTCTCCATTCTGTCTTGCTAGTTATTTCAGTGTAACCTCTCCTTACTGGCCCATTAACTCCACCCCCCACCCCCCAATCCATGCTCCTTTCTCCTTCATCCCATCTACACCAGGAGCAAATTAACATATCTACCATGAATCTGGTTATATCACACTTATAGGAATGCTTTCCAAATCATTTCAATTGTTTCAATGAAGATCTCTGATTCTTAGCCATTTATCCTAAATCCATCTTCTGGCCCTCTTGCCAGATATAGATCAATCCACTCTTGTGGGTCGAATGATATCAGAACGTCTAACTTACTTCATCGAGTAACTGCTGTACTTCTGCGATCCTCCCCAGACCAGTCGGTCCCACTTCCTTCAGCAGCAGCTGGTCTTCTGTCTGTGGGAAGAGAGAGCAGTGCAGTCTGTGGGTAGCAAGCAGTCCAGGCAGGGCAGGACTGATGCGCCTCCCTCATGTGTGTGTGATACCTTTGCTTATGACTGAGCTAGTCAATTCAGAGCAGAGACAGAACATTGCCAGCACTCAGCAGGACAAGGAGCTTCCGTGTGGAAGAAATAGTTCCTCAGAACAGGACAGGCTCCAAAAAGTTCAAAGCAAATTTCTATCAGTATACATCGATGTCACCATATACTACCTTGCCATTAATTTTCATACAAACATTTACAGAATAAAGAAATACAGTAGGGTCAATGAAACAGTACACTCCAAAGACTAAAAAACAACCAAAATGCACAAGACAAACTGCAAATAAAAAATAAATAAATAATACCGAGAATGAGTTGTCAAGTTTTTGAAAGTGATCCACAGGTTGTGGGATCAGATCAGCTCAGAGTTGGCGAGTAATACTAATTCAGAGGCTCAGTCTAAATGAAGCAATATGAATTTGAAATCAGTTAATTGGGAAAAATGCATTTACTGTAAAGATGGTAATTAAACTGGCAGAGTGCTGTAATAATCTAATTAGTTAATTAACATCAGCAACAAAGGAAACCTTCCCAGGTGCTCTGACCCGGCCTGGCCTGCAGTATGTGCAACTTCAGTGGGGTCACCACTGCAATGAAATACTGTATTGTCTGCCTGCTGATGGCCAAAGCTCAGCAAAGATCCCAACTCCATCGTGGGTACGTCAAAGACGCTCATTACCTTGTACTCGAACCACTGTGAGCAAGAGTGACTGACAACGAGGCACGGGCTTGACTTTGGTTGTGGGGAGTCTGGTGTGAGGCCATCCATTGCAGGGTGCAGGGTCTGGTCAGTCAGTGGTTGAAGTTACGTCAGCAGGAACAGTCAGGACTGAGCCCAGAAATGGGCTGGGAGAAAATATGTTTTTTTTTCTTTTTTTAATTATTTGATTTTAATTGTTGCCCCATTTGTGGAGGGAAGCAGAAAGCAGAGTGTGCAGGGAGATAGCAGATGTTGGAAGTTGGGACATCTGTACCATCTCCACCATCTGCTCCATGGAATTAACCAGCTGGACAAATGAAAAGCAAATGCTGGAAATCTGAAATTCAAACAGTATATACTGGAGATGCCTGCTTCTGACCCAGTGCACAGAAGCGGCCTGATCTGGCTTTTTTAAAATTACAGTAATGGTAAGGTGGATTCCTAAAATACGTGTCTTTGGTTTGTCTGCAGAGAAATCTGATTAAATCACATGGGGGAAATACCAGAGCTTCTCTGCAGCAGCTGACACCAGATTTAATGGAAAGTCTAACATGCATGTTACACCATTAAATCCCAGTGGCTATTTAATGCACTGGCTGTGCACTTAATGGAACTACAGTGTGGATCCTGTAGGTGTTTGTTGAATGCCATTGAGGTAACAAGGCATTCAGCATTAATTTTTGTTACAATCTGGTGTGAAACTCTGCTGTCCCCTTCGGCCAGTTCAAGCAAATATGTGCTCTGTGATTGTGTGAGGAGTCTGACCCTTCCTGGACAACCGGCAGCAGTCAGAAGTCTCCAGGTGGATACCTTGAGTAATCCAGATCCAGTCATTTCTCCAGCTGAGCTATCCCCTGCTCCACAGTTCCTCTCCCCGTTTCTACAGTCCACTCTCACCCCACCCAAAAATGTTGACTGTTCCTTTGTCCCCACAGATGCTGATTTCCTCCAGCAGGTTGTCTCCTTTGTCTCTTTCAACCATAATAATCTCCCACTCAACGAGATACTCAAAACTCAGCCTCACACCATTTCTGCCCACTCCAGTCACGGCACAGTACACACTCTGTGGAATCATTGCTATGCACGGTGGCAGGAGACTGCACAGGAAAGGCCTCTGCACAATGTGTAGTCAGAGACAACAAATCAAACTGCTGGAGAAAATCTGGGTCAGGCAGCAGGGAGATGGACAGTCAATGTTTTAGGTCGAGACTCTTTAAGTGTGTTTCTTTTTAGGCCGTGACTTAATTCACTGCACGGAGCAAGTCCTGTGCGGTGTGATGTTTTAGGTCATTAAAAGAGCTTAATAAAGAGAAGCTGTTTAACAATTGCCTGGCAAATTCATTGCAATTGGGGAAACTGTTAGCCTTTATTCTCTCCACCTCTCTATCCATGGATATTGTGGCAAGGTCCACAATGTTACAGTCCGCATCGATGGGTGCACAGGAACCTGCTACAGATTCATGGCACAAGATTTACGGAGAGCAGAACTGGGAACACAGATGTTACCTGGAGCCCAGCAGCGTAGGCTCAGATCCAGCCCTGAAACCCATGGAGAGCTCTGTCCCCAGCTCTGCTCAATACGTAGGTTCTACATCTACAGCATAATTCATGGCACCCTAAATTATAAATTATTTAAAATATCAAACTGATGTAAAGTATTCAAAACGTATAACTGCTTTCTGCCATAAAGTTCTATCATGGGCAGGATCTGGGAGTCGGGCCTAGGCTGCTGCAGGATCTGGGTGGTAGTTCCGCTGGAATCCACATGGACTGAGAGACTGATTGGTCTGAGGGACTCCTGAACTAATGTGTCTGACAAATCTGACCCGTTCTTTAACTCAAGAGTTGGCTCATTTGGAAACAAAACCATAAAATATGTTGGTACATAAATGGAATAACAGAAATTGGAAGAAAGATTTGAAAAGTGTTTAGTGGTTTGTGGGGGGGGGGGGGGGGGGAGGTCCTGTTTTGTTTGTCCGGTCTTTGCTCATCATGAGCACAGAACTCTGATACATCTCATTACATAATCTAAAGGGATCCCAAGTGTCAGGACTGAACAGTACACGAGAGTTACTGTGAAAGGTACTGACTGGCAGCCTGTCTTCTTTCACCAACACTTCTTTTTTCCTCCACGATTTTTTCGGCTTCTTGGAGGTGTCTGCTCTGTTTGACTGATGCTCACTACCTGGAAACAGGAACATTACAGAGAGAGATGACAACAGGGCCATTTACACCTAAAACTTTGAACAACACAGGCAGTTCCTCAGCAGAAATTAGGAGTTATACATGTTAACTTTTGAGAGTCTCTTTTGTGAAAACTGGAAAATGATTCAGAGATTTAATTTGATTCACAGTAGTAAAACCCCCTGAGCACAAAGCTTGCCCTTGCTGTTGAACTACCATGTGCCTGGTTTATTTGGGAACTTTAAAATGCGAATGTAGGGTAAAGCAATACAGGACCAACCCAGTACAGATCCAGTTTTAGACTGCTGGAAATGTCAGGTATGCCAAACAGTGACTGATCCTGTCTCCTCATGTTCATTAACTGAGCTGATAATAAACATAAGCGATCCAATGCTTACATACAAAACAACATACAAACACGTAGATTTAAGTTCAATTTCTAGGCAAGACAGGGTAACTGGAAGGTCTAAATGGTGGGATGTGGCATATGATTTTCCCCAGAGAGCTATACACAGATATGAGTTTATCATCATTTATGGTAATTAATTAGACTGAGGAACATTAAGTGGTATATCCAAGACCACAGATGACATTAAGACACACACTATATTCTGTTGCTCAGAGGTGGATATTGCAAGGACCATTACTAGATTCAAGAGAGCACAACTAGTAAATATGACAATATTCTTTTTTCTATTTAGAGATACAGCACGGTAACAGGCTTTCCGACCCATCAGGTCCACACTGCCCAATTACACCCATGTGACCACGGAACCTACTAGCCTGCATGTCTTTGGGATGTGAGAGGAAACCTACGAGGTTACGGAGACAATGGACAAGCTCCTTGCCAAGAGCGGCAGCAAAGGACAGTATAGTAACAAGTAATCTGTGCCCAAGTACATAAACCACGCACAGTTAATGCAAAGGCATAAGAGTAGAGTGGACCAGTTCATCAATTATAACGAGCTTTTCAAATTATCAGTTGCTCTATTCCAAAAACTCTGCGTTAGAGGACGCAGGTGAAGTGTACCCTAGTGCCCTCTTAGTTGAGAAATTCTGGGACTTGTGTTGTGAGGCTGGTTCAGGTGGTACTTGTTTCTGGATTGAAACAGTTCACACTGAACCAGGCATCACCCAGCTCACTCCTCCCACTGATACCTTTCACAGCAAAATACCAACAAGGTGATGTCACACTGGTTTTACTTGCTGGAATTTTGTCCGCTGAATACCATCCTCTCATTTGCTCCAGCTCACAGAACACTGTGAAACGGGGAAATTTACCCAGACTAGTCAGACTGCCGTACAGCAGGTCTCTCCCCTCAGTTTCGCTGCTAAGGTAGTTGCTCTCTGAAATCTTTGCCGAGTTTCTAGTTAGTAGGTTCTGTTGGAAGAAGGGAAAAAAACACAAAAAGCATAGAAGGAAAGCACTAATATCACAGTAAGCTTCCAATAACTTTAGGTTCACCAACTGCTTTGTCGAATATGGACCTCCTCAGGGCTTCGTAGTACATTCTTGGTGTCAGACTTTAGTATTTCCCAAAGCATGAGTTAATTTGCAGCTCTAGTGATACACAGTGCATGAGTGACATGACTAACATTCAGTGCTCTTGAAACAGAAAATATGTCCCTGTAGAACCAATGAGTTCAAATCCCACTAAGGAAGAATGGCAACTGGACCGCTTCCCCTCCTGATCCATAGATTATTTCCAGCATTTTATCTATAGTCACAGAGCTCCCAAGTGGTCCACGTTGACCAAGATATCTATCCAAGCTGGACCTATTTGCCTGCATTTGGCCTACATCCTTCTAAACCCTTGCTATCCACGTACCCGTCTCTACCACTAATTCTACTCTTTGAACAGCTTGTACCTCTGATCCCCTGTAAAGCTTTTCCCTCTTGCCTTAAACCTGTGACCTCTAGTTTTGGACTCCCCTACCCTGGTAAAAAGACTGATTACCTTCTCTATCTCTGCCTCTCATAATTTTATAAACTTCTATAAATTATTCACAATAAGATATATGAGCAGAATTAGGCCATTTGGCTCATTGATCTGCTCCTCCATTTCATCATGGCTGATCCATTTTCCCTCTCAGGCCCAATCTCCTGCCTTCTCCCCATATCCTTTCATGCCCTGGCTAATCAAGAATCTATCCATCCCTGCTTTAAATATACCCAATGACTTGCCTGTCACAACTGCCTGTGGCAACGAATTCCACAGAGTTACCTCTCTATGGCTAAATGAATTCCTCCTCATCTCCGTTCTAAAAGGACACCCCTCTAATCTGAGACTGCGTCCTCTGGTATTAGACTCTCCCAGCATAGGAAACATCCATTCTACTGAGGCCCTTCAACATAAGATAGGTTTCAATGAGATCTCCCTCATTCTTCTGAATTCCAATGAATAGAGGCCCAGAGCCATCAAACGCTCCTCATATGACAAGCCTTTCAATCCTGGAATCATCATCGTGAACCTCCTTTGAACCCTCTCCAATGTCAGCACATCCTTTCTTCCTCTATCAAATGTCCATCACTCAAGCCCTGTCGTCTTGGTAACACTACTGTGAATCTTTTCTGTACCATCTCTAATGTAATCACATCCACTCAGTACTGCGGTTACTAGAAATGCACACGATAATCCAAATGCAGCCTAACAAATGTACAATTGTAACATGACATCCCAATTCGAATACTCAATACCTAGGTTAATGATGGCAAACGTACTGTGCACCTTGTTCACCATTGTTTACCCGCGTCACCACTACTTATACCCAAGTCTCGTGTTCAGTAAGACTTTCTACGGCCCTGCTACTCACTGTGTATATCCTGTCCTGGTTTAACTTCCCAAAGTGCATCATTTTGCAATTACCCAAGTTGAATTCCATCTGGTATTTGCTTCCAGTTTCATCTAAAACTGTTGCAACCTCCTTCACCCCACGCATCCCAAGACCAAACCAATTTTGCATCCAACTTGCTATTTCACCCTGCGTCCCATGCACACTAACCTTCTCAACCAACTTACCACGTGGAACCTTGTCAAAGACCTTAAGACACCATAAGAAACACATTGGAGCAGAATTAGACCGTTTGGCTGATCAAGTCTGCTCTACCATTCCATCATGAGGACAATTTATTGTCCTTCTCAACCCCATTCTCCTGCCTTCACCCCATAGCCTTTGACGCCCTGACTAAGAACCTATCAATCTCCACTTTAATGACTTGGCCTCCACAGCCATCTGTGTAACAAATTCCATATATTCACCACCCTCTAGCTAAAGGAATTCTTTCTCATCTCTGTTCAAAAGGGATGTCCTTGTATTCTGAGGCTTTGCTCTCTGGTCCAAGACTCACCCACTATAGGAAACATCCTCTCCATATTCACTCCATCTGGGCCTTTCAATATTCAATAGGTTTCAATGAGATCCCCCTCGTTTTCTAAACTCTGGTGAATACAGGCTCGGAGACATCAAATGATCCTCATATAATAAGCCTTTCATTCCTGGGATCATTCTCATGAACCCTCTCTAGACCCTCTCCAATGCCAACACATCCTTTCTTAGAATAATACTCCCAAATGTGGTCTGCCTAATGCCCTTTTAAGTCCCAATATTACATCCTTGCTTTTATATTTAATTCCACTTGAAACAAATGCTAACATTGCATTTACCTTCCTTACTACCAGCTCAACCTGCAAGTTAACCTTTAGAAAATCCTGCATGAGGACTCCCAAGTCCCCTTGCACTTCTGATTTCTGAATTTTCTTCACATATAAAAAATAGTCTGCGCTTTTATTACTTCTGCCAAAGTGCATGAGCAACATTTCCCGACACTGTATTCCATATGCCACTTTTTGCCCATTCTCCTAACCTTTGCAGGTTCACAGAACTCAGAATATAGAATATAAAACACAGAACATTACAGCACGGTACCGGTGCTTCAGCCCATGATGTTGAGGCGACGTTAAAACCTTCTGTAAGATCAATCTAACTATTTCCTCCCTACCCAAACTGACCTTATTCCCTGCAAGGACAAAGTTCAGTTGGAGGCTGAGCTCATAACCATCTTCATGGACTGTAGCTGATGTGATCTGCCAGGACACAGAGAAGATCACAATTAATGCCATATAATTGTTCTTTAAATGAAAACCATGATCCGTATGCAGACATGGACACAGATGCTAGAATCTGGAGCAAACAAACCATAGGAGGGGAGAGGAGGCGTTGCATGGAAACAGATAAGGGAGCTGGTGTAGGCAGAGGAGTCACAGAGCACTGCAGCACAGAAATAGGCCTCTGTCTTGTCTCATCGACCGGCACATGGACCACAGCTCTCCATTATCCCTCCCATCCACGTACCTATCCAAACTTCTATTAAATGTTGCAATTGAATCCGCATGCACCAGTTCTGCTGGCAGCTTGTTCCACACTCTCACCACCCTCTGAGTGAAGAAGCTCCCCCTTAGACATTTCACCTTTCACCCTTAGCTCATGGCCTCTAGTTGTAGTCTCATCCAACTTCAGTGGAAAGAGCCTGCTTGCATTTACCCTTACAATTATGTCTCCTTCCATCAAATCTCCCCTCTTTCTCCTGAACTCCAGGAAATAAAGTCCTAACCTGTTCAACCTTTCCCTATAACTCAGGTCCTCGAATCCCGATAACATCCTTGTAAGTTTTATCTGTACTCTTTTCTGGAGGTTGGTGACCACAATACTCCAAATTTGGCTTCACCAACATCTTATACAACTTCAACATTACATTCTAACTCCTGTATTCAATGTCCTGATTTATGAAGGCCAATGTTCCAAAAGCTCTCTGTATGACCCTATCTATCTGTGAACCCACTTTCAAGATCTACTACGCTCCTCAGTGCCCTACCGTTCACTGTGTAATTCCTACCCTGATCTGTCCTCCCAAAGTGAAACATCTTACACTTAAATTCCATTTGCCATCTTTCAGCCCATTTTTCCAGCTGGTCCCAAACCCCTGAGAGCTCTGATAGTCTTCCTGGTTGTCCAGTACACCCCCAATCTGATCAAGTTCACCACATTATTATCAAAATCATTGATATAGATGACAAACAATGGACCCTGCACTGATCCCTGGGGCACACCACTAGTCACAGGCTCCCAGTCAGAGAAGCAAGCAGCTACAGTTACTCTCTGGCTTCTCCTGTGAATCTAATGTTACATCCAATTTACTACCTCATCCTGAATGTCAAGTGACTAAAACTTCTTGACCAACCTCCTATGTGGGACCTTGTCAAAGCCCTCCATTTCAGCCTGGTCTCTACCACTATCTTGCTGGGACAAAGAAGGACGGGGATGGCCTTGTTCAATTGCTCTCACTGCCCATAACTAGGTGTGACAGGGACTACAGATCTGATCTAAAAATCAAACTACTGGAGGAGCTCAGTGAGTCAGGCAGAATCCGGGAAATAGACAGTCAACGACTTGGACTGAAACACTGATGTTTTTGAGACTACTTGGCCCCATTATTACGTGGTGTTTTAGGTGCTACAGTCTGACACCCTATTTTAGGACTTTTTGGTGGCAGAATGCCTGGTCTCTTTCAGGAATCCCCTTGCAGGGTTTACAATTGTGGGAAAGCATTGTCTAAAAGTAAGTTTGATGACTTTTGTTTAACCATTAAATCAACTTCCCTGGAACTGTTCCAGAGCTTTTGTTTACTTACTTTTCCCATTTGAGGTTCTCCAATAAGAGCTCGAAATTCAGTGTTGTTATGTGCATAACTGCGCAGATGTGCACAGATGTGATCCAACTGCATTCTCCAATAGCCTGCATATGAAGAAAAAGGTGAGAAATCATTTGGGCACCTTAGACTCAGCCATTAATATTACTGAAAGTAAGTAACAGCAGAGAAGGTTATAAAAATATAGAAACAAAAATGTCTAGACTATATTACAAGAAGAGCTAAATAGTGAAAATATTGGCCTAATGCAGAAAATACTGGGCATACTCAGTAGGCAGGATCTGCTAGGAGATGGCTAACATTTCCAACTTCACACCACAATTAAACAACAAAAGACTGGAAGAACTCAGCAGGTCAGGCAGCATCTGCTGTGGAAAATGGATGGTTGACATTTTGGGTTGAGACCATACATCAGAATTGTTCAATTTGACTATTTCCAGCATTTACTTTTTTTAAATCTGATATTTACATTACAGTCTTTTTTCACAAATAGTTCACCGGAATATTAATGAACAAAGTTTGACACTGAGCCACTTGAATATTATAATTGGTAATTTAAATGTTGGTTAATGAGACAAGGTTTAAAAACCACTTTAAGGACAGGGACCTTTGTTAGCATCGGGGCCAAGAAGGGAAATTGGAAGATAGCACAGGGTTGAAACAGCAGGGGTTGGAGCTCAGACATTTGAGCCCAGGGGTAAGAGGGAAGCCAGAGAAAGCTCAAAGCTCACAGCTCACATTAGATGCTTTTGGGATAATATTGTTTGTGGTGACAAAGAAGTCCATTAGCTCCTCACACATGATGGAGCTCAACATGGAGGGGAGGGTTGTGCTTGTGAAGACTTGGTGGATAAGAGAAATTGGGCTTAATCTTTCCACTGTAAGAGTTTTAACAGAAGACAGCAGAAATGGTATTGCTTTTATTGAATTAACAACTCCGATCAATAGTAGAAATCACCAGAAACATCAGAAACTCATGGAAGCAGAGATGGGGCTTCCCAGGGTTACCCAGGACGATGGGAGTGCACAGGTTCCAGTGTGCTGGTGAGGGTGTAACTGGGCAGACTAGTATCCTTCAGAACACGACCTGACAGCTGCAGTAAGATGAGGCACACATGGGTGAGAGTACAACAGGACAGTGGGGGTTAGATCAGGTCCACACTGCTATCAAAGTAAATTTACTACTAAAGTACTGATACCATATACAACCTTGACTGCATCTCTAGGAAGAGGTACAGTCGATGTTTTGGGCCGAGACCCTTCGTCAGGCAGCCACAAAACAAAGGAAAATTCATGAAAAGTCTCACACAACAAAGACCATCGAACATCCATTGTGTGACAAAAGAACAAATCGTGCAAACATTAGAAACAGTAAACAAACAACACACAGAACATGGACTGCAGAGTTCCTGAAAGCGAGCCCACAGCCACGAAGCCAGGCCAACGCCGAGGTGAGAGTGCAGCCGGTTCAGGAGCCCGTGGTCTGCAGGCCACAGCCTCAGAGTCAGTTCAGCGCCGACTGGACGGGCTCCGGTGGGGATCCTGGCTGACGTGCAGAAGTGAGCTGAACACCGGTTCAAAATCTCAACACCTTCATCCTTTAAAACTGGCTGGGAACTTAAATGGGCTAAACATTGGTTTGTTTGTCTGGCCTGAAGTCCACTCCACCATGGCCGTACTTGCATTCTTGAGAGTCCAGTTCACGGGATCCTTCAGGATACCAGAAAAACACGGTACAACAGCACAACTCCCAAAGGAAAATTACAGGCTGTGGATTGCAAGGGCTGTCGATGGAGCAACTTGTTCACAGTATAGGCATGCGGGGAGGATTCGTCAAGGTAAACATAGTTTCCCACCTGCCAGCTAAGTTTACCTTGCGATCATCATGCCAATGGAGTTATTGATGAATGATGGACTGTACTCATAGATTAACGTAGCCAGTCATTGGGTATATTTAAAAGAGATACTTAATTAGTAAAGGGTATCAGAGGTTATGGGAAAAGTAGGGTTGAGAGGGAAAATAAATCAGCCATGATTAAATGGCAGTCAATGAGATGAATGGATTAATTCTGTCCTATGTCTTCCAGCCTTACATACAGAATAAACTTGCGACACAGTTGCAGATCGGTAGGTGTGATGTTATAGGCATCACTGAGTCATGGCTGAAAAATCATAGCTGGAAGCTTACTGTCCAAGGATTCACATTGTATTGAAAGGATAGCCAGGAAGGCAGAGGGGGCAGCGTTGCTCTGCTGGTGAAGAATCATATCAAATCATTAAAAAGTGGTGACATAGGGTCAGAAGATGTTGAATCGTTGTGGATAGAACTAAGGAAACGCAGGGGTAAAGAAACCCTGATGGGAGTTGTATACAGACCCCCAAATAGTACTAAGGATGTAGCCTACAAATTACAATGGGAGCTAGAAAATGCATGCCAAAAGGCCAATGTCACAATAGTAATAGGGGTTTTCGATATGTAGGTAGATTGGGAAAATCAGGTTGGTGCTGGATTACAGGACGGGAAATTTCTAGAATGCCTACGAAGTGGCTTTTTAGAGCAGCTCATGGTTGAGCCCACGAGGGGATCAGCTACTCTGGACTGGGTGCTGTGCAATGAGCCAGAATTGATTAGACAGCTTAAGGTAGAAGAACCCTTAGGGTCAAGTGATCATAATATGATCGAGTTCACTCTGAAATTTGAAAAAGAGAAGCTAAAGTCAGATATATCAGCATTACAGTGGAATAAAGGGAATTACAGAGACATGATAGAGGAGCAACACACCTAAAAGTTGCTGGTGAACGCAGCAGGCCAGGCAGCATCTCTAGGAAGAGGTACAGTGGACGTTTTGGGCTGAGACCCTTCATCAGGACTGAGTTAGCCCTGACGAAGGGTCTCAGCCCAAAACGTCGACTGTACCTCTTCCTAGAGATGCTGCCTGGCCTGCTGCGTTCACCAGCAACTTTTAGGTGTGTTGCTTGAAATTCCAGCATCTGCAGATTTCCTCGTGTGGACGTGATAGAGGAGTTGGTCAGAATTGACTGGAAAGGAACACTGGCAGGGATGGTGGCAGAGCAGCAATGGCTGGGACTTCTAGAAGCAATTCGGAAGGCAGAGGATATACACATCCCAAAGAGGAAGAAGTATTCTAAAGGAAAGATGACACTACCATGGCTAACAAGAGAAGTCAAAGCCAACATAAAAGACAAAGAGAGGGCATAATATAGAGGAAAGATTAGTGGGAAGTTAGAGGATTGGGAAGCTTTAAAAAACAATAGAAGGCAAATAAAAAAAAGTCATTAAGAAGGTAAAGATGGAATATGAAAGTAAGCTAGCCAATAATATTAATGAGGATACCAAAAGTTTCTTCAGATACCTGAAGTGTAAAAGAGAGGTGAGAGTGGATATTGGACTGCTGGAAAATAATGCTGGAGAGGCTGTACTGGGGGACAGTGAAACGGCGGATGAACTGAATGAGTATTTTAAATCAATCTTCACTGTGGAAGACACCAGCGGTATGGTGGAAGCTTCAGGTGTTAGGGGTCATGAAGTGTGTGAAGTTACCATTACTAGAGAGAAGGTTCTTTAAAAACTGAAAGGTTTAAAGATAGATAAGTCATCTAGTCCAGAACGTGCACACCCCAGAGTTCTGAAAGAAGTAGCTGAAGAGATTGTGGATGCATTAGTAATAATCTTTCAAGAGTCACTAGATTCTGGAATGGTTCCAGAGATTGGAAAATTACAAATATCACTCCATTCTTCAAGAAGGGAGAGAGGCAGAAGCAAAGAAATTATAGGCCAGTTAGTCTGACCTCAGTGGTTGGAAAGATGTTGGAATTGATTATTAAGAATGAGTTGTCAGAGTACTTGGAGGCACATGATAAAATAGGACGTAGTCGGCAATGGTTTCCGCAAGGAAAAACCTTGCCTGACAAATCTGTTGGAATTCTTTGAAGAAATAACAAACAGCATAGACAAAGGAAAATCAGTTGATGTATACTTGGATTTTCAGAAGGCCTTTCACAAGGCGCCACACATGAGGCTGTTATGAGCTATGAGCCCATGGTATTACAGGAAAGATACTAGCACGGATAAAGCAGTGGCTGATTGGCAGGAGGCAAAGAATAGGAATAAAAGGAACCTTTTCTGGTCGGTTGCTGGTGAATAGTGGTGTTCCACAGGGGCTATGTTGGGACTGATTCTTTTTATTTTATATGTCAATGATTTGGACGTTGGAATTGATGACTTTGTTGCAAAGTATGCAGACGATATGAAGATAAATGGAGGGACAGGTGGTTTTGAGGAAGTAGTTAGGCTACAGAAGGACTTAGACAGATTAGGAGAAAGGGTAAAGAAATGGCAGATGGAATACAGTGTCAGGAAGTGTATGGTCATGCACTTTGGTAGGAGAAATGAAAAGTTTGACTGTTTTTTAAATGGAGAGAAAATACAAAAAAACAGAAGTGCAAGAAGTCTTGGGAGTCCTTGTGCAGGATTCCCTAAAGAATAATGTGCAGATTGAGTCTGTGGTGAGGAAGGCAAATGCAACGATAGCATTCATTTCAAGAGAACTAGAATATAAAAGCAAGGATGTAATGTTGAAACTTTACGAAGCACTGGTGAAGCCTCACTTGGAGCATTGTGAGCAGGTTTGGGGCTCTTATCTCAGAAAGGATGTGCTGAAACTGCAGAAGGTTCAAAGGAGGTTCAAGAAAATGATTCCAGGATTGAATGACTTGTCCTATGAAAGGCGTTTGATGGCTCTGGGCCTGTATTCACTGGAATTCAGAAGAATGAGGGGTGACCTCATCGAAACCTATCGAATGGTGAAAGGCCTCGATAAAGTGGATGTGGAGGGGATGTTTTCTATGGTGGGAGAGTCTAAGACCGGAGGAGACAGCCTCAAAACAGAGGGGCATCCTTTTAGAACGGAGATGAGGAGGTATTTCATAGACATAGTCATACTTTATTGATCCTGGGGGAAATTGGTTTTCGTTACAGTTGCACTATAAATAATTAAATAGTAATAAAACCATAAATAGTTAAATAGAAATATGTAAATTATGCCAGGAAATAAGTCCAGGACCAGCCTATTGGCTCAGAGTGTCTGACCCTCCAAGGGAGGAGTTGTAAAGTTTGATGGCCACAGGCAGGAATGACATCCTATGACGCTCTGTGTTGCATCTCGGTGGTATGAGTCTCTGGCTGAATGTACTCCTGTGCCCAACCAGTACATTATGTAGTGGATGGGAGACATTGTCCGAGATGGCATGCAACTTGGACAGCATCCTCTTTTCAGACACCACCATCAGAGAGTCCAGTTCCATCCCCACAACATCACTGGCCTTACGAATGAGTTTGTTGATCCTGCTGGTGTCTGCTACCCTTAGCCTGCTGCCCCAGCACACAACAGCAAACATGATAGTACTGGCCACCACAGACTCATAGAACATCCTCAGCATTGTCCAGCAGATGCTAAAGGACCTCAGTCTCCTCAGGAAATAGAGACGGCTCTGACCCTTCTTGTAGACAGCCTCAGTGTTCTTTGACCCTTTAGTCAGAGAGTGGTGAATCTGTGGAATTCTTTGCTACAGGCTGCTGTGGAGGCCAAGTGTTTATGTATATTTAAGGCACAGGTTGATAGATATTTGGTCAGGGCATGAAGGGATACGGGGAGAAGGCAGGAGGTTGGGCCTGAGAGAAAAATTGGATCTGCCATGATGAAATGGTAGGGCAGACCTGAGGGTCCAAATGGCCGAATTCTGCTTCTATGTCTGATGGTGTTATAGAGGGGAGGCTGGTTTCCATGATGTGCTGAACTATGCCCACAGCTTTATGCAGTTTCTTGCAGCCACAAGCAGGATAGTGACCAAACCAGGCCATTATGCATTCAGCTGGGATGCTTACTATGATGCATCAATAATTATCAAGGGTCAAAGGGGACATGCTAAATTTCTTTAGTAAACCTGAGGAAATAGGGATGCTCAAACACAAGGAATTCTGCAGATGCTGGAAATTCAAGCAACACACATCAAAGTTGCTGGTGAACGCAGCAGGCCAGGCAGCATCTCTAGGAAGAGGTACAATTGACGTTTCGGGACGAGACCCTTCGTCAGGACTAACTGAAAGAAGAGCTAGTAAGAGACTACAGCCTTGAACTCCAGGCCGGGTCTTTATGTGCTGCCATTGTGACCCCTGTCTCCCCTTCTCCCACCACCACTCTGCAACCCCGTCTCCTTCAGATCCCACCGTCAGCTCCTGGGCCCTCAGAGGCTCCATCTTCCTCTCACCCCAACCCTCCCCTCTCCACTGACACCCCCAGCCTCTCCCCTCCCCCCTCTGATCTCAGCTCTCATCCGTGCCGGGTCTTTACCATCCCCTCCGACCTCCAGCTGTCAGAGGCAGAACGCTCGGTCCTCAGTAAGGGCCTCACCTTTGTCCCTCTTCGCCCACACCTCAGCAAGTTCCGCGTTCGCCATGATGTGGAACTTTTCTTCCGCCGTCTCCATCTCCGAGCCTATTTCTTCGGCAAGGACTCTTCCACCCCCACCGATGACCCCTCTCCCGTCTTCAACCCTCCTCTTCTTCATGGACACCCCGCTCTGGTCTTCTGCCTGCTCTGGATCTCTTTATTATTAACTGCCGATGGGACATCAACCGTCTCAACTTCACCGCACCTTGTTCCCATTCCAACCTCACTCCTTCGGAACGCTCTGCTCTCCACTCCCTCCGCACTAATCCTAACCTTACTATAAAACCTGCCGATAAGGGGGGTGCTGTTGTTGTCTGGCGTACTGACCTCTACCTTGCCGAGACACAGCGACAACTTGCAAATACCTCCTCTTATTTACCCCTCGATCGTGACCCCACTAAGGAGCACCAGGCCATTGTCTCCCACAACATCACCGACTTTATCCGCTCAGGGGATCTCCCATCCATTGTACCAACCTTATAGTTCCCACACCTCGCACTTCCCGTTTCTACCTCCTACCCAAAATCCACAAACCTGCCTGTCCTGGCAGACCTCTTGTCTCACCTTGCTCCTGCCCCACCGAACTCGTTTCTGCATACCTCGACACTGTTTTGTCCCCCCTTGTTCAATCCCTTCCTACCTATGTTCGTGACACTTCTCACGCTCTTAAACTTTTCAATGATTTTAAGTTCCCTGGCCCCCACCGCTTTATTTTCACCATGGATGTCCAGTCCCTATATACTTCCATCCCCCATCAGGAAGGTCTCAAAGTTCTCCACTTCTTTTTGGATTCCAGACCTAACCAGTTCCCCTCTACCACCACTCTGCTCCGTCTCGCAGAATTAGTCCTTACTCTTAATAATTTCTCCTTTGGCTCCTCCCACTTCCTCCAAACTAAGGGTGTAGCTATGGGCACCCGTATGGGTCCCAGCTATGCCTGCCTTTTTGTTGTTGTGAAACAATCCATGTTCCAAGCCTATACTGGTATCTATCCCCCACTTTTCCTTCACTACATCGACAGCTGCATTGGCGCTGCTTCCTGCACGCATGCTGAGCTCGTTGACTTTATTAACTTTGCCTCCAACTTTCACCCTGCCCTCAAGTTACCTGGTCCATTTCTGACACCTCCCTCCCCTTTCTGGATCTTTCTGTCTCTGCCTCTGGAGACAGCTTATCTACTGATGTCTACTATAAGCCTACTGACTCTCACAGCTATCTGGACTATTCCTCTTCTCACCCTGTCTCTTGCAAAAATGCCATCCCCTTCTCGCAATTCCTCCGTCTCCGCCGCATCTGCTCTCAGGATGAGGCTTTTCATTCCAGAACAAGGGAGATGTCCTCCTTTTTTAAAGAAAGGGGCTTCCCTTCCTTCACCACCAACTCTGCTCTCAAACGCATCTCCCCCATTTCACGCACATCTGCTCTCACTCCATCCTCCCGCCACCCCGCTAGGAATAGGGTTCCCCTTGTCCTCACCTACCACCCTACCAGCCTCCGGGTCCAACATATTATTCTCCGTAACTTCCGCCACCTCCAACAGGATCCCACCACTAAGCACATCTTTCCCTCCCCCATCCCTCTCTGCTTTCCGCAGGGATCGCTCCCTATGTGACTCCCTTGTCCATTTGTCCCCCCCATCCCTCCCCACTGATCTCCCTCCTGGCACTTATCCTTGTAAGCGGAACAAGTGCTACACATGCCCTTACACTTCCTCCCTCACCACCATTCAGGGCCCCAGACAGACCTTCCAGGTGAGGCGACACTTCACCTGTGAGTCGGCTGGGGTGATATACTGCGTCCGGTGCTCCCAATGTGGCCTTCTATATATTGGCGAGACCTGATGCAGACTGGGAGATCGTTTCGCTGAACACCTACGCTCTGTCTGCCAGAGAAAGCAGGATCTCCCAGTGGCCACACATTTTAATTCCCCATCCCATTCCCATTCTGATATGTCTGTCCACGGCCTCCTCTACTGTAAAGATGAAGCCACACTCAGGTTGGAGGAACAACACCTTATATTTCGTCTGGGTAGCCTCCAACCTGATGGCGTGAACATCGACTTCTCTAACTTCCGCTAATGCTGCACCTCCCCCTCGTACCCCATCTGTTATTTATTTATATATGCACATTGTTTTTCTCTCCCTTCTTTACCTCCCTCTGTCCCTCTGACTATACCCCTTGCCCATCCTCTGGGCTCCCCTCCCCCTTTTCTTTCTCCCTGGGCCTCCTGTCCCATGATCCTCTCATATCCCCTTTGCCTATCACCTGTCCAGCTCTTGGCTCCATCCCTCCCCCTCCTGTCTTCTCCTATCATTTTGGATCTCCCCCTCCCCCTCTCAAATCCCTTACTCACTCTTCCTTCAGTTAGTCCTGACGAAGGGTCACGGCCTGAAACGTCGACTGTACCTCTTCATAGAGATGCTGCCTGGCCTGCTGCGTTCACCAGCAACTCTGAAATAGGGATGCTGGTGACCATCCTTGGATGTGACATCAATGTGCTTTGACCAGGACAGGTTACTGGTGATGGTTGCTCCTTGGAACTTGAAACTCTCAACCTCAACATTGTTGCCGTAAACAGAATGTGCACTACCCCACCAGCCCCTCCAAAGATCAACCATCATTTCTTTTGTCTTGATGACTTTGAGAGAAAGGTTACTGTCAGCACATCACGTCACTGGGCTCTCCATCTCCTTCCTGTACTCTGACTCATCATTATTTGAGTTGCTGCCATTACCGTGGATCATTTGCAAACTTGTGGATAGAGTTAGAGCAGAAGCTGGTCACACAGCCATGGGCATCTCAATTAACAACATTTTTATTAGGGGTGGATGCTAGTGTTTATTATTATTTGCACAATGGGCTGTACTTTCTATTGTGGTTAGCTACTCATATTTGCATGGTAAATATGTATCTACACCAAGCAGGAGACAGAACAAGCCCTGACTATGAAAATCCACACCTGTATGTTTAACTGCATGTCAAATCTACCACAGAAAATGAACTGAATTTCTTACATCCTTCACATACACGAGGAGTAAAATTCTTTACGTTACGTCTCCGTCTAAATGTACAATGTGCAATCATAGTAATTTATAATAACTTATAATAATTAGAACAGTCAATGTAACATAGAAATACACTCAAATCAGTGTGAGTTAATCATTCTGATGGCCTGCTGGAAGAAGCTGTTCCAGGGCCATTTCCCAGACGGTAGCAGCTGGAATAGATTGTGGTTGGGGTGACTCAGATCCCCAATGATCCTTCGGGCCCTTTTTTCACACCTGTCTTTGTAAATGTCCAGCATCATGAGAAGTCCACAACAACAGATGCGCTGGGCTGTCCGCACCACTCTCTGCAGAGTCCTGCGATTAAGGGAATTACAGTTCCCATACCAGGCAGTGATGCAGCCAGTCAGGATGCTCTCAATTGTGCCCCTGTAGAAAGTTTTTAGGATCTGGGGGCCCATAGCAAACTTCCTCAGCTGTCTGAGGTGAAAGAGGTGCTGTTGTGCCTTTTTCACCACACAGCTGGTGTGTACAGACCACATGAGGTCCTTGGGGATGTGGATGCCGAGGAACTTGAAGCTGCTCACCCTCTCAACCCCAGATCCACTGACGTCGATAGGGGTTAGCCTGTCTCCATTCCTCCTGTCGTCCACAACCAGCTCCCTTGTTTCTGCGACATTGATGGAGAGGTTGTTTTCTTGACATCACTGTGTCAGGGTGATGATTTCTTCCCTGTAGGCCACCTCATTATTGTTTGAGATTAGGCCAATCAATGTAATGTTGTCGGCAAATTTAATTAGCAAATTAGAGCTGTGGGTGGCGACACAGTCATGGGTGAAAATGAGGGGATTTAGTACACAGCCCTGAGGGGCTCCTGTGTTGAGAGTCAGAGGGGTGGAGGTGAGGGAGCCCACTCTTACCACCTGCCGGTGATCTGACAGGAAATCCAGGATCCAGCTGCATAAGACAGAGTCAAGGCCAAGGTCTCTGAGCTTCCTGTCGAGTCTGGATGGAATTATGGTGTTGAATGCTGAACTGCAGACCAAGAACAGCATTCTCACATAAGCATCCTTCTTCTCCAAATGTGTAAGGGCAGTAAGAATTGAAAATACACCTGGACTAAGATGTTAACTGTCCTGCACTATCAGCAGTGGGATCATCAGTTGATCTGCCACCTGTCTTCAGGAGTTTCAGCCCACTTATGATTAAGACTCTCTTGAGGTGGTGGGCCGGCAGTGCTAAAGCACCACCTCCCACTGGTGAGCTTAAAAACTCGGCATCTGCCTCTATCAGAGTTGTTGCTCGTTTCCATCCAACAGACAGTCTGCTCTTTAGGTGTCTATGCAACTACTGAAGGATGTGTAGAGCTGTGGCTATTACGTCATCTGTCGATCGATTGTGTCAGTAGGTGAATTGTAGGGGGTCCAGTGAGGGTGGTAGCATGCTACAGATGTAGTCCTTGACCAGCCTCTCAAAGTATTTGCTCATTATTGCGGTGAGTGTGACAGGATGCCAGTCGTTCAGGCATGTTACCTTGGTCTTTTTTGGTACAGGGACAATGGTGGATAATTTGAAGCAAGAGGGCACTCTGCACTGGGAGAGGGAGAGATTAAAATTGTCTGTAAACACACCTGCCAGTTGTGCTGCGCACATCCTGAGTACTCAAATCCTCAATGTCATTCAAAAACATACAAATACTATTAAAAAAAGTTAATATTAAAACACTCAAAAATACTGAGAAATAAGATATAGGAAAGGATAGAGCCTGCTTCACTGTTCATTAAGATGACAGCTGTACTATCTTTAACTTTCCTGTCCCAGCCTTTAATTCCCTTCTATCTAAGCACTGAATATGCCCAAGGATTCAGCCCCTGTGTTTTATGGGCAAGGATCTCCATTTTATACATGAAGAAGTAGTAATTCAACTTGCAGCTGTCTGTAACCTCTTCAGTTAAATAAAGAGTTTTTTCTCCAAAATGAAGAGCTTCACATTTTCCTACATTTGCTAACTCTTGGTCTACTTACTTAACCCATCAGTCTCTCCAAACTGAATGCACCCTTCTCAGGGTTGGCCTTCCCTGCTACAGTGGTGCAGGCTGAGTACTGACGGCCTGGGCTCACCAGCTGGCTGCACTGTCTACTGGCAATGTCGGCCTCTCGCTTCGGCAGTCTGAGGTACCCGCCTGCTTCCAGCAGACTTCAATAATACCGGTGCCCAAGAAGATCGTGATAACCTGCCTCAGTGACTGTACTCTGGTGGTATGTGATGAAGCGCTTCGACAGGTTGGTTATGAAGCACACCATGGGAGAGGGGTGAAGTAAGATGGTGGGGGGGTGAGATGTGGAAAAGGTGAGGGGCTGCAGAAGAAGGAATCTGATAGGAGAGGAGAGTGGACCACAGAAGAAAGGGAAGGAGGATGAGCTATCACGCCCAGCTTTTTACGTCATCCTCCCCTCCCCCATGAGCTGGTCTCACCTGTCACCTGCTGGTTTGAGCTCCTTCCCCTCCCCCATGGTCTTATTCTAGCCTCTTCCCCCTTCCTTTCCGGTCCTGTTGAAGGGACTCCGCCGAAACGTCAGCTATTTATTCACTTCCGTAGATACTGCCTGACCTGCTGAGTTCCTCCAGCATTTTGAGTGTGTTGCTCTGAAATAATACTCACCCTTGCTAGAAGTAGCGGTTCTTCTACTGAAATGGCCTTGATATTCCTACACTGGGCACAAGCTGGAACAGGCTTTGCCAGCAGATTCACACTAGCAGCTGGATTTCAATCCAATTCATTTAATCGTCATTTAACCATATACGATTACTCATGAATACAGCCAGATGAGACAACATTATGACAGGGTGAAGGTGCAAAGTCACACACAAGGTTACAATCACGTAATGAGTCCTGAAGCCCACCTCCCCCACGATGCCACGGCTAGATGCATACAATTCAACAAACACACATGAATATCAGTAAGAACACACATATATAAGATATAGGAGCAGAGGTAGGTCATTTGGCCCATCGAGTCTGCTCAGCCATTCAGTCATGGGCTGATCCAATTCTTCCATTCACCGCCACCCCCTGCCTTCTCCCTGTACCCTCTGGGGCTTCCTCTGGCTTCCTCCTACATCCCAAAGATCTGCAGGCTAGCAGATTAATTGGCCACTGTTTAAAAAAAAACATTGTTCCCAGTGGATGGACGAGTGGTACAATTAGGGAGGTAGATGAGGGTTTGGGGAGGGTAAAGGATTAATGTACGTAGGTGGTTTATGGACGGCATAGAAACAGTGGGATGAAGTGCCCATGTCTGTGCCATATGGCTCTATGACTCACAGAAACGTAGGACGTAGAAAACCTACAGCACAATACAGGTCCTTCGGCCCACAAAGCTGTGCTGAACATATCCTTACCTGAGAAATGACCTAGGGTTATCCATAGCCCTCTATTTTCCTAAGCTCCATGTACCTATCCAGGAGTCTCTTAAAAGACCCTATTGTATCCGCCTCCACCACTGTCGCCAGCAGCCCATTTCACACATTCACCACTCTCTGCATAAAAAACTTACCCTTCACATCTCCTCTGTACCTACTTAGAAGCACCTTAAAACTGTGCCCTCTCGTGCTAGCCATTTCAGCCCTGGGAAAAAGCCTCTGACTATCCACACAATCAATGTCTCTCATCGTCTTATACACCTCTATCAGGTCACCTCTCATCCTCCATCACTCCAAGGAGAAAAGGGCCGGGTTCACTCAACCTATTCTCATAAGGCATGCTCCCCAATCTAGGCAACATCCTCGTAAATCTTTTTTGCACCCTTTCTATGGTTTCCACATCCTTCCTGTAGTGAGGCGACCAGAATTGAGGACAGTACTCCAAGTGGGGTCTAACCAGGATCCTATATAGCTGCAACATTACCTCTCAGCTCTTAAACTCAATCCCACGATTGATGAAGTCCAATGCACCATATGCCTTCTTAACCACAGAGTCAACCTGCGCAGCAGCTTTGAATGTCCTATCGATCAAGATTCCTCTGGTCCTCCACACTGCCAAGAGTCTTACCATTAATACTAAATTCTGCCATCATATTTGACCTACCAAAATGAACTACCTCACACTGATCTGGGTTGAACTCCATCTGCCACTTCTCAGCCCAGTTTTGCATCCTATTGATGTCCCGCTGTAACCTCTGACAGCCCTCCACACTATCCACAACACCCCCAACCTTTGTGTCATCAGCAAATTTACTAACCCATCCCTCCACTTCCACATCCGGGTTATTTATAAAAAATCACGAAGAGTAGGGGCCCCAGAACAGATCCCGGAGGCATACCACTGGTCACCGACCTCCACGCAGAATATGACCCATCTACAACCACTCTTTGCCTTCTGTGGGCAAGCCAGTTCTGGATCCACAAAGCAATGTCCCCTTGGATCCCATGCCTCCCTACTTTCTCAATAAGCCTTGCATGGGGTGCTTTATCAAATGCCTTGCTGAAATCCATTTACACTACATCTACTGCTCTACCTTCATCAATGTGTTTAGTCACATCCTCAAAAAAATTCAATCAAGCTCCTAAGGCACAACCTGCTTTTGACAAAGCCATGCTGACTATTCCTAATCATATTATGCCTCTCCAAATGTTCATAAATGCTGCCCCTCAGGATCTTCTCCATCAACTTACCAACCACTGAAGTAAGACTCACTGGTCTATAATTTCCTGGGCTATCTCTACGCCCTTTCTTGAATAAGGGAACAACATCTGCAACCCTCCAATCCTCCAGAACCTCTCCCATCCCCATTGATGATGCAAAGATCATCGCCAGAGGCTCAGCAATCCCCTCCCTCACCTCCCACAGTAGCCTGGGGTGCATCTCATCCAGTCCTGGTTATTTATCCAACGATACTTTCCAAAAGCTCCAGCAATCCTCTTCCTTAATATCTACATGCTCAAGCATATCTACATGCTCAAGTCATCACTACAATCGCCAAGATCCTTTTCCACAGTGAATACTGAAGTAAAGTATTCATTAAGTACCTCAGCCATCTCCTCCAGTTCCATACACACTTTTCCACTGTCACACTTGATTGGTCCTATTCTCTCACATCTTATCCTCTTGCTCTTCACATACTTGCCTTGGGGTTTTCCTTAATCCTGTCCATCAAGGCCTTCCCATGGCCCCTTCTGGCTCTCCTAATTTCATTCTTAAGCTCCTTCCTGCTAGCCTTATAACCTTCTAGATCTCTATCATTTTTTGAACCTTTTCAAAGCTCTTCTTTTCTTCTTGACTAGATTTACAACAGCCTTTGTACACCACGGTTCCTGTACCCTACCATCCTTTCGCTGTCTCATTGGAACATACCTATGCAGAACTCCAAGCAAATATCCCCTGAACATTTGCCACATTTCTTCCGTATGTTCCCCTGAGAACATCTGTTCCAAATTTATGCTTCCAAGTTCCTGCTTGTTAGCCTCATATTTCCCCTTACTCTAGTCAAATGCTTTCCTAACTTGTCTGTTCCTATCTCTCTCCAATGCTATGGTAAATGAGATAGAATTGTGATCACTATCCCCAAAATGTTCTCCCACTGAGAGACCTGACATCTGACCAGGTTCATTTCCCAACACCAGATTAAGCACAGCCTTCTCTTATAGGCTTCTCTACATATTGTGTCAAGAAACCTTCCTGAACACACGTAACAAACTCCACCCTATCTAAACCCCTCACTCTTGGGAGATGCCAATTGATATTTGGGAAATCAAGAACAACAACCCTGTTATTATCACACCTTTCCAGAATCTGTCTCCCTATCTGCTCCTCAATGTTCCTGTTACTATTGAATGGTCTATAAAAAACACCCGGTAGAGTTATTGACCCCTTACTGTTCCTAACTTCCATCCACAGAGACTCTGTAGACAACCTCTCCATGATTTTCTCCTTTTCTGCAGCCGTGACACTATCTCCGATCAGCAGTTCCACGCCCCCACCTCTTCTGCCTCTCTCCGTCCTTTCTGAAACATCTAAGCCTGGCACTCAAAGTAACCATTCCTGCCCCTGAGCCGTCCAAGCCTCTGTAATGGCCACCACATCATAGCTCCAAATACTGATCCACATTCTAAGCTCATCCACTTTGTCCATAATACTCCTTGCATTAAAATAGACACATCTCAAACCATCGGTCTGAATGCGTCCCTTTTCTATCACCTGCCTATCCTCCCTCTTGCATTCTCTCCAAGCTTTCTCTATTTGTGAGCCAACTGCCTCTTCCTCCGTTTCTTCAGTTCGGTTCCCACCCCCCAGCAATTCTTGTTTAAACTCTCCCCAATAGCCTTTGCAAACCTCTCCGGCAGTATATTGGTCCCCTTGGGATTCAAGTGCAACCCGTCCTTTTTGTACGGGCCACACCTGCCCCAAAAGAGGTCCCAATCCAGAAATCTGAATCCCTGCCCTCTGCTCCAATCCCTCAGCCACACATTTATCCTTCACCCATTCTATTCCTACTCTATTCTGTCATGTGGCACAGGCAGTAATCCCGAGATTACTACCTTTGTGGTCCTGCTTCTCAACTTCCTTCCTAACTCCCTGTCATTTGTTTTCAGGACCTCCTCCCTTTCCCTACCTGCGTCGTTGGTACCAATATGTACCATGACCTCTGGCTGTTCTCCTTCCCACTTCAGGATATCGGGGACGTGATCAGAAACATCCCAAACCCTGGCACCTGGGAGGCAAACTACCATCCGTGTTTCTTTCCTGCGTCCACAGAATCACCTGTCTGACCCCTTAACTATAGAGACCCCTATCACTGCTGCCATTCTCTTCCTTTCCCTACCCTTCTGAGCCACAGGGCCAGACTCTGTGCCAGAGCACGGCCACTGTTGCTTCCCCCAGGTTGGCTGTCTCCCCAACAGTACTCAAGCAGGAGTACTTTTGCTGAAGTACTGGGGTACTTTAACAAAAGTCCCAGCCACTGGGGTAGTATCTAGAGGGTAGTCTTTTGCCCTTCCCTCTCCTGACTGTCACCCACTTATCTAACTCCCGTGACTGCCTGCCTACCTCAATCAAGAAAATATTTAACTGAGTAAGAAACTGATTGGAGAACACCAGTGAAACCTTTCCAAAAATCATTTAAATGTACATTTATATTATACCTTTCATGGCCTTTTTATTTAAAGTCAGAAATTTCAAAAGTTGAGAATATGAACCCTTTGCAGAAAAAGCCATTTTAGGCTGTAAAGGTGAGACTGCAGCAGGCTACCTCTCCATAAGACCATAACACATAGTAGCAGAATTTTCCTGTCTTCTCCCAGTAACCTTTGACATCCTGTTTAATCAAGAACTTATCAATCTCCACTTTCAATATACTGAATGACATGGCCTTCACAACCGTCTGTAGTAATGAATTCCACAGATTCACCATGCTCTGGCTAGAGAAATTTCTCTCATGATACATCAAGGAGTAGTTCTTTAAAGAAGTAAAGGAGTCCACTTTGTTCTATGAGACTGTCAGATGAAGACTAGCTTAATAAAGATTTTAATGTTGTAAATATGGAAATGAATAGAACAAGAAACATGGTGTAATCCAAGTAGCACAAACTGAGTGTAATCATATGGAGAAAATTCTACCTCTAGGTACTTACAAGTTCAAACAACGAATAAGCTGAGTTAGTAATACTTAAGAATACATTATGTTAAGTCTCTTGATTAAACAAATGCCCTGGTTAGATATTTATTGTTTTTAATACTTCATATTTAATTAAACAGTCACTGAATATTGCTCTAATGAACTTAAACCAAATGTAGCCCCCCGGGCACTCTCAGGGTGGCTCAGCTCGTTGTCGTCTAGGGAAACAACAGAATAAGAAAGACTTCCATTTATGTGGTACCTTGGGACATGCTAACATCAACCAATGGAGAAATAAGTGGTGATCAATCAGAATTAAACCAGCTGGCACATGGAGTATGCTCTGTCATTCCGTCATGGCTGATTTATTATCCCTGTCCACCCTATTCTCCTGCCTTCTCCCTGTAATCTCTGACACCCTGACTAATCAAGTGCCTATCAACCTCAGTCTTAAAGCAGCCAGTGATCTGGCCTCCACAGCTGCCTGTGGCAATGAATCCTGCAGATTTTACACCGTCTGGCTAAAGACATTCCTCCTCACTGTTTTCCAAATGGATGTTCCTCTACCTTTCAAATTGCCCTCAGAAACTCCAGCCATTGCTGTTCTGCTCTCACTCCTGATAGTGCCCCCTTCTGATCAACTTTGGCCAGCTCCTCTCTCATGCCTCTGTAATTCCCTAACTCTACTGTAATATCAATACATCTGGCTTCATCTTCCTTCCAAACTGCAGGGTGAATTCTATCTGCCTCCCAAGTTTACTTTACCTTAAGCTCAGTAATCAAATCTGGTTCGTTACACAACACTCAATCCAGAATTGCCTTTCCCCTAGTGGGCTCAACCACAAGCTACTCTTAAAAGCTATCTCATAGGCATTCTACTGATGCCCTCTCTTGGAGTCTTGCATCAAAATGTTTGTCCTAATCTAGCTGCATGTTGTAATTTCTGATGGCTATCGTAACATTGCCTTTTCTAACTCCCATTGTAATTTATATCCCACATCCTGGTTACTGTTTGGGGGCCTGTAAATAACTCCCATCAGGGTCCTTTTACCCTGGCAATCACCAAACTCCACTGATAAAGATCCTATATTTTCCCATCCCATGTCATCTTTTTCTGAGGATTTGAATTCATTTTTTACCAACAGAGCCACCCCACTCCTGCTGCCCTCTGCCCTCTGATTGTTCTTTCAATACAATACGTATCCTTGGGTGTTAAGCTGCCAAATACCACCTTTCTTCAGCTATGACTCAGTGACGTCCACAATATCATATCTGACACTCTCTAACTGCACTACAAGATCATCTACCTTATTCCATATCCTGTGTGGATTCAAATATAACACTTCCAAGTCCTGTATTCTTCATTCCTTTCGATTTTGTTCCCATGTTACAGTTCCACTTATCCTACTGACTGAAAGTTTGCCCAATCATCTGCCTGTCCTTGTTCACAGTCTCACCACACAATGCATCAATTTGTTTCCCAACCGCCCCATCCTCAGCCCCATAACTCTGGCTCCTATACCTCTGTCAAATTAGTTTAAACCCTCTCCAACAGCTCTAGCAAACTTCCCCAGTCCCCCTTGGGTTCAGGTGTAACCTGTCCTTTTTGTATAAGTCATATGAGATCCCAAAAATCTGGAAATTCACAACCCTGTCCCATCCCATACATCACATCCTCAGCTAATCATTCATTGGCACCATCACCCTATTCCTGCCTGGACTAGCATGTGGTACAGGGAGTAATCCAGAGATTACTCCTTGGAAGTCCCATTCTTCAGTCTCTTCCCTAACTCCCTATACTCACTGAGCAGGACCTCTTCCCTCTTTCTACCCATGAAATTGGTGCCAATGTGCACCACGACCTCCGGCTACTCACCCTCCCTCTTGAGAATTGTCTGCAGCCACTCTGAGACATCCTGGACCTGAGCACCTGGGAGACAACACACCATGCTGGTGTCCCTTTCACGAATAGAGAATCTCCTGTCTGTCCCCCTGACTATTGAGTCTCCTATCAGTCTTGCTCTGCCCAACTTTGTCCTTTCCTGCCGAGCCTCAGAGCCCGTCACAGGCCTGGCTGCTGCACCCTGACAGGCCAACCGCCCAGCAGATTCCAAAGGGGTATACTTGTTGCTGAGGGGAATGGCCACATGCTGATGTAGTAATTAAGGAGACCATTTTGGACCCTGCAATCCCACATTTTACAGGAGGAGCATTCCACTGTCTGATCTACCATCCTGCCCACGGTTGTTATACCTTCTCCAGCTAAACTAGTCTGAGGCTGTTCTCACCTGAGCCTCTTATAAAGTATGAAATGTAAAGACAGATTTCACACCACAGGAGACTAGATACCTAGCATATAATCTGTGATGTTCACTGAGGAATAGACATTGACATTACATCAGGGGGACTGTTCCCACCCTTTTTCATAACGATATCATGGAATCTTTATTTACACCAGAGAGGGCAGCACAATCTCTATCCAAGCTCTCACCTGAAGGACCCTTGAAGTATTTGATAAGGTTACATATCGCAACTCTCCCTCACTTAAATCCAAATCACGTGCTAGTCTCGACACTATCATAATGGTGTCGAGGTCCTCATTGATGTCGATGATGGACGAGCACACAAGGTTACATAGCTCAGTGGAATGGAGGCACAATCTTCTGACTCAGAGACAAGCATTAACCGCTGACAACTACAACATAGACATCAGGACTATATGTCAGTCTGTAGTTAATGTTTCAATCTGTATGCCTTGTTGTTCTAGAGTGGATAGTTTGGATAACTTTTGAACAATTAGTCTGAACTTTAGAATAGAACATAGAGCAGTACAGCACAGAAACAGGCCCTTCAGCCCTTTGCTTTAAGTGGTCATCTTACTTAGATTCTCCCTTACTCATTTGTGTTCAGTGGCACTGAAGCCTGGTCTATGTCACCTGTTCTCATGGCTTAGTTGTTTTAGTCCTACTATAAATTCTTGTGAATCTACGTTGTACCAACTTATTCAAAATACAAAATTTCAAAGATTTTTTAAAAATTGAAGTACATATATGTCACCATACACAGTACCACCCTGAATTTTTTTTCTTGTGGGCAATCACAGTAAATACATAGGCACAGAATATAATCAATGGAAAACTGCACACAGCAAGATGGACAAACAACCAGAGGTGGGGAGTCCTTGAAAGCGAGTCCATAGGTAATGGGAACAGTTCAGTGTTGGGGTGAGTGAAGTTAAGTTACCCCCTCTGATTCAAGGGCCTGGTGGTTGAGGGGGTAATAACTGTTCCTGAACCTGGTAAAGCAGCTAAATATGTACAGTAGTGGGGAGAAACACGATAAATATCCAAGAGAATCATAGTAACATAGAGGGGAAGAAAGCCTTTGCACAGTCACCATCATGAATGCTGACATTTCAGGGAAGGGAATATAAATACGTTGACTGGGCAAAGATCCAGCAAATAGAGCATAATGTAGGAAAACATCAAATCATCCAGTTAGCAGGAAAAATAAAATTTTATCACTTTATCTAAATGCTGAGAGATTGCAGAGGTCTGAGACATAACAGGATATGCTAACACCCACAAAGTACTAGTGGAACTCTGTAAGTCAGGCAGTATAAATAAAGAATCAACATTTTGGAACAAGACTCCTCATCAGGACTGAAATACTCTATTCTTCTCCATAGATGCTTCCTGATCTGCTTAATTTCTCCAACATTTTGTATAGGTTACCCTGGATTTCCACCATCTGCAGACTCCCTTGTGTTTATGATTTGCTGGACATCATGGTGCATGAACAATCTCTTCTCCGGCTGCCAGCCAGCTACAGGTATCCATTATAACCAAGGTTGTGGAATGGAGTCTTTGAATTTTTTTTTTAAAGACTTGGACAGATCCTTCATCAGGAAGAGAGTAGAAGCTTACTGGATTCAGGTGAGAATGTTGAGGCTACAGTCAGGTCAGCCGTTGTCTTATTGAATTATGGAAAGTTCAAGGTGCTGAGTAGCCCACTCCAACTCTGTATGACCACATGTAACAGAACTGATGTTAACCCCAATATGTTGAAGGCCATTTTAGACCTTCAAGGACTAAATAATATGCACATTTAGAAAAGTAACTCACTCACAAGGTTTAAAAAGAAGGGGTGGCATCTAAAGAAACTAAGAACATTAAACTCATGAAGGTAAGAGATTCTGCAGATGCTGGAAATCCAGAGCAATGCACACAAAATGCTGGAGGAATTCAGCAGTCAAGCAGCATCAATGGAAATGAATAAACAGTTGACATTTCAGGCCAAGGCCCTTCTTCAGGGTTGGAAAGAAAGGGGGAAGATGCCAGGAGAAAAAGTGGAAGGAGGGAAGGAGGACTAGGTGATAGGTGAAACCAGGTAGGTGGGAAAGGTAAAGAGCTGGAGAAGAAAGAATCTGATAGAAGAGGAGAATGGACCATAGGATAAAGAGAGGAAGGAGGGTCACTAAGGGGGAGATGACAGGCAAATGAGGAGAAGAGCTAAGAGGACAGAGTGGGGGAATAGTAGAAGAGAGAAGTGGAAGGGAAAAAAATTATTTACCAGAAGGAGAAATCGATGTTCATGCCGCCTGGTTGGAGGCTACCTAGACAGAATATGAGGTATTGCTCTTTCACCTTGAGCGTGGTTTCATCGTAGCAAAAGAGGAGGTCATGGGTGGACATGTTGGAATGGGAATGGGGATAGGAATTAAAATAGCTGGCCACTGGGAAATTCCACTTTCGGTGGTGGAGTGGAGACCCCCCTAATTTACGTTGGGTCTCACCAATGTAGAAGCCACCGCATCAGTCTCTCGTCTATAATGTTAAACGACCTGGGCTTCAATGTGTTCCCAAGTGCAAAAGAAAACATAGGAATGTACAGGAATCTAAATTAAGCTTTAAGTGCACAGTGATCCCAGCTTTCTTGCACCTCTCAACTACCTGAAACACAGGAGAGATACCAGATCTGCACTCAAGTAACACTTTTAATGTACTTGAGAAAAGAGACTAAATGCACATTAATCACTTTTAATGCATCTCCTCCCCCCCCCAAGGTGCAGCTCTCACTACCACCTCGTACTTCCTCCTCCCCGCGCCCCACCTTCTTGCTTTGACTTCTCAACTTTTTTCCAGTCCTGATGAAGGGTCTCAGCCTGAAACGTCGACTGTTTACTCTTTTCTACAGATGCTGCCTGGCCTGCTGAATTCCTCCAGCATTTTGTGTGTGTTGCTTGGATTTCCAGCATCTGCAGATTTTCTCTTGTTTATAGTGTAGGAGTAGCTGGGTGACTAACTCTGTTTAATACAACATTGCAAAGCATCTTGTACAAAGAGTGGCAGAGTATGATTACTTCTCCAAACCAACAGAACCGCAGTAACAGTAAGAAAACAGTCGACGACTACAAAGAGCCTCACCTTTCCCTGAGTCAGCATGTACAAACGTTTGTACACTTGCCACAATCTTACAAGCACCAGCAGGTACTGAGAGACAGGGTAGACAGACAGCAGCGCTACACATTCTTTGCATTGGCTGAAGATGACTACTAGATGAGAATCTTTTTTTAAAAAAGTGAAAGCAACACAGCAAAGAAAGAAAACAGCAAAAAATAATTCAATTCGCAGCAGATTTCATAGGATCAAATCTAAAACTCTGGAAATAATACGAACATTTGAAAGCTTAGTGATCTAGCTAGCTTAGCAAATCTAAGCAATGTACTGCTCTTCATAAGTTGCATCTTGGCGAACCTCAGATTCAAAATGACTTCTGAAACAGTGTAATCAAACATCAGGGATTGTCTACAACCCAGTTTTAAATCCTACACACTTTCTCATCCAGACTCGCTACCACAGCCACATATCCTTCCTCGGAACTTGTCTTTGCCACAATCATTTTGCACATGGCTTCCAGATCCATTTTCAGGTCTCTCGGTTTGGACCCACCGAGGATCCCAGGTACTCGCGTTCAATTGGCTACTTCTCCCCCGGCTTCTCCTTCTGACTTCTACACGCCACCCTCTCTGCTATGTGGAGATACCTGGTGGCCCTGCCACAGCTCCAGGCCTCTCTCTCCTCTGCTGGTCATGGACCTCTCCAACATCTCACCCTCCGCTAGATCATGCCTTCAATTGCCAGTTCTTCACCTCCCTCGCTTCAAGGAAGGATCACAAGGTCACCCGACTCCAGACCGCGGATCACACCATCTCCAACTCCAGTCCCAACGGCCCTGGACACCCCCATATCGTGGTCCCTGTTGCCTCTGGGTCAAACTTCAACTTGATCGGATGTCCCCAGAACGTGGTTCTTGCCATCTCCAACTCCAGCTCCAATGGCCCTGGATGTCTCTGGATCAGTGATACAATTGTGGTCAATCCCAGCTCCACTGATACCAAGTGAATCCAGACCCTGGATTCCACAGCCGCCAATGCTGGTTCCTGACTCCGGACGCCTTCAGCCTGCAATAATGTGGCCTCTAGCTGGACCTGGACCTCAACCATGACCACCAGCACCTCCAGGTTGAGACTTCCCTGCTGTATAGCCCCTAGGGTACCGTCCACTTCCCCCACCACCACTCTCTAATCCTGTATCTCTCAGGCTCCACTGTCACTTCTTTGGTCCTTGGAGTCTGCATCTTCCTCGCAACCTACCTTCTCTCCTCTGGCATCAACAAATCTCTTCCCCCTCCGATCCCAGCTCTAATCCTTCTCTTCACCATTCCCTCTGACCTTCCCTCTATGAGGCAGAATGTTCTGTCCTTAGCAGTCCTTCATTTGTCCCCCTTCACCTGCACCTCACTGAACTCTATACGCACCACGACGTTGTTCTGTCGCCCATCTGAGCCCACTCCGTTGGCAGGAATTTCACTCAGTGCACGTGCACTGATAACCCTTCTCCCATCTCCAACTCTTCTCCTCTTCTTGTTGCCCCGCTCTGGTTCTCTGCCTGTTCTGGATCCTTTCATCTCGAATTACCAATGAGATATCAACGTCTCGACTTCAGCACTCTCTCTCTCCTCCTCTGAATGCACTGCTCTCCAGTCTCTCTGCACCAATCCCAACCCTGCCATCAAACCTGCAGGCAAAGTGGTGCTGTTATAGTGTGGTGCACTGACCTCTACCTTGCTGAGGTCAAGCGACAACTCTCAGACACCTCCTCATAGCTACCCCTTGAAGAGGACCCCACTCCAGACCATCAGAAAGCTGGCTCCGACATCATCACTGACCTCATCCACTCCAGAGAACTCCCATCCACTGCTACCAAACTCATAGTTCCCTTACCCAGCACTGCTTGCTTCTACCTCCTACCCAAGATCCACAAACCAGACTGTCCGGGTAGGCCTATTGTCTCTGTCTGCTCCTGCCCCACTCAACTCATGTCCTCATACCTCAACTCCATTCTATCCCCCTTGTTTCAGCCCCTTCCCACTTTCTCCAGACTCGAAGGGTGCCCATGGGCACCGGCATGGGCCCCAGCTAGGCCTGCCTCTTCATTGGCTATGTAGAACAGTCCATATTTCCAAGCCTTTCCTGGTAATGGTTCCCAAGTCTTCCTCCGCTACATTGACGACTGCATTAGTACTGCTTCATGCACCCATGCTGAGCTTGTCAATTTCATCAACTTTTCCTCTAACATTCACCCGGTCCTTAAATTCACTTGGTCCATTTCGGAATCTTCCCTCCCCTTTCTCGATCTCTCTGTCTCCATCTCTGGAGATGGACTATTGACTGACATCTTTTATAAACCTACTGATTCCCAGTTATCTTGACTATACCTCTTCCCACCCTGTCTCCTGTAAAAATGCTATTCCCTTTTCTCAGTCCCTTCCTCTCTGCCACATCTGTTCCCGGAATGAGGCTTTCTTTACCAGGACATCAGCGATGCCCTCCTACTTCAAAGTACAGGGTTTCCCCTCCTCCACCATAGATGCTGCCCTCACCTACATCTCCCCCATCTTCCAAACATCTCCACCCACCTCATCTTCCTGCAGCCCTACCTACCACCCTAGCAGCCTTCGCATTCAACACAACATTCTCAGCAACATCCAACACCTCCGAAAGGATCCTGCCACCAAACATATCTTCCCCCACTTCTATTTGCTTTCCGCAGGGATCAACATATAAAGTGGAAGAGGGTGGCTAAAGTCAATGTAGGTCCCTTGGAAGACAAGAAGGGGAAATTGATATTGGGTGATAAGGAACTGGCGGAGGTTATAGTAGACACGTTGGTAATCATTTACCAAAATTCTCTAGACTCTGGGCAGGTCCCGGCAGATTGGAAGACAGCAAATGTCACACTACTTTTTAAAAAAGAATGTAGGCAAAAGACAGGCAACTATAGGCCAGTTATCTTAACATCTATAGTAGGGAAAATGCTTGAAGCTGTCATTAAGGCAGAAATAGCAAAACATTTAGAAAGGAGTGGTTCCATTAGACAGACGCAGCATGGATTCAGAAAGGGCAGGTCCTGTTTGACAAACTTACTGGAGTTCTTTGAGGACATAATGAATGCAGTGGATAGAGGGGAACAGGTGGATGTCATACACTTGGATTTCCAGAAGGCGCTCGATAAGTTGCCGCACAAGAGACTTATAAATAAGATGCGGATGCATGGAGTCAGAGGAAGTGTATTGGCATGGATAGTGGATTGATTAATCAATAGGAGGCAGAGAGTTGGTATAAATGGGTGTTTCTCCAGTTGGCAGTCAGTGGTGAGTGGGGTGCCGCAGGGGTTGGTGCTGGGCCCGCAGCTGTTTACCATTTACATTGATGATTTGGAAGAGGGGACTGAGCGTAGCATAGCAAAATTTACTGATGACACTAAACTGAGTGGAAAAGCAAATTGTACAGAGGATGTGGAGAGTCTGCAGAGGGATATAGATAGGTTAAGTGAGTGGGCCAAGGTCTGGCAAGTGGAATACAACATTGGTAAATGCGAGATCATCCACTTTGGAAGGAATAATAGAAGAGCAGATTATTATTTAAATGATGAAAGATTGCAGCATATTGTTGTGCAGAGGGACTTGGGAGTGCTTGTGCATGAATCACAAAATGTTGGCTTGCAGGTACAACAGGTTATTAAGAAAGCAAACGGAATACTGGCCTTCACTGCTAGAGGGATCGAATTCAAGAGCAGGGAGGTCTTGCTGCAACTATACAGGGTACTGGTGAGGCCACACCTGGAGTACTGTGTGCACTTCTGGTCTCCATACTTGAGGAAGGATATACTGGCTTTGGAGGCAGTGCAGAGGAGGTTCACCAGGTTGATTCTAGAGATGAAGGGGTTAACCTATGAGGAGAGATTGAGTCGCCTGGGACTATACTCTCTGGAATTCAGAAGAATGAGGGGGGATCTTATAGAAGCATACAAAATTTTGAAAGGGATAGACAAGATAGAAGTAGGAAAGTTGTTTCTATTGGTAGGTGAGACTAGAACTAGGGGACATTGCCTCAAGATTCAGGGGAGAAGATTTAGAACGAAGAAGAGGAGAAACTGTTTTTTCCCAGAGAGTGGTGAATCTGTGGAATTCTCTGCCCAGGGAAGCAGTTGAGGCTTCTTCACTGAATATGTTTAAGATACAGTTAGATAGAATTTTACATAGTAGG